>NC_090925.1:254658642-254961672 GCF_040938575.1 Ambystoma mexicanum | reverse complement strand
ACCACCTTTATTATATTGAATGTGACTGCACCAGAGGAAGCGCCGTAACCCGCGCCTCGAGAGGGGCTTATCCACTTACCGCCCACCCAGCTACAGGATACACAAACCCAATGTATGTGCCCAAGATTGCTACCACCCCACCCCATATCAATCAACAATGAACAGCATTCCACCACGGGACAGTAAATCACAGAAGGAGTTAGAGGATGCCTTAGAGGCGACACAAGTAGAGCTGGCCCATTTGTTGACAGTGAAGGAAGGGGAGAGAAACCATGGGTGTGGTTTGGACGAGTGGAGGGCTTGAGATATTTTGTTCAGACTCAAGAACACCGCAATAAAAGATGTACATCTGGAGAAAGGAAAGGTTGACTACTGTGGAGTAGAAAGCCTAGGCTATTCGGTGGTGAGGTCAGACAGGGATGCAAACAGAGAACTGCAAGAGGGAGAATGGGATACAGTGTACAAATTCAAAGATGACGAGGGGGACACCCAGGAAGATCCAGAGACATTACCAAGAGTAGAGATCTTATGGGGACTTACTTAATAAAAACACTCCCACCCCTTACTGCTGGGGCCGGGAAGTGGATATATGCCGTTGAAAAGCAGACATCAGGAATTCCCTTGGGAGATATGAAAAGTTTACTTGTCGCAATTGAGGAAGATCAGTGGGTGACGTGTGGCTTAAGGCCAGGTGCCCAGGGGTGAAGTTAGATGACGAAGCAAAGAATGGGGCCCCTTTAAACACTATTAAGATGTAAGTGTGGGATGCACTGCGACAGGCGTACCCCTACCCACCAGACTTGCAGTACATAATGCAGTACACCATGGGGGAAAATGACAATGCCACACAGTACATTTTGAATGTGCAGATGTGTCAAGTAGAGACGGGTGACCAGTGGGACTGATCAGTTCCTCTTTTATATATTGTTATTAAGAGGGGATTTCCCAAGGAAGTTAAGAAAGCCCTTGACAAGATAGTGGGCATAGCGGTGATGGGGTGGGCCGAGATTCATACTATAATAATACACCATTGCAAAAGGATTAAAGAATGAGAAAAGGAAACAGCTCAAAGGTTGCAGGCAGAGGAAGCGAAATGAGTGCAGAAGAAGTTATCTAAAATAGCAGCTGAAAGAGTGGTGACAGCGAACATTGAGAAATATTCAGCGGCGCAGGCTGCAGCTCACTCAGATGTAAGGATTTCAGCGTTTTGGACAGGTGGAGGACAGGGGCAGTGGGGTCATAGACCCCCGCATCAGTATCCTGAGTGGCACCAAGGGGGTCAGTAGTGGGGAGAAGAGGGTTTCAAGGGAGCCGAGAGGACCGAGGGGGGTTCGGTGGAAAGAAACTCAGAGGTGGTATGGGACCATCTCAGTTTTGGAGCTGCGGGAAGTGGGTACATTTTTTCAAGGGAGTGTAGAAGCAGGCAGGGTATGGGGTATACTGCATACAATCAACCTGCCCCAGCAATACCACAGCCACCCAGGTTCACCTCCATACCTTATGAAATACACCAAGCCTACACCCAGCTGCCACCAAACCACCCACACATTCAGGCCGAAGCACTGCCTAATGCGCAACCACAAGGGGCCCAGCAGAACACCTTGTACGGAGGCCAAATGTCCACACCTAATGAAGTGGCGATTGGAACGGTAGCACCCTACCGAGGGGTCAGTGTCATGGGAGGAAACCCCTTCATGTTCCCAGGTACTAATACGTATCCTGATTAGGACAGCCCACAGAAAGCTCTTGCATGCCCAGTCCTGTCCATGACTACCCACCCTGATGAGATGAGGAACCCTTGGTGGGCGCTGAGATTGGTAATAAGCAATTCATCTTTATGGTCGACACAGGTGCCACTAAATCATGCATCAGTGATGGAAACATCCTGCTCTTACCTACATAGTAGAGGTAGCTATCAAAATAGGAGGGAAAGTGATGCGTGCACCCTTACTATACTCAGAAGCCTCCCCCCATAAATCTGTTGGGATGGGATTTGTTGAGCGAGCTGAATATGACCATTTCCTTTACGGACAGCAGGGTGGTATGCACCACCCCAGGTGTGTGTGTCTTAAAAGCAATGGTCATCATTCAGGCCCGAGGAGGAGAGGTGGTGCTCTGCGGAAACCCCTTAGACCTGGACATGTTTGTCTATGGAATAATAGTATTGCTTGATGCAATACCCCAGATTGGCAAGGGTTGTTGGCGGGTTCCCTCAGATTTTATCTTTCACCCTGTGGTAACACCAGAGCTTGTTGCAGGTACAATACTGTTCCTAGATTTGCAGGGCATGGTTGTGTTGGCCAAAATGATTGTTATGTGTGGGACAGATACCCATGGGTGCCAATGGCAGACAGTGCTGTGTATTGACCCAATGGTGCCCCTTAAGGAAGTGACAGATGAAGTGTTGTTTGAGGACAGGGTTGACGATGGAGAGATTGTGTTAGCAATTTGCATACCCTGCGAGATCATGGTGCAGTATCGTAAGGTGCAATGTACCTTGATGGCCCATATCGCTCCACCCCGTCACAAAGATTGATCTGGAGCAGGTCCCCGAGAGATTATGGACAACCAATGCCCATGATGTAGGGGTCTTGCAGGGAGTAGAGCCTGTGCGAATAACACTCAAGCCAAGCGCATTGCTGCCCAGAGCGAAGCAATATCCACTATCTAAAGAGGCAGAGGACGGAATGCGTGACACCATTACGGCCCTCCTGTATCAGGGAATAAAAGTACCTTCCACCTATCCATGCAACATAGCTATCTATCCAATTGAAAAGGCAAAAGGGAGTTAGAGAATGATTCAGGACCGTTGCCCCCTAAATCCCATTGTCCAGGCAGACTTTCCTGGTGTTCCAAACCCCACAATGATACTGTGCAGTATTCCCAAGAGGTGACCTATTTCACTATGGTGGATCTTAAAAATGCCTTTTTCTCCATACCCCTGCATCACGATTCGCAGTACCTCACTGCATTTACGCATGGGGGAATGCATTTCAAGCACACACGATTACCTCAGGGGGACTGTGAGTACTCCAGCATCTTCAACAGGATTTTACATGCTGGTTTAGGGAATATCCAAGTACCCAGTAACATCATTCTATATGTTGGCGATTTGCTGGTGTGAGGCAACAGTGAACAGCAGTGCAGGAAGGATTCCATCACCCTCATGTAGCTACTGGCATACAAAGGGTACAAGGTAGTTAAGGCGAAGCTGAAATATTGCCTCCAAGAAGTACTCTATTTGGGCCAGTTGATATTTGTTCACAGGAAAAGAATTATACCTGATTGTGCCTCCTCAGTGCACAGCACTCCCCAGCCCAAAACTGTCAAAGAGATGCAACCCGTTTTAGGGTTGTGCAATTACTGTAGGGCATGCATTCTAGCTTATGCGGTGTGCACCAGGCTCCTGTTACAGGGCCTTAAAGTTATCTCCACCGCCCCAGTGCTGGCCACCCCTGATTACACACAAGAGTTTTATCTACTCACCCATTCAAATGGCCAGTTGATGACTGCAACACTGACGCACAAGAGCATGATGGGCCATAAACTATTGGCCTACTACAGCGGATTGCTAGATTCTGTGATCCAGGACCAGTTCCCATGCAAACAAGCGCTTGCTGCAGCTACATCCGCAATTGAGAAAAGCTACACAATTGTTATGGGGTGCTCTGTAACACTGTACATGGAACAAGCAGTCTTCACCATTTTGGAGCTTTCCAAATCAACATTAACTACACAGCGGGCATCCGTGTATGAGATCATACTGTCCAGCCTGAACATTCATATAGTGAGGTGCAAAACTCTAAATCCTGCCACCTTTTTGACAGAACAGTGCACAGAAGAAGACCTTGCAACGCATGACTGTGTATCCTTTGAGGGGGAGGATGATGAGAGCTCGAAGGCAAGGGACAGCCCACTCGAGGGGGGGTTGCTTTTCGTTGACAGGTCAGCAACTATTGATCAGGGTACAGGGATAGGGCATAATGGGGTGGCAGAAGTACACCTAGTGGGTGGGGACTATGAGATAATAGTGCAAAAGAGATTAGCCATGCACTATTCGGCCTAAGCAGTAGAATTTATAGCACTCATTAGATGCTTCTGGCGTCTCAACCGTGTCGCGTCACTATCTATTCTGATTCAGCCTACATCACCACCACATTGCACGCAGTTCTGCCATGGTGGAAGAGGAGGGGATTTAGAAGGACTGACGGGTCCCAGGTACAACATGCAGCACTGTTAGATAAACTAATTGATGCACTATCCCAACCATCCTTGACAGCGGTGGTGAAATGCACCCTTCATACTAATGTTACAGATGAGGTTTCACTCGGTAACGCTGCCACAGACGTGGCAGCCAAGGAAGCTGCATATTTACTGGTGCCGAGTGTTTCTGAGTACCCAGTGGTAACGCAGGCAGGGAACAACTGCCAGACTCCTACAATGGCACAACTCATTAGTTGCAGGGACGAGCCCCACAGGAGGAGAAATACTTGTTTTTAAAAAGGGGATGCAAGCAGTCTCCTAGAGATTTATTGTGGTGACAAGAAACATCGGGCAATGCAGTTATGCCACAAGAGTTGCTGCAGGTTGCCTTCGACCAGCTGCATCATCCATCCCATGTGTCAAAACAGCATACTGCTGCAGACATACAGGAGGACTGGTTTGTCCCAAATCTGCAGGAGGCAGTAACTAAAATGAAGGTTAGCTGTATTATGTGTCAGCCTTACAGTATTGTTCTTACCCTAAGAACAACACGAGGTACACTGCTCCACCCAACTGGACCATTTCACGAGTTACATATATCTACTGCGCGGACATGGGCAAAAGGTGTAACGGATCACGCTACCTGATAGCTATTGTGTGTCTTTTCTCACGGTGGGTGGAGGCTGGTCTTTATGCACACCCTGATGCAATATGTGCAGCCAAATCTTTGGTCAGAGAGGTTTTGTCTTGATGGGGCATGTGCAATGTAATAAGGTCCGATAACGGCACGCACTTCTTCAATTAGCTTTTTTAAAGAAATCACTGCATTATTGGGCATCAAGCATCAGATGTGCACAATTTACCACCTCCAGGCCAACATAGGGGTCGATTCATGGAAATAATGTGCGCCGAAAATTCCCGCGCAGAGGTGCCAAAACGTGCGAATCGCAGTAAAAGTGCGAAAATCGCAGTAAAAGTGCAAAAATCACAGGGAAACCAGCGCACATCGATTCATGGATGTCCGTGCGCGAGAAAAACATTGGATGTGCGCTAAAAATGTGCGCCGCGCACGCCGGCGCACATGTCATCCAACAGCGTGCGCCACGGCCACTGGAAATCGCAGATAGCGCGGCGCACATCACAAAAGTAGGCGGAACACGGGGCGTAACACTCGGAATGGGGAACAATGCGTGAAAATATGGGCGTCACGGGGGAAGTACAGGAGGCAAGTGCGCGGAACGCCCACACGCTCGCCTACAATCCGTATTCATGGAATCGAATAGGGCAAACCAGCGCACGGTCAAAGAGGCGCACAGGGCCAAACAAGTACGCTACAAGAAAGCAGGCGGTAGCGCCCCTGCGACTGAAAAAAATGTGCGCCAAAATGTGCGCTAACAAAAAGCACCCATATACAGCCATGATGAATGGGCCATACAGTGGCCCTCTAGGACAAATGAGGTGCAAAGGGGTACCGACAAACACGGACACCCGCTGTGTGAAAAATAGCGTGTGTTCCTGGGTGCGCGGGACGTTCCACACGCTATTGGCCTGGGTACGTGTACTTCGGAGTGCGCGGGAAGTTCCACACGCGATTAGCCTGGGTGCGTGTACTACGGGGTGCGCGGGAAGTTCCACACGCGATAGGCCTGGGTACGTGTACTTCGGGGTGCGCGGGAAGTTCCACACGCGATTGGCCTGGGTATGTGTATTCCGGGGTGTGCGGGAAGATTCACACGCGATTGGCCTGGGTACGTGTATTCCGAGGTGCGCGGGAAGATTCACACGCGATTTCAGCAGGGAACATGTATTTCGGTGGTGCCGGGGAATGCTACACGTGATTTGGCCATGTGGGTCCAACCAGGTGTTCCCTCTACACCCTCCACGGCCCCTGCAGGCAGCCCACACCACAGGGGACTACCCTGCACCCCTGCTCATGTCCCACAGGCAACCCATCCACCATGGCCATGCCCACCAGCCAACCCACATGTCACCTTGCACTACTGATCACCAACACATGTCTCCCATCACCCCCACCCCCCAGCAGTGCAGGGGCAGCCTCCACCAGGCCCCCACTCATGTCTCCCTGCACCCCCACCCCCCAGCAGTGCAGGGGCACCCTCCACCAGGCCCCCACTCATGTCTCCCACCACCCCCACCCCCCAGCCACCAGGGGCAGCCTCCACCAGGCCCCCACACATGTCTCCCATCACCCCCACCCCCCAGCCACCAGGGGCAGCCTCCACCAGGCCCCCACTCATGTCTCCCACCACCCCCACCCCCAGCCACCAGGGGCAGCCTCCACCAGGCCCCCACACATGTCTCCCATCACCCCCACCCCCCAGCCACCAGGGGCAGCCTCCACCAGGCCCCCACTCATGTCTCCCACCACCCCCAACCCGCAGCAGTGCAGGGGCACCCTCCACCAGGCCCCCACTCATGTCTCCCACCACTCCCACCCCCCAGCAGTGCAGGGGCACCCTCCACCAGGCCCCCACTCATGTCTCCCACCACCCCACCCCCCAGCCACCAGGGGCAGCCTCCACCAGGTCCCCACACATGTCTCCCATCACCCCCACCCCCCAGCCACCAGGGGCAGCCTCCACCAGGCCCCCACACATGTCCCCCACCACCCCCACCCCCAGCAGTGCAGGGGCAGCCTCCACCAGGCCCCCACTCATGTCTCCCACCACCCCCACCCCCCAGCCACCAGGGGCAGCCTCCACCAGGCCCCCACACATGTCTCCCATCACCCCCACCCCCCAGCCACCAGGGGCAGCCTCCACCAGGCCCCCACTCATGTCTCCCACCACCCACACCCCCCAGCCACCAGGGGCAGCCTCCACCAGGCCCCCACTCATGTCCCCCTGGACCCCCATTCCCCAGCCACCAGGGGCAGCCTCCACCAGGCCCCCACTCATGTCCCCCTGCACCCCCACCCCCGCAGCAGTGCAGGGGCAGCCTCCACCAGGCCCCCACTCATGTCTCCCTGCACCCCCACCCCCCAGCAGTGCAGGGGCACCCTCCACCAGCCCCCCACTCATGTCTCCCACCACCCCCACCCCCCAGCCACCAGGGGCAGCCTCCACCAGGCCCCCACACATGTCTCCCATCACCCTCACCCCCCAGCCACCAGGGGCAGCCTCCACCAAGCCCCCACTCATGTCTCCCACCACCCCCACCCCCCAGCAGTGCATGGGCAACCTCCACCAGGCCCCCAATCATGTCTCCCAACTCCCCCACCCCCCAGCCACCAGGGGCAGCCTCCACCAGGCCCCCACTCATGTCTCCCTGCACCCCACCCCCCAGCCACCAGGGGCAGCCTACACCAGGCCCCCACACATGTCCCCCTGCACCCCCACCCCCCAGCCACCAGGGGCACCCTCCACCAGGCCCCCACTCATGTCTCCCACCACCCCCACCCCCCAGCCACCAGGCCCCCACTCATGTCCCCCTGCACCCCCACCCCACAGCCACCAGGGGCAGCCTCCACCAGGCCCCCACTCATGTCTCCCACCACCCCCACCCCCCAGCCACCAGGGGCAGCCTCCACCAGGCCCCCACTCATGTCTCCCACCACCCCCACCCCCCAGCCACCAGGGGCAGCCTCCACCAGGCCCCCACACATGTCTCCCATCACCCCCACCCCCAGCCACCAGGGGCAGCCTCCACCAGGCCCCCACTCATGTCTCCCACCACCCCCACCCCCCAGCAGTGCAGGGGCACCCTCAACCAGTCCCCCACTCATGTCTAACACCACCCCCACCCCCCAGCCACCAGGGGCAGCCTCCACCAGGCCCCCACTCATGTCTCCCTGCACCCCCACCCCCCAGCCACCAGGGGCAGCCTCCACCAGGCCCCCACACATGTCCCTCTGCGCCCCCACCCCTCAGCCACCAGGGGCTCCCTCCACCAGGCCCCCACTCATGTCTCCTACCACCCCCACCCCCCAGCCACCAGGGGCAGCCTCCACCAGGCCCCCACTCATGTCTCCCACCACCCCCACCCCCCAGCCACCAGGGGCAGCCTCCACCAGGCCCCCACTCATGTCTCCCACCACCCCAAACCCCCAGCCACCAGGGGCAGCCTCCACCAGGCCCCCACTCATGTCTCCCCCCACCCCCACCCCCCAGCCACCAGAGGCAGCCTCCACCAGGCCCCCACTCATGTCTCCCACCACCCCCACCCCCAGCCACCAGGGGCACCCTCCACCAGGCCCCCACTCATGTCCTCTATCACCTCCATCCCCCAGCCGTGCGATTGGCCTGGGTACGTGTACTTCGGGGTGCGCGGGAAGTTCCACACGCAATTGGCCTGGGTACGTGTACTACGGGGTGCGCGGGAAGTTCCACATGCGATTGGCCTGGGTACGTGTACTTCGGGGTGCGCGGGAAGTTCCACACGCGATTGGCCTGGGTACGTGTACTACGGGGTGCGCGGGAAGTTCCACACGCGATTGGCCTGGGTACGTGTACTTCGGGGTGCGCGGGAAGTTCCACACGCGATTGGCCTGGGTACGTGTACTACGGGGTGCGCGGGAAGTTCCACACGCGATTGGCCTGGGTATATGTACTTCAGGGTGCACGGGAAGTTCCACATGCGATTGGCCTGGGTACGTGTATTTCGGGGTGCACGGGAAGTTCCACACGCGACTGGGCCTGTGAGAGTGGGGTACGTGTATTCCAGGGGTGGGCGGGAATATTTACTCGTGACTGGGCCTGGGAGAGCGTGTTACGTGTATTCCTGGGGTGGGCGGGAAGAATCACACGTTCGCCTACGACGTGCCGAAAAATAAATGGTCCAATCCTGAAACACGTACGCCAGCATGAAGCATGCGTACGTCGACCCGCGCAGCATAAAAGTGCGCGCAAACAACAAACAAGCTCAGATGCCAGGATGAATATACCGTTCCTAGCAGCAGTGGCCGTGGGTTACCAAAGGAGGAGGAGGAGGATAGTGAGGGCCAGAATTTTCACTCCCAGAACCAGCCTTTTTGGGATGCCTGATGACCAGGTGTATGCGAGGTACAGGTTTCCACCACACATAATACTGGACCTGGTCAGTGAGTGGGAGGATGACCTCACATCACCCACCCTGTGCTCCCAAGCACTCAGCCCCCTGGAGAAGGTCCTCAATGTACTGCACTTCTTGGCCACAGGATCATTTCAGTGGACAAGTGCCATAGTGGGTGGGGTGTCACAGGCCACGCAGTCACGCTGCCTACACCAGGTCTTGAACATCATCACTGCACGCCCATCAGTCCGTAGGCACATATACCTGCCCAGGACACCTGCAGAAAGGCAGGCTGCCACCCTCGATTTCTACGGTGTGGCACAATTCCCAAAAGTGCTAGATGCCATTGACTGCACCCATGTGGCACTACGTCCCCCCAGGGCATCTGAGCACATCTATAGGAACCGCAAGCACTGGCATTCCATCAACGTGCAGGTAGTATGTAATGCCAAGGGAATCATCACCTCAGTATATGCCAACTATCCAGGGTCCACCCACGACAGCTTCATTTACCGAATGTCTACCCTAAGCCGGGACCTAGAAGCTGGGCGGCATGGCGATACATGGCTGCTTGGTGAGTATGAATGCCACTGCACATGCATGCATGTCAGATGCAGAGTTATCTCACTACCCCACTAATGATACCCATCACCTCCTCACCAGGGGACAGTGCCTACCCTCTGAGCACCCACATGATGACGCCAATTCGGAACCCCATCACGCCTCCAGAGGTAAGATACAACACAGCCCATATTGCAACCCGGGGCATAGTGGAGCGCACATTCGGAGTGCTCAAGTCACGCTTTCGCTCCCTTGACCATTCTGGCGGGCAGCTGTTATATGCACCCCCAGTAGTGTGCAGGATCATAGTGGCAGCATGTGTCCTGCACAATGTTGCAACACGCCGGGGCCTGGCTGTGGACATGGTGGTGCCCCCACATCCCCAACCACATGCACGCCCGCTGCGCATGTGAGGGGAGAGGGCACGGGGTGAGGCAGCCCGTACACAGCTGGTGGCTAATTACTTCACATAGAAATCACACCCCAGTGGAGTGCACACAACCCTGGTACATACCATCTGATAAGCAATGATGACTCGACCTGACAATTAAGACGAACAAAGGGACAGTCAACTGTCAGAACCATAGCAACCTGAGATTGTTCATGTGGAAGTGTCACAATGTGTGCATCCCTACCTACACAAACACCACCAATGCAGTGTCATCAAAAGACACTTCCATGCTGCAGAAATGAATACCCACTTGCAAAATACTACATGAAAACAGTGCCATGTCACCCAACCCCTCCCCGGCACGGCCACCCAACACACCATGGCATGTCATGCAATGTGAGAGAAAACAAATGAATCCCCACAACATGCCCCAAGTGTCACCAGCTACAGTGTCCCTAATGGAAACATGTCCACACATGAAATGCTCACAGTAATGCAGGACCTACAACACACATTACCAAATACTTACCAAGAATACCAATCACCTACACAACCTCCAACCTACCTTAAACATGACATTACAGACTTAAAAATTTGCTAGCCTCACTACCTGATGATGCCAGCCCTCCGAACACTTCCAAGTATACAGTGTTAGCGCCACGCAAGAGTGTAGGTGCACTGCTTACAACATGGACTCCAGTTCCAAGGTGGACCGCATTGTGAAGACATGAGGAATGGACCTGCAAATTAGGAGGATGAGATGGATGCAGAGGCACATATCAATACACCATGCAGTGTACAATACAACAACAATATGCACTATGAATGTACACACAGTATTGACTACAGACTGCCCACACATCGAATGGGAGTCCAATGTCACCATGTACGTCAATGTCACTTGGGCACACCCTTTGCAAGCCCATGGAAACGGGAAGCAGGAGGGGTGTGTGTCATGAAAACCCAAGCATCTGAACCAAATTCATGACAAGCCTGCATGCGCCCAGCCACAATGCAGCGTATGCCCACGGGAGCCACACAAGGCAACACACTGTCCCAAAAACAAAAAAAAAAGAAAAAATCAAAAATGGCCATTAATGGGCCCGGGGGGGGGGGGGTGGGAGAGGCCACCCAGGAGGTCTGAGGACAGGGTGCACACCAAAACCCACCTGTGTGGATCTTGCGAAAAAAAAACACCTCCATGGGCTCATGGCCTACACGGCTACCCTATTGTGGGAGTATCACTGCTGTCACTCTCCTCACCCTCTGCAGCTGCATCAGGAGGTGGTGGCACTATGGGAGGCAGCCCACGCAAAGCCCTAGTCTGTTCCTCCATGGCTGCAAGCATGCGGGTGTGGTAGGTCTCGTTCTGGAGGATAAGTGTGCGGAGGTCCCCATGCAACAACTCACGGGATGCCCGGACCTCCGCCCTAGTTGCCTGCATCTCAGCTGAGAGCGTACGTGTGAGACGCTCCAGCTGCTGTTCTGTCCTTCTGTTTGTCGAAGCCTCAAGCTCAACAAGAGTTGTCCTGAGGTGTAGGAGTTCCACCCTCAGGGCTTCCCTGTGGCCCTGGGACTCTATGGAAATGGCTTCCTGCAGAGTCGCCAGTGCCGCCCGCCTGTCCCTGTCGGACGCCAACATGTCCTCCCTGAGTGACTGGCAGATGGAGTCGGTTGTCTGCTGTAGTCGCTCCATCAGCCTTTCGGGGGGACAATGGAAGTGGCCACCCTATCCATGGCCTGAGCCATCATCTCTGATGATGCTGCCTGTTGGGTTGCCATACCGTATATGGATTGCTCCCATGCGGTATTGCCAGGTGGCTGACGGCCACCACGTCGGCGGGCACCACACCTGTCTGGGGCAAGGCGAACTGCGCCTTGCTGTGCCGGCACTGCTAGAGGCTGCAGGACTGCATTCCCCCTCTGATCTGCTGGCCCAGGAACAGGATCAGATGTCGCGGAGTGTGACCCTGCATCCGTAACCACCAAAGGCTTACCTGCCAACACTGACATCCCCATTGAGGGTTCTAACCCTAGTGCAGGTGGGTCGGACAGAACAGAATCCCTCCCAGGAACACTCACCTGCGACGGCACATAGGTCTCATCATCCGAATCGACACCTGAATACAGCTCGGGGGAGGTGCAGCCAGAGACACCCCTTGAGAGCACGACCTGCAGCAGTTGTGGGTTCTCACCCACCACCACACCACGTCCCTCACTGGTGGTCGGTCGGCCCTCAGACCCCTCCTGGTACTGCACCATCTCCACAACCCCAGCAGTATCAAGTGCGTCATCCCCTGCAAAAACATAAAAGAAAACAAATGGAAACAGGCATTAGCACTATGGCACACAATTAGGGCTGAGAGGCTACAGAAACAGTACTTGATTGACACATGTCCCACATGACTAAAACCCTCCCATGCATGCACTGTCACTGCGTGTGAAGGGGAGGCAGATGGCACACATTGATGACACCAAGATGGAAGATTAACACATTTGCTGCATGTTGCCTAGCAGTGGCATCACACATTGGCCAGTGATTGGCAGGTCAAATACACATGACATCACACAGATGGCATGTACCCTAGCCATGAAGTGAAGAGGGAGAGGAGGTCACCAATTGTTCATTCAGTCCAGTTTGCTAATGTAATTGACTTTTTCATTGAAATGGTTCAAATGTTTAACCTGCAGCTGCCAGTCCAAAATGGTCCTATAGCACAGGGACATGTCTAAACAAATCATGTCCAGGAAACTAAGCCAGTCCACTGTACCATAGCCATGTCAGACATGTGACAATAGGACTGGGAAATCCCGAGTAAAAGTGGTGGTATGCAAACAATCTGCCAGAATAAACAGAGGTAAATAAGCAACAATGTTGTGGCAAGATGACGCTCCAAGGGCAACTGGCGTGGTGTTGGGCTGGATGTCTAATGTTGGCAGAAGGGATGCTGCTATACCCAAATGCTGGTGCGCAGAATGTATAGGAAGAGGCACATGGGTGACCCAAACCACTCAGGCACACACACCCTCACCTGGCACCCAAACAGAAGCCCTCCCACACACACCATGCACATGGATGACACACACATGCATGTGCACTCACCGGACAATGCCTCGTAATCTGCCAGTTCTCCCACACCTTGGATCTGTTCCTCTGTGACGTAGGTCCCAGCAACCTGCTCATGTGGAGTGAGTTCTATGTCGTCTGCTGGAGACCCACCTCCAGTAACTAGAGTTGCGGCATGACTTGAGGCCAGCTTATTCTTTGCCCTGCGCTTCAGGTCATTCCAGCGCTTGTAGCATTCAGTAGCTGTGCGCCTCACGATTCCGAGGGCACTTATGATGTCCGCAATGGTCTGCCAGTGTGCCTGACGTTGTGCAGGTGTAGTCTTGGATCCTGCAACAATCACCATTTCGCGGTCATGTGCGGACACATACTCTACAAGTGCATTCAGTTCGGCCTCATTGAAGCTGGGCTTCCTTGACGGGCCGTACTGTGTAGCCGTGTCTGGGGCATCAGCCTCTACTGGATGAGCACTCTTCATCTTCCGCTTGGAAGGTGGTGGGGATCCTGAGTGTCCTACGTCGCTCTCGACACTAGGGGAAGGAGCCCCGGTGGACTCTGTACTAGGAGTATGGGATTGCACACTCAGCATGGGAGTTGGTGCAGGCATTAGCTCAAGTGTGATGGTGTCAGGGGGAATGTCAGCATGATGGACTTGGACCAACACTGTCCTGGCTGGGTGTGTGAGAGGTGGGGTGGATGGAGCCGCAGCTGCCCCTGCAGCCTCCCCAGCCTGCCTACGCGGGGCAGCAGATGACCTAGCTGCCCCTGATCCACGTGGCCTGATGACACCAACGTTCACTGGCGCACGTGGCCTAGACCTGCTGACCTGGAAGTCAGCCATGGAGTCACTCTGTGCCAGGTCTGGTTCCACAGTGGGCTGGTCCAACAAGGGCTGAGCATGGATGGTGTCAGCCACGTTAACCTCAACCAGGGGGGGGCATGGGTGTCCCTGACTGCTCCTCCACACATAGGGGGCTAGGGGCACCCTGCAAGTCACGGCCACTTTCCCCTACCAGATCCACCACGGCCACCACTTGGGGCTCGGCCACCTTTGCCACCCTTACGGCTTATTCGCCTCCCAGCCATGGCACTGATGTTATTGTGCGTATGGGAGTCGATGTGAACTATTGTCCCGGGCAATTGGGGGTCAAAGGGGTTGGGTACCAGATGGTTATCGTACCCTAGTGCTCTAGCAAGGCTGTATGTCACCCCTGGGGAAAGATGTCGGGTCACGCAACGCACAGGCATCCCAAAAAAGGGAAGTAAGGTGCACGCAACCTCTCCTAGACCACGTGTGTGGAAAAATAAACCTGCACTACGCTGTGGCACCCAGAAACACAAGAATTAACGTATGCGTGTCACACGCAGCCTAGAATGACCTCTGAAGGGGTACGCGACACACGGGGCAAGCACAGATGTTAAATACGTGCGCGACTCACCGTCTGTCAGGAGCAAAAGCGTGAAAAATATGCGCGTGTACGCGTTGGCAACACCCCCGCCAAAAGAAGAATTGTACGCTGTCTGAGGAGACAGGACAACAGTAGAAGGGAACGCTGTTTGAGGAAATAGGCCCAGGAAAAAGAGGAAAAGAGAAAAAGCTGTCAGAGGTAACAGGGAGTACGAATTGGAAACGACGTGAAGTAAATCGCGTGTGAACCGACAAGAAGTACAGATTTCACCCACTCGCTCTCCACGAAAAGCACGTACAAAGAAATGCGTTCTACACGTACCTTTTATACACACGTCACAGACGCGCATACGCGATGAGCCCATTTCCACCAATTACGCGCTTTGACTCTCGGACGTGTATCTCTTTTTTTTTACACGCGCCATTCTCTACGGCCATGCGCGTGACGTCACAGCTGCGCATGGTGGCCTTTGGGCCAATGAAATCGCATATGCGAGCACACGTGGTGAAACTGCACGTCCGAGTGTCATCACGTGTAATCGGAGGGAAGTGAGCGTACACGCGATTGGCCTGGGCACGTGTATTTCTGGGGTGCGCAGGAAGTTTCACACGCGATTGGTGGAAATCCACATGTGCTCTGTCATCACGTGTAATGAGGGAAACACCCGCGCGCGTCACGTCACAGACGCGCTTACGCACTAAGGGCCTTTGGTCCAATGAAATCACGTATGCGTGCAGACGCGCTTACGCGCTAAGGGCCTTTCCTCGAATTACACGCAGACGTGCAGGACTTTTCACGTGCCAAGTCACTCCGTATCAAGCTGGCCACGCGTAAGCACACGGAAGACCACGCTCCTGCCCAGAAAGCCGATTTACTGCCCCCCAGAGCCCCGAGCACGCTCCCACCTGCCATCTGCTGCTGCCTGCTTCCCACGTGCCCTGCCATTTGCTGCCTGCACATCACCCAGGGGTGCTGTTGCTGTGACCACCCCTGCTGGAACTGAAGACTCCCGACTAGGATTCCATCGCTCCACAGCCCAGGACCCAGTTGCCCACCCACTCCTGCCTCTGGGGTTGTCATGTCGGGCACTGCAACATCTGGCACCACTGACAACCCCCGGCCAGAGAGGCAGAGGGGCACCAGCTTCAGTGCCAGGGAAGTTGGTGTCCTGGTGGAGCAAGTCCTGGGGCAGTATGATGCCCTCTACGGAAGGTTGCGCGCCAACAAGGAAGGACAGACTCGGATCTGGACGGACATCGTGACTGCCATCAACGCGGAGGGGGTGGCAGTCCGCGACTTCCAACATGTCAAGAAGCGCTGGGAGGACTTCAGGTCCAGGACCCTGAACCAGGCCCGGCGCCTCTTGAAGGCAGCGGATGCTAAGGGGCGCCGGGGCCACTTGTCGGAAGATCAGATGAGGGTCCTGGAACGCATATCCCCAGCGCGCCACGTCCAGGTCCTTGAGAGGCAGACCCGTCTGGAGTCGAGCGGTAAGTGTACATGCATCATGATTGTAAGCTGTGCGTGTGGTGATGTGCTAGTAGTGTGCCGGTTGCACATCTGTTTGTATGGGGTCGAGTATGGGTGGGGGTATACAGGACCGTGAGGCTAACACATGCGAGTGCCGTCATGTGTGAGACATGGATGGTGCTTGTGTGTGTAGGCTTGCATGCCAAATGCAGTTGTGTGGGCACACATGTTTGGATGAATAGTATGTAAGTAGGCATGTTCGTGATGTCACGCATGTATGTTGTTTTCAGCTGCATGTATCAGCACTGTGTACA
Organism: Ambystoma mexicanum; assembly: GCF_040938575.1. Lineage (NCBI taxonomy): Eukaryota > Metazoa > Chordata > Amphibia > Caudata > Ambystomatidae > Ambystoma > Ambystoma mexicanum. Next base: position 254,945,247 of record NC_090925.1, on the reverse strand, counting down.
TGTGCATGTGTGTGTATTTGACAAGGGTGCAACAGTGATGCAACATGGATGCATGTGACAGTGGGATGTGGAAGCCTGATTGGCAGATGTGACATGGATGCCCATCGGAACACTGCGACAGTTGGCTGAGGTGTACACATGCATGCAAGTGTGGTGGTGTGCGTGCATGTGTAGTGCACTCCCTGTGTTGCATGTGATGTCTGGCTCACCTTTGCCCGCTCATGCTGTTGTATGTGTATGGATGGTGCTGGCAGTTGCGATGTGGCTGTGGTATGGCTCATGTGTGCATGTAGAAATGACATGTGTGTTGCCAATTGTGATGCCATGTCTGAGGTTTGCCAATGCCACTCACGTGCAACTGTCATGTGTGTATGTGTCCATTGTACAGTGCCCTGATGCCTGTGTTTTATTTCTCCCTGTCTGCAGCGTCAACTGATGAAGAGGGCGGAGAAGGTGCTGTGGAGCACAGCGGCGGGGATGGCACTGCGAGCCGGAGACGCAAGGCCCGGCTCCCCTCCCAGGTTGTGATCTCGTCGGGGAGTGAGGAGTCCGGTGCCGCGTCCCAGGCCGCAGCTGCCGGGGGGAGGTCCAAGAGGCGGAGGTCGGAGTTGGACTCCTCGGCAGCAGAAGGGGCCGCTGGGACCCCACAGGGCCCAACGGGGGAAGATGGCACGGAGTCATCCAGGTTGGTGGGGGTTTGGTGGAGGAGGAGGCTGTGCAAGCAACAGAGACGGGGTCTGGAGGTGAGGATTCCACTGGTGCTAGTGGTGCAGTGCAGGACCAGGGACAGGAGGCAGCACAGGTCGCCGCGGAGGTGCCTGTGTGCAATCCTGTCCCTGATCCTGTCACTGCATCATCTTGCACCAGCAGGGATGCCTACGTCCAGACCCGTTTTCAGGCAGGGGATGAGCTCACGACAACTGGCCTTCCTCTGCCTGCGGACGTGGCTATCCGGGTCCGGGTTGAGCCTGTCCTGACTGGCGTGGCGGTGCATCAACGGGCCATGCGAGGTGACCTGCAGTCTTTTCATGAGGAGAGTGCACGTCATCTCGAATGGCTCTTTGACCGCGTCGGCCTACTGGGACAGGCCACCCAGGCCGGATTCCTCCGTTTGATGGGGCTTGCTCCGACCCCCTCCTCAACTGAACCCCCTATGCGCCAGTCGTCCTCCGTGCCATCTTCCCACCCATCAGTCACCTGAGTGCCCTGTGGAGCTGCCTCTGACGGTGCGGCCAGGCTGGTGGAGGAGGCATCCCTGCCGCAGTCGGGAGTCGGACGTCCAGCAGGGGTGGCCACATCAACGACTGCACCCCAGCCGGCGGAGGATGTGCAGGCAGCAGGAGGCAGTGCACGGGCAGAGGCGCAGCAGCAACGTGGTGGGAGCCATGATGGCTCGGGGCCTTCGACATCGGAGGGGCAGGCATCGGCCGGAGGGCAGGAGGACCCAGGACGGGAAGTGCCTTCCGTGTGGCAGCGGTTGGGCCACACCATAGATGCCGAGCGGCAGCGGGCGGAAGAGGCACGGCTCACGATGGTCAGGGCGGAGAATTCCATGCGGAGGGCCCTGAGGCGGGAACATGTGGACGGCCTCGGGGCCATGGAGGAGGACCGCCTCCGGGACATTGATCAGGAGTTAGATGATGCCCTGGCCCGGAACATCCTGAAGTGAGCCGTCGGACTAGCCTGCTGCCCTTGTAAATAGTTATGTAGTTAGTGTTAGGTTTCCTTTGGTTTTGCATTTCTTTTTGGACCTTTTGGACAATGGGCCACATTTTTGTATATAGTTATTTTTTTAGGTAGTGTTATTAGATAGGTTTCATTTCTTCGGTTGGGATCATGGACCCTGAATTCTTTATCTGTATATAGTTGACTTTTGGATTTTATTTTTTTTTTATGATTTCCCCATGGAGCAATGGTTTTCGATTTTAATTTTCCATTGGATTTACTTTTGTGGACTCTGACTTTGGACACCTTTCGTTTGCATTATGATTTGTGGTTTTGCATTATTTCACGTACCTGCTTATTCTTTTTTTTAGAAATTTCCATGATTGTTTGTTTATTTTTGATTCAATTTATGTTCCGTTTAATACATATTTTTTCTTCAAACTTCAATGTGTAGTATCATCTCATTAGTTTCATGCATATCATGATATGGGTTTTGACATTCTCTGACACCCATTGGGTCTATGTGAGGGACATGTGTTCATTTCCAAACTTGCAATTGGGGTTATATCATGATTTTGCCATTTCTAAGTGGGTGGATGCAATACTCAGGTGGGTGTTTGGCATTTGGAGGCTGACCATAAGGGCCAGGGATCTAGATTGTGGTGACATGTTGGCTGGGGGACATGAGTGGGGGCCTGGTGGAGGCTGCCCCTGCACTGCTGGGGGGTGGGGTGATGGGAGACATGAGTGGGGGCCTGGTGGAGGCTGGCCCTGCACTGCTGGGGGGTGGGGGTGCAGGGAGACATGAGTGGGGGCCTGGTGGAGGCTGCCCCTGCACTGCTGGGGGGTGGGGGTGATGGGAGACATGGGTGGGGGTCTGGTGGAGGCTGGCCCTGGGGGTTGGGGGTGGTGGGAGACATGGGTGGGGGCCTGGTGGAGGCTGCCCCTGGTGGCTGGGGGGTGGGGGTGCAGGGAGACATGGGTGGGGGCCTGGTGGAGGCTGGCCCTGGTGGCTGGGGGGTGGGGGTGGTGGGAGACATGGGTGGGGGCCTGGTGGAGGCTGCCCCTGGTGGCTGGGGGATGGGGGTGGTGGGAGACATGGGTGGGGGCCTGGTGGAGGCTGCCCCTGGTGGCTGGGGGGAGGGGGTGCAGGGAGACATGGGTGGGGGCCTGGTGCAGGCTGCCCCTGCACTGCTGGGGGGTGGGGGTGCAGGGATACATGGGTGGGGGCCTGGTGGAGGCTGCCCCTACACTGCTGGGGGTGGGGGTGCAGGGAGACATGGGTGGGGGCCTGGTGGATGCTGCCCCTGCACTGCTGGGGGGTGGGGGTGATGGGAGACATGGGTGGGGGCCTGGTGGAGGCTGCCCCTGGTGGCTGGGGGGTGGGGGTGGTGGGAGACATGGTGGGTGCCTGGTGGAGGCTGCCCCTGCACTGCTGGGGGGTGGGGTGATGGGAGACATGGGTGGGGGCCTGGTGGAGGCTGCCCCTGGGGGTGGGGGTGGTGGGAGACATGGGTGGGGGCCTGGTGGAGGCTGCCCCTGGTGGCTGGGGGTGGGGGTGCAGGGAGACATGGGTGGGGGCCTGGTGGAGGCTGGCCCTGGTGGCTGGGGGGTGGGGGTGGTGGGAGACATGGGTGGGGGCCTGGTGGAGGCTGCCCCTGGTGGCTGGGGGGTGGGGGTGGTGGGAGACATGGGTGGGGGCCTGGTGGAGGCTGCTCTTGGTGGCTGGGGGGTGGGGGTGCAGGGAGACATGGGTGGGTCCTGGTGGAGGCTGCCCCTGGTGGCTGGGGGGTGGGGGTGGTGGGAGACATGGGTGGGGGCCTGGTGGAGGCTGCCCCTGCACTGCTGGGGGGTGGGGGTGCAGGGAGACATGGGTGGGGGCCTGGTGGAGGCTGCCCCTGCACTGCTGGGGGGTGGGGGTGCAGGGAGACATGGGTGGGGGCCTTGTGGAGGCTGCCCCTGCACTGCTGGGGGGTGGGGGTGCAGGGAGACATGGGTGGGGGCCTGGTGGAGGCTGCCCCTGGTGGCTGGGGGTGCAGGGGGACATGCGTTGGTGGGCAGTAGTGCAAGGTGACATGTGGGTTGGCTGGGGGGCATGGCCATGGTGGATGGGGTGCCTGCAGGACATGTGCAGGGTAGGCCCCTGTGGTGTGGGCCACCTGCAGGGGCTGTGGAGGGTGTAGAGGGAAAACCTGGGAGGACCCACACCTGGGAGGACCCACCTGGGAGAATTCACGTGTGGTGCTCCCCGCGCACCCCTGTAATACACGTACCCTGATGGAATCGCGTGTGATACTTCCTGCGCACCCCTGAAATACACGTACCCTGCTGCTTTTGCGTGTGATACTTCCTGCGCACCCCTGGAATACACGTACCCTGATGGAATCGCGTGTGATACTTCCCGCGCACCCCTGTAATACACGTACGCTGCTGATTTTGCGTGTGATACTTCCTGCGCACCCCTGAAATACACGTACCCTGCTGCTTTTGCGTGTGATACTTCCCGTACACCCCTGGAATACACATACCCTGCTGCTTTTGCGTGTGATACTTCCCACGCACCCCTGAAATACACGTACCCTGCTGCTTTTGCATGTGTTACTTCCCACACACCCCTGATGCACATGTACACAGGACAATCGAGTGTGGAACTTCCCGCGAACCACTGAAATACACGTTCCCCGCTTGGCGTTTGCTGTTTGCCAGCCCTGTGAACTGGTCCAGGCTTAGCGCAGCCCTTTGCGATGATTTGGGGACTTTGAAGGCTTTTCCTTGCGCGAGGGCGTTCTTGGGGGCGTAACTGGCGCTGCTGCAGGGTCGCTGCGCCACTCTGCGCCACGGCTGCTTTCGGAGCCTAGAATACATGAATACGCTGTGCGATGAAAAGGATTTTTTCGCACGCGGCTGGCGCAGTGTATCGCACAGGGACACTGTGCGCCAGCCACGTGCGCCATTTTTGTGCGAATTTCTATGAATTACCCTGATAGTTGTGGAGAGGATCAGGCCAACAGAGTTGTGGAAAGGATCAATGGTCTTCTGAAGATTGAACTTTCTAAGCTTTGGACCACCATAAAGAAGAATTGCGTGCACTGCTTGCCTCTTGTTTTGTTCAGCATGTGCACACAGCCCTGTAAGGATCATCGTTTATCGTCCCATGAGTTTGTAACAGGGCACCGCATGCACATGCCTCTATCTCCAATCAGGAGAGCATCTGATGTATTTCTCAAAATATCGCACCACCAAAGACTGAAGAGACGACCAGCTCTGCATCTGATACTCCACCCACGTTGCCGCCTTTTCAGCTTTGTCCTGGCAACCACGTCTTTGTAAAGAACTTTGTCCGCCGGTGGAGCAACTCCTCTTGTGGGTGCATTTATCTGATATTCCCAAGGCACCCCAGGCCACACTCCCTGCCCAAACTCAGTAAAGTGCTAAACAGTATGAGTTAAGTGCCTGCCAGTAAAAACTCTTCTCCTGGTAACCTGGTAAAAATTCTAGAGAACCACGTGCAGCTGCAGAGAGACTGCTGTGGTCTCCCCGATGTGTTTCTAATGTTATTTAAAAAAATAAAAAAAGGTTTTCAATGAGCCTACCTCTGTGATAAATAAAAATGATGCTACGCATTGTTTGCACTGAGATCTCTCTCTCCCTCCCTCTCCATTGTTTCCCCTTGCAAAGGATGTACATGGGTCCAACAACTCCATCTATAAAAAGCAACGTTCTCATTTTCAGAAAGATTTTCTTCAAACTGTGTTTTACCTCACGTACTGTGTAATTCATTGTGTAGCTGGTATATTTGCTATTTCTATGTTTGGACTAAGAATTCAATTATGGCGTAGTGTTATATTGAATGGTGATATAAAAAAGAGGGATAGTAAGTGCAACTAGTATTACCGGATCATTTACTAATGGCTCATGACACTTTCTTTCCGAGTGTTTTTCATTTTGGTGGGTCGAAATGTTTTAAAAGACTTGGGTTTGCCACAATTGGAGATGTGTACCATTCATAGTTAAGTAATAGTTGGTATGCAGGCCTGAGCTCAGTGGGGAAAACAAATGTTAATGGAAGTTATTACCTGTGTTCCTTGATTCCATATGCGTCGGGAGCCCCCAAGGTATCAATGCTGCAGCAAATATCTGATTATGGAGGCTCAATGTTTACTCCATTTTACATTGTGGAGGCTGCGAAGCACCTTCCAGACATGAATAGTACGCCTATAAGCGGCACACCCTGTTCAACTGCAATGTGTCCAAAACCCCAAGAGTGTTCAGCCCATGCAAAGACAGAATCTAAAGTTGGAAGGTGTCAGGTTCATGGCAAACAGATGGCAAGAAACTACAATGAACTGCATGGCAGGAGGACTAGTAGGATTCGGAGAAGAAGTAATAGATAAAGTGAACAGTGTATGCCACGAGTACTTGAATGAGCAAGTGGCAAAACTCACATGGATCGAGGCAATGGAGAAACCAGTGAAAGTGCAAAATTAGGAAGATTATGAACTGTGCTTTTACAGCAAAGGGAGCGTCCTTGTGGGGGCTGATAGCAGGTGCAACAAAACATTATACATTCCAGATCTCATGAAAGGGACAGTTGCTGTGATGGATAACTATTAGGTGTGCGGAGAGCAAGCATTTCAGCACCTCCCGACATCATAGAGGAGCACCTGCTAGCTGGCCTCGTTGCACTCAGGGCTCCTGGTGGTCCCTCAAGAACATTTGATAGTGGGACCAGGTAGCTTGTCAATTCCAACAACAATACCAGGGTCAGGCATCCTCACCAGAGTGCTACTGCAGAAGCCTATAATTCACATCTTACAGAGAAGGAGAAAAGAATATGATTTTGGAGGAGGAGAATATTGAATTATCTATTGTAAGATTCCTCACAATTACTAAAAGAAATACAAATCAATATCGTCTCTACAGCAAAGAAGAAGCATTTTTTACATTGCTTTTGCTACCAGGGGTGCAGGCTGCCGTGAGTGCCCAAAGGCTCCAGATTGTGCAGTGGGAAGTGATCCAGCTGGCCAATGACACAGAACAAGGCCTCAAGGTGATCAAGATGGAAATGCACGCAATCAGGCTGATGACGCTGCAGAATAGATACGTGCTACACCTCCTCACAGCCATGGAAGGTGGGGTCTGTAAATACATTGGTGATTCATGTTGCATCTATGCACCCCTAATGATGCAGAAAATGGTTCTCTTAACAACATAATAGGGGCCCTGCACGTTCTTGGCACTCATATGCAAACAGAAGCTGGCATACAAGAAACAAATTGGTATGACAGCCTTTTTTCTTGGGCACCATCGGGATGGGGGCTATCGTGAAGATGTTGGTTCCTTTGATCATGTTCATATTGGTACTATTCTGCACCTGCCAAATGGGACTTCAATGCTGTGCCAAAGTAGTGCCTAGCAGCGCAATGATGATAGTTTCAATTGAGGTAGAGGCAGTAGTGTATTTAGGCATTCTGCTGCCCTAGACCCAACAAGGTGCTTGCCGCCCTCCCCCGACACACACACACTTTAACACTCTCCTTTTCCAGATTCTGCCCATTCTTTGGCTCCATGTAGAGAGCTTGCGAGACACAGCAGTGCCGTAGTCTGGCAAGATCTCGCAGCAAAGCGCGGATTCCCACACGAAGTGGCAAAGGAGGATTACAAAGGCGCCAGTGACACAGAGCAGGCAGCTCCCAGCGCTCCTCTCCATTGAAGGACATCAAGACTGCCACAGAGCCTGAAGTGCAACCCTGAGGCTCTAGGCACTGCTTATCCTACAGCTGTAGCTATTGTACACTCAGTGGACTCATTTACCAGCTATGCCTGTTATTGTAAAAGAAGAGTAAAGAAAGCCTGTTGGTACAAGATACTGTGTAACCGATTACTATACAACACTCCACCTCTTTTTCAACCCCTTTATGTTGTAGGTTTTCTGACAACAAGTTTTATCTTTTTATTTGCTAATGCACCAGCTCTCTGTAAACTATATTTTCTCCCAGATTTTGGCAGGAAATTATATTGCATGAAAGTCAATGTTTTTGCACAAACACACACTTTTAACTGTTAGTCAACCACTGTGGATGCACAGGCAGACTGGTTGGTTGAATTAGCAGATGGGTGAGACCATGTGAGCAGTAACGCCACAGCAAGGCTGTAACTATTGTTACTGAACATAACACATCTTTAATAGCTCCTTTCACATACACAATTACACACAATTCACTCTGTTTTTACCTCCTGCAACTCCATGAATTTTTAAAAGTTGTTGTTACCACTATTTAGATAGTACATTGTAGTGACCATAGCCCCTGGGGTAGGGGCCAAATCCTAGCATTCAAATTCTATACAGCAATTTTACAAGGATCACACAATTATATGGGGGGAAGCTGGGATTATAATATGGTTTTCCTAGTTCCACATTTCTTATCTCTTTCTAGAACAGATCAATCGTTCATTTATGAATTGGAAATACAAGAATAATAACGCACATTAAGGGCCCGATTCATGGAATTATTTGCAGGGAAAATTGGGGACTTGTGTGCCAAACCGCACACAAGTCCCATTTCAGCGATTCATGGAATTGAATGCACGGGACTTTACCTGCACTTGTGTGGAGTTCGTGCAGGCTTGGCACGTCTCTGCGAGCCGTAGATTGCCTTGCGCGAGGCACCACACAGAGAGTGGGCGTGGCTTGCGTAGAGGGCTGGGAAGGGGGCGGAACACCAAAAATGGGGAAGAACATGCAAAAAATTGGTTGTTACGAGGCCATTGCATGCGCACAATTGCGCAGCACGAGGCGTATTCATGGATTCGATAACGCAACCTCTCGACAGGGAAACGGCCACAAAAGTCCTTCATACTAGCTGGCACCCGAAGGCAGCCATAAGTACACTTTGCACAGGAATCGCAGCTTGGAGGTGGGTTTGCATGTCGGATTTTGGGGTGACTGCAACCAGGGTTCCAATCCAATTTAGGGATGCGCATATGCAGTGTAGCGGGATGCAGGAACAGTTTACAGGGGTTCGCACACAGATTTTTCTAAATTTTAACTGAGTTACGATTTTCCATAAGCATGTTGTCGGGGTGCCACCAACAGTTACGGGGACCCTGCACACGGTCCCCAAGATGCAGTCCTGCTTGCGGGTGACCCCACGCACTGTTTGAAAGGTGCGTTTATTGGCGCCCGGTGGAGCACGCAAATGTAGCTGTTCTGGCCGTTTTTGCTTTGCGTGGGGGCGTTTCGAGAGCGTTTATGCTTTGCGCAGTAAATTCCATGAATACAGGGGGTGCACATTTTTTAATCTGCATGAAGGCTCGCGTAGTGGCCTTCTCGGCACGCAGCCCCTGCAAGATTTCTGCAAACATTTCCATGAACTGGACCCTTATTCCTTAAATCAAACAATCAAGAAATCCCTATCAACGTTGGTGACACTTTAGATTGTCTAAATATTTCTGATATTCTGTGTGGAGGACGGTCCATAGTGTGAAACCGCCATTTCCTCTCTTCTGGAGTCGCCTTCGAAAGATGCAAGAGGGATTGGGCTTTAGGGAGCAAAAAACAACGAGGTGATAAAATGTGAAGCAGGTAACACCACCGGCCATGGAGTTATTGTGTGATATCATCCCCAGCTGATCAGAGGAGCCGATAGATGCCGCTAGAACTCTGACTCATTACTTTTATTTGTTAGCATTACTCAATCTTCTCTCCTGCAGGAAACCCTTTGGAGGAGTTTATTTTATTTATTTATTTTATTTAAAATAAATGGAGGAGTTATATGTTAGGGAGCAAAAATTAAAAAACGAATGAATGACTTGAATCTGCAGTAAATGTCAGTCTGTAGTAATTTGGCAAGTTGGCAACAGTGGACGAATTACAACAGTGAATGCACAATGTTATAGGGCATTGTAAAGGTTCTAATCTTAAATATTAAAATGATGATCAATTACCTGCCTCTGTTATGCATCTCTGCACTTCAGGGTCTCTAGAATATTGCACAATCATGTAAAGGAAGGATATGGTTTCATGGGTACATTCTTTGCTAATCATAATCTGTCCAGCCCCAGATATAATGGAGGCCTTTGCACCTTTTTCTTTCTGAAAATAATTGGTTTAGGTAACTTTCCATAGATAGATACACACCCACAAACGTTGCAACAATGAATGAGCGCAAAGTAAAATGTTATAAATCATGTAAAACCTAATAACACGTGCCAACAGTGCTATACAAGCACTTGGAACAGACAAGGTTAGCACGCCAGGGTTCAATGTGAGACCCTCCTTGCACACTTGCCCCCATCTGGTGCATTAACAGTGCAGTCACCTGCATTTAGTGTCTTCTCTTCATGAAATATTAGCAGACCTTTGTTATGCACACATAAATACAGCACAGGTGACATGACGATAGAAAAGTAAGTTCACTGTACTTACCTTATATAGTGCAGTCAGCCGGGAAGAAGGAAGGAGCGGAGGGTGCAGCAGCACAGGAGGACTACTGCCTGCATCCTGTCATTGAAGCAGAATACACTAACGCTGCATACAACATGTGTATGTGGGCTCTTCTCTGACAACAAAATATGTACCGACAAGTGTGGAAGCACTTGTGTGAAGTGGGCACACATTTCCAAAAAGGCTGCAGGATGGAATCCAGCGTCAGTGCCTTGCCATGTGTCACCTTTAACACCAGCTCTGCTGACCTTGCTCACTCCTTGCTTTGCAGTGCCTGCAAAGACATTCCAAGAAATGCTTTCTCATATTTCTTTTTTGGAATGCACACTGAAATCTGCCGCCCTAGGCCTGGGCCTAGAACACCTAATTGGAAATAGGGTACAGGAGGCACCTTGTGGTACAAAGACAGCACAGTTCAGACCGACAACTCAAACAAGCCATGCATGGTTAATAGAGCAACGTCCTCGCCCCCCAGGTACCACCACCTGACCCTGAGAACTACACAGAACACTGGGTAGATTTAGCAGGGGATGGAGGATGTATATACATGACATGTACACCTGAGCAATATGCACAGGCAGGGGAAGGTTTACGCTACTTATGCAAGGCATGGGTACCAAAGGAAGGATCACCTCCATAAATGGAAGCTGAAAGATTGGAAAGGGAAAGAAGGGATGAGAAGGATGAGGGGCTCACCTGGGAGTTTGGTAATGTATTATTAACAAACGTGGGGGAGGCAGAGGCCTGGAAGTGTGCAGGACTCAGGGAGGGGAGGGACAGGGGGTCAGGGGGATGTGGCAAGGACCACAGCATAGAGTGGATGGGGGGTGTTTCTTTTAGTCCAGTGAACATGGGGAACCAAACGCCATTTTACTTAGTAGCAGCCATATTGGAATCAAGGCCTAAGTTAATGCTGCAGCCAGGGCCGCAGGCCTGAGTCACATACATAGAAATAAGTGCATGCATGCGGGAATATGGTGTACCTTGGGCACTGGTGAGAAAGGCCAGAGCTGCAGAGATTCATAGACCCTTCATTGTTTCATGTTACCAACATTTCCTATCCCAGAAGGAATGCGCCCTGCAAGGCCACAAGGTGGTTGAAATCTCTCTGTGAAAAGTGATCCCACAAGAAGGATGGCACAATCCTCTGCCCAACCCTGTCCCGGCTCCAAGTAATAGCACCCAAAAACCCCTTTCCCAGGTACCAGTCAGTCCCAGACCACCAACCATAAAACTGTTAGACCCCCAATTGATCAGAAAAGATCTGAAAACAGCGATCAGTTGCCTCAACCAAAGGTTGCGTGATTTATGCTGCAAGGTGCTGGGAGGAATAAAACAACATAGCTAAAACGAGGGTGGGGAACATTGGTTGGGCGCCAACGTGTCTGGAATCGAGTTATAGTTTGTTAGAAGCGATGACCTCAAACTATCATCTTAGCCTATGTCTGCAGTACCAGGTGCACATCAGGTCAGAGATAGAGCCAGCATTGTCTTTCTTCACATAATTGCCAATTAGTTGCAGCCTTATGCCTGATGATGCACACAGAAGAGCCCACGTGCGAGAAGATGGACCCAAGGGCTTGGACAAATAGCCTTGCATTCCTTATGGAGCAGGTAGCCTATGTATAGGCTCTCGACCAACCAGCCTTTTGGATTTGTACATTATGTAATTTACATCACTGATGATGATGTATACCTTCATAAAATGTTCTTCATACTGATTTTGGCAGAAAGTTCTGTGGCAGCAGAGTACTTTGCTGGTGCACTTCTATATTTGTGGAAATAAAATGTTGTTTTCCTGCAAGAGGTGTGCTGGGCCTTTTTCCCTAGTGGGTTGTATTTTTTATGGTGTGAGCGTTGAGGGGTTTCTCTACAGGGTGTACAGCGATCTGATGTACACCAATCTATTTCACCCAATTTCCATGTTGTGCATGGTGTAGTGGTGTGATTGAAGCCCACCATACATTCCATCCTTCTTCTCCTGCTTGGGTGCTTATCAGTGACCTGGTTTTTGGTGCATCCTTGTCAGTATGCCTGGGTCCTAGAGGACGACACACTGCTAAATGCACCTGTTACCTCAGTACCTGTGTGCCGCATGGTGTGCCTGCTATGTGCATTAATTTCTTTTGCTCATGTAGGTTACTTGGGGCACCGGTGTGGTAGTTGCATGTGTGGTGGATTTTCCTCTCTTGCATGAGTGTGCATGAACCCTTTATGTAGTGTCCGACCTTCTAAGTATTTCATTCCTTGGTATGAGAGTGCATAACTATCCTCTGCTTTCTCTTCTCTTTGCCAGGGCACTAGTAGGTTCTGCCAACTTCTTGAGTCCATTTGCTGCCTCATCTCTCTGTTGGCCATCTTTGGTGTTTCCCTGGTCTCTGGAAGAGGTGCCACAGGGAGATGTAGGCCTGGCTTGTTGCCTCTCACTTAGGGGTGTCTTTTACGTCTGTCTGCTATGGGGCAGGTGCTGACTGCATGTTTTGTGCGGTTGTCCTGGATAGTTCCTTGGCCTTACTTTCCTTGCAGCACTTGGTTTCTGAAGTATCATCGCTCTCCAGGAATGTAAGTCTTCAGTCAAGGATGAGGAGGGAGGCAGTAGGTACAAAGGGAAAAGTTGTAAATTATTACTCCTGGTTATAGTAGGAGGTCCGGTAGGAGAAAAGGGAATGCATCCTTCTAGACCAGGCTCCCATGTAGAAGCCCTGTCTAACTGACAAACCTAGAATGTATACGGTCTCCACATTCCATAACCTACACAACATTCTGATAATGTCCTTAGTGGAGTAGCACAGTAGTGATGGTAAAAACAGTGAGCATACTACACATCTGCCTCTCTATACAATTTCAAAAATGACAAAGTTCACAACCATTCATGTTCATGACACAACCCACACATGTACCGACAACAAACATATCCATTCAGGGCTTACTCATAAATGTACAACAACAAACTCGAGACTCTTTACTACACACTCACACTTCAACACAATAACAATACACCTTCCATCCCAGCCTGCCACACTGTGGACCATGAGCCTGCCGCACTCACGCGCAAACCCGCTAACAAGCAATCCATACTACATTCCGAACCATCATACACTCTGGATCACCTTTTACCTAGAGCTGCCAGCTCCAGGTCATGGGACTGTCAATCCCACGCACAAGCTTAACGCCCGAGCCTGCTGTACTTGACGGAACATTCTAGCATTCAGGAGATCAGTCACAGCACACGTGATGGTGTTACCAATCAATTTGCACGATCAACAACCATGAAGCCAATCACACCAATCACACCATCTCCCCCAACAGAACACATAGAAGACAGAAAGGATAGAAAGGTTTACTTACAAGACAAAGAACACATTTAGCACATGTGCATCCATGGAGGCAGCACAGAATGACACACCGACAATAAGCGAACGGATGGACCCCATGCAGGGCTAATATTTCACCTGGAGGGTGGAGGGGCGGTTGAGGTCTAATATCAGTTCCGGCTTGCAGGGTCAGGCACTGTGCTAGCAGGTAGCTTGTGGGGCTGTATTCCGACGGCAGACAAGGGGCATGCTTGTGTCAGGGTGTGAGCCGTGGGAAACTGGTCTGCCAGTGCGCCTCACCTTCAGCTCCGTCCATCGGTCGGAGTTGTTGTAAGTGGAAAAGGACAGAGCCCCTTTAAGAGGGAAGCTCAAGACTATGGGAGGGAGCGAGAAGTGGGAGGAAAGGGAGGGGCAAGGGAAGAGGGAAGGCAGTAAGGAAATGGAGGAATAAAGGGAAGGTCCTCAGTAACCATGGCTCCTGTGCTTTCTATCCGGAATGTATATGTAAGGCCCACCTCAGCAGCATAACAACTGGCGACGAAGTGAAACGTCTCACGCCGTGGAGAAAATGGTCAAGAGAAGCCCATGGGAACAGGAGCTGTACGCCCAGCAGGCAGCAAAGGAGAGGCCACCTGAAACCCAGCATAACGGCGGTGAAGGAGACACCCTATGCGGGAGGTAGAAGGGCCCATGTGCACAGCAGCAGTGAAGGGCCCGTGCGCCCAGCAGCAGTGAGGGGCCGTGCGCCCAGCAGTAATGGGGGTCCATGTGCCCAACAGTAACAGGGGCCCGTGTGCCCAGCAGCTTTGAAGGACCCATGTGCCCAGCAGCATCCGAGGGCCCGTGTGCCCACAGTGACCGAGGGCCTGTGCACCCGCAGTGGAGAAGGGTCCGTGTGCCCAGCAATGAAGGAGGGCCTGTGAGCCCAGCGGAGGGTCCGAGCGCCCAGCAGTTTTGAAGAGCCTGTGTGCCCACCAGCACCCGAGGGCCTGTGTGCCCGCAGTGCGGTAGGGCCCGTGCGTCCAGCAGAGGGGGAGAGACGGAGGACCCCTGAGTCAGTAGCAACAGAACACAGGCGGAGGGCCTGTGTGCCCTGCAGCAGAGAAGAACACAGGAAGAAGACCCGGAATGCAGGACGAGGACCTGTGTGCCCAGCAGGGAAGAGCAGAAGGAGTAGGGCTGAAGTTGCAGTGAGCCCAGCTGCCCGACGGAACTCAGCAACCCGCGACGCAACGAAGAGCAGATGGAGGGATGAGGAGCCCGGCGGCCCGTATCGTAACATGGAGGAACAGGGGAGCAGAAGAAAACCGCTGCGGATGAGCAGGGAGGCCCAGGTGTGACGCCGGTAAGAGACCCCACATCCCTCCCCCACTGCTGCATAACAAAGGCCACGGCCGCACCATACAGCCCGTAAGGACAGATGCAAGCCTGACACCTAAACCCACACACCCAACACGCTCGCGAGCGTATGAAAAAATATATATAATAATAAAAGGTTGACAACACTTGGAAAGGCACCCGCCGCATGAAGGGAACCCCAAAGCCGCCCGCCCCGTAGGCCTACCTGACAAAGGCCATGCGAACATTGTGCAAGGACCACGCGGCGCACATAACCCCGCAGCAGCCGCACCCATCAGCCACCACGCACATGTGCACTGTGGCCCAATGCCCATGAACCGCACACCATCAACAACCCCTATCATGCCAGGACCGCATCCAGGCACAGGCAGCTGTCACAGGAGCGCCCATACGAAGGAGGATATTGAGATGAACAGTGAAAGTCACGTGGCATCCAAGTGCACTGACACAGCAGAGCAGCACTCACACAGAAAGCGCCCTATCAAATAAACGTGGCAAGGAAAGCGTCACCAAAGGGCAACCCCAGCACGAACCAGGCCACCCAGCAGGCCCCAATACTATATAAGATACCCTCAGAAATGGCAGATGCCATCTGACCAGGCCCAGGGAGCCCTGAACCCGCACCACGACCAAGGAACAAGATGGGAAGAATGGGTCAAAGACTTTGAAGACTTCCTAGGTGCCATCGGGAATCAAGACCCGCCAAACAAACTCAGCATATTCAAGAACATGGTAGGAAAAGAGGTAAAGGACATCATCAAGACAATTCCAGCAAAAGACAAGACCACGTACCAACGCCTCCTCGATGCAGTCAACGACAAGCTGATAGTAGACTCCAACAAAGACTACGAACGCCTTGCATTTACTCAACACAGACAGAGTACGCACAAATCCATTGGAGAATTCGTCGTACGTCTCCAGCAGAGGATAGTGGACTGCGACTTCACCAACTTCAATGATGAGTCAACGTTCAGAAAACACCTCCTCAAAAAGCCCCTACCCCTAGCGAAAATACTCAATCTGGCAAAAACATACGAGAGAGTTGACGCACAGGAAGCCGCCATTGAAAGGAAAGTTGAACGCGACGCCATCGTGGCCCTCACGGAAGGGCAACAACAATGCACTAAGCCCACTCGGCCCTGGAGAAGGAGGAAACTTAGAAGACACCGGCAGCAAAGCCTGAGCAAAGAGCAATGCCACGGGTGAGGGTGGAAAGACACACACAGACAACCATACCCAGCCTTTGGACGAACATGCTGGCGCTGTGGCCAGGAAGGTCACCTTCAGGCAATGTGCAGAACAGGACCACCCACAAGCTCGGCATGCCAACCCACACCACCAGCCCAGGCAAGATACCCGAGTCCTCCTACGGCACGGTTCAACATCATGAAAGACATCAAGGACATGAACACCAACCCACCCAGACGTCACAGGCATGCACACCCCCTCTACTCTGAGTTAACCCACCCAAAAGGGGATGGACTGGCACTCGGCACATGAACCTCACTCGTTCTGCGAGAGGACTATGATCCTCGCAACCACCCAGTGCCCTTCGAGAAATCGGACGGGGGAATGCGGAAGCCACAGGAAATGTCGGCACAAGGCAACTGTACCAGACAAGGGTGGACGAATACCCCCTAGACAAACCCCAAGACCATGTCGTCCAATGGAGGACGGCACAGACAGTGCAGCCAAAAGGACAGTCACGACGTGACCCAACCCAGGGAGACCGCAGAGTGCCTGACACCATCCGCATGATACCGAGTACCGCCATAGGGCACAGCCGTCTCAGCCGCCGGACAGCACTACAACACCCACTTGTCAGCATTCACTATAGGTCATTCGAAGCAACCCACAAGAAGGACCACGTGCCCGAGCAAGATGCAGGAGAGGCAAGCAAAGCTGAAGGACAGACGAACCGCTCAGATCCCATCCCAGCGACAAGGAACTACGGCAAAATGATGCCAAAGGACTCCCTCCTCCACGAGTTATACTTTGAAGAGCATGAACCAACAAAAGGGGAAGCGATCGAGAGGGAGGAAAAGGAGAGAGCAGAGACTTATGAAACACTGCAATGAGGGAGCGTGGAAGAGACCCACGAGCAACCAAGCAGGCCCCATCGAGCCACAAAGAGACCCCAACGGCTCATCGAGCAAATGTAACCCAGAAGTCTCATGTTAAGCAAGGGGGAGGTGTTGTAAGTGGAAAAGGACAGAGCCCCTTTAAGAGGGAAGCTCAAGACTATGGGAGGGAGCGGGAAGCGGGAGGAAAGGGAGGGGCAACGGAAGTGGGAAGGCAGTAAGGAAATTGAGGAATAAAGGGAAGGTCCTCAGTAACCATGGCTCCTGTGCTTTACATCCAGAATGTATTTGTAAGGCCCACCTCAGCAGCATAACAGGAGTTCCCCCCAAGTCTGCAGACCCCCAACATATGCAGGCTTCTGTGCTGTAAGGAATGATTTAATGGGCACCAAAAGATCTCCAGCACATGCTGTGTCCCTCTGTCCCGTCGCTGCTATTATCTTACCACCACAGCGGATGATTCCTGCGCCATTCCCCCTGTCCATCGCAGAGCCTCTGGAAGCGGGAACTTCCACTTTTACTTTCACCGCCAGGATCGAGGGCCGTATCTCGACGAATTTGTGGCCGATTTTCTGCACCTTTGGAGCTGCAGCAGAGGTTCCCACGCCACACTGTCCGGTCTGCTAGGCGGTGGGGGGGCTAAAGACCACTTTATGGCACTGTGACTCAAGAGGATCATGCAGAGGCTCCCTGCACCCGCATGCCACCTGAGAGCCTCCTGTTGGATATTTTTAAGCAAAGTTTTCATCACACTACAAGGACCAGTAAGGTAGGAGTGGCCTGGGTTAGGAGTAGATCAACCACTTTACCCTATAATCCTAGCCACTTAAACTGATATAAAACAGTTCCAAAATTCATCAGAGTTTCTGTTCCCAAATTGTATTACAAGATATTCAGATTGCATTGATAGGCCTCTCTCCCACTATACAGGTATCCAAAATGTACCAGGGTTTCTGTTCCCAAATTGTATTGTATGACATTCAGATTGCATTGATAGGCCTCCCCCCCCAATAAACAGGTCTGACAAATTTAGGAGGGTTTCCTTTCCGAAATTGAATCGTATATTGAAACGTATGACATTCCGATTGCATTGATAGGCCTCTCTCCCACTGTGCAGGTCCCCCAGATCTATCAGAGGTTCTGTCCACAGACTGTATTGTATGATATTCAGATTGCATTGATAGGCCTCTCTCCCAATACACAGGTCTCCCGGATTTGGCGGGGTCTCTGTTCCCAAATTGTATGGTATGATATTCAGATTGCACTTATGGGTCTCTCCCCCACTATACAGGTCCCCCAAATTGATCAGGGGCTTTATCCCCAAACTGCATAGTATGACATTCAGATTGCATTGATAGGCCTCTCTCCCCCTATACAGGTCTCCCGAACTTCTCAGGGGTTCTGTCCCCAAGTTGTATTATATTCAGATTGCATTAATAGGC
This sequence comes from Ambystoma mexicanum, assembly GCF_040938575.1. Lineage (NCBI taxonomy): Eukaryota > Metazoa > Chordata > Amphibia > Caudata > Ambystomatidae > Ambystoma > Ambystoma mexicanum. Next base: position 254,926,940 of record NC_090925.1, on the reverse strand, counting down.
CTCTCTCCCACTATACAAGTCTCCAAAATGTATCAGGGGTTCTACTCCCAAATTGTATTGTGTGGTGTTCAGATTGCATTGATAGGCCTCTCGCCCAGTAGACAGGCCTGCCAAATCTAACAGGGGTCTCCCAAACTTGGCAGGGGTTCTGAACCCAAAATTGCATTGTGCGATATTCGGACTGCATTGGTGGGTTTCTCTCCCGTGGTGCAGGTCTCCCTAATTTGGCAGGGGCCCTGTCCCCAAAATTGCATTGTGTGACATTCAGATTGCATTGTCGGGCCTCTCTCCCACTATACAGGACCCCCCCAGGTTCATCGGGGGTTCTGTCCCCAAGTTGTACTACATGATATTCAGATTGCATTGATAGGCCTCCCTCCCACCATACAGGTCTCCCAAAGGTATTAGGGGTTCTATCCCAAAATTGCATTGTATGACATTCAGATCGCTTTGATAGTTGTATTGTATGATATTCAGATTACATTGATAGGCCTCTCTCCCACTATACAGGTCTCCCAAAATTATCAGGGGTTCTATTCCAAAATTGCATTGTATGATATTCAGATTGCATTGATAGGCCTCTCTCCCACTATACAGGTCTCCCAAATTAGGCAGGTGTTCTGTTCCCAGACTGTACTGTGTGGTATTCGGCTGGCATTGGGGGCCCCCTCTCCCAGCGTGCAGGTCTCCCAAATTTTTATGAGGGGCACTGTTCCCAAACTGTATTGTATGATATTTAGATTGCATTGATAGGCCTCTCTCCCACTATACAGGCCCCCCGCCCCAGGTTCATCAGGGGTTCTGTCCCCAAGTTGTACTACATGATATTCAGATTGCATTGATAGGCCTCCCTCCCACTATACAGGTCTCCAAAAGGTATTAGGGGTTCTATCCCAAAATTGCATTGTATGACATTCAGATCGCTTTGATAGTTGTATTGTATGATATTCAGATTACATTGATAGGCCTCTCTCCCATTATACAGGTCTCCCAAACTTATCAGGGGTTCTATTCCAAAATTGCATTGTATGACATTCTGTTACGCTCACCTGACTCCCACGGAGGCGCTGGCCTGGTTCGCGCTGCTGTGACCTCTTCTAAGGTGATGCGCAGGGTTCGGAAGACGGACTGGACCGGGCCCCCAAATCTGGCTTGCCTGGCTCGCAGAAGTATCCTTCTTAGGGTCTGGAAGGACGAGCTCTCCATCCTGCTTCTGATGCAGGGGCGCGTTGGTATCCAGTTACTTCACTGGATTTTCGGATTGGTGAGAACCAAACTTGCTTGGCTTCCAGGTAAGTTTTTTGATAAGAGGTTCCCCTTGTGTCCATGCATTAATGTACTAATGCTAGTGTCTTTTTCCCCATAGGGGCCGGGGTACGGAATTCCGGGGAACAGGCACCGACCCGAGATGAGAGGTGAAATCCTTGTAGAAATCAGGTAAGTCTTTAATGAGCGTTTTTTGGTAATGTCTTTTCATTCGCTCATTAACGCTGATGTCTCTTTTGCCCCTTAGGGGCCGGGGACCGGAAATGTCAGGATGCAGCGCGGACCCGAAATGAAGAGGGAATGAATCAACAGGTAAGTCTTAACATGGAGATTTAGCTTTCCTTATTCCCTTCTCTCTCTCACCTTTTGTTCTGGTCTTTTTCTCCCAAGGCGCTGGGGCGTGACTGCGAATCCGGATGATCGCTGCTGAACATGGAGGCGCCCTGTAAAGGTGAGTGGAATGCGGCGCTGCAGCGATCGACGTGATGAGCTTTTAAATTAAAGTCTTCCTTTTCAAGATTGTCGGCGAGATGTCTCAGGGATGCAGATTTAGCAGGTAAGGACTTTTCCCTCTTCTGTTCTCTTCTTCTCTTCCTTTGCAGGTGATCCAGGATGCTGGCAGGCGTGGCAGAAGTCAGGATGCAGGAGCAGACACGGTGAGTGTCCAGCTGCTAGATGCAGAACAACGCGAAGCACGTGTGGCTGTTCGGGTGGGGTTTAAATAGCCCTGGAAGAAGTTCCAGGTATGTATCCTTCCTCCAATCAGGTATATATCCTTCCCCGACCACGCCCGGATGGTAAATTAGTCCCACAGGTAAAGTAGTTCCTTTCAGGCCTCAAGGAGGCCGGGATCCTGCAGCATGGTCTGCATCAGGTAAGTGCACCCAAGCACTCCCATAATGAGCCTGGCGCCTATGGCGCCAGGACTGATGTCTTTTATGAGACTGGCGCCATAGGCGCCAGGACACTGTCCAAAGGGCCCCTATATGGGGTTGCTGGGTCCTTCCTTGGGGACTGGATGTCCGCTTTCGGGGACGCAGGGCTTGAACCGGCTCCCCGGGAGCGGGCATCATGACAGCACTCCCCCCCAAGGCCCCTCCCAAGGTTGTTCCCTCCGGGGGTTTTGGTTTGTCTGGGAAGAGTCGGTGGAATTTCCTGACTAATCGAGGTGCATGCACATGGTCGCTGGGTTCCCACGACCTCTCCTGAGGTCCATACTCCTTCCAATCAATTAGGTAGAACAGTTTTGACCTAAACATTTTTGAGTCTAAAATGTTCTTCACTTCGAATTCGGGCTCCCCATCTATTAGAATAGGTTCTGGAGGTTTGAGTAGTCGGGTTCCGGGTACCACTGGTTTCAGAAGTGACACATGAAAAATAGGGTGAATTCGCATACTAGCTGGTAAATCAAGTTTAACAGCCACTGGGTTAATTATTGCCGTAATAGAATAAGGTCCCAGATATTTTGGGTTAAAAGTTCGAGGCCCTTTGAGTGGTAAATGTCTGGTAGCTAACCACACTTGATCCCCAATCTGATACAGAGGTGCTTCACTCCGATGTAGATCAGCATTCTCCTTGTATTTTCTCTTGGCTTGTTGTAAATGCGTAGTTGCCTCTTTGAAGGCTTGGGTAATTGTAGAATGCAGATGTTCTACTGCAGGCATTCCGAGGTTCTGAGGTGATTTAAGGTTTGAGGTTCGAGGGTGATGCCCAAACAAAGTATAAAAAGGACTGTGGCCAGTTCCAGAGTGTACCGAATTATTATATGCGTATTCGGCTATCCAAAGAATGTCTTTCCAGTTGCTTTCAGATTGCTGTAACATACACCGTAAGTACTGTTCAAGGGTCTGATTTGTCCTCTCGGTCTGACCATCGGTCTGAGGGTGGTGACTGGTCGATAATCTTACGTCGATCTGCGCCATTTGACAACATTTGCGCCAGAAGTGGGAAATGAATTGGCTTCCCCGGACAGAGATTAGTATAGATGGGAATCCATGTAGCCGAACAATATTTTCGAGGAATTCTTTGGCTAGGACAGAAGCTGAAGGTAAACCTTTCAAAGGAATAAAGTGGGCCATTTTGGAAAACAAATCCACAATTACCAGAATAGTATTGTACCCCGAACAAGGAGGCAGGTCCGTAATAAAATCCATTGATAGGGTGTGCCAGGGTGCTGGTGGTATGTCTAGAGGTTGAAGGAGACCGGCTGGTCTTTTCTTTTGACTTTTATTTTGGGCGCAAACACCACAGGACATCACAAAAGATTTAACATCTTTTCACCAAGAGGGCCACCAAAATTGTCGTTTCACCTTTTCCTCTGTCTTTGCAATACTGGGGTGTCCCTCTATTAATGTATCATGATAACCGGAAATAACTAGTTCGTGTAATTCCTTATGTGGCAGGAATAAGCATCCTTGGAAATAAGGTAAACCATTATCTATGGTAAAGTCTGATCCCTTTTGTATCCATTCCTGTAAGGTTGTAGGGTCCAGGAGTTGTTTCACTCTGGCTTGAATGTCTTCAAGCGTCTGTAACAAAGTCATGCCTAGAATCCTCTGTTCGGGAATTATTGGTACTGGTTCTGAGTTTGTATCAGATTCTCCCATTCCAATTCGGGATAAGGCGTCTGCTTTGCCATTCTTGCAGCCAGGTCGATAGGTAATCACGAAATCAAATTCAGCGAAAAACAAAGCCCATCGGAGCTGCCGTGATGACTAAGCCTTGGCGGTTTTCAAATACTGTAAATTCCGGTGATCAGTGATCACTGTGATGGTATGTCGAGCGCCAAGCAGATAATGCCGCCAGGCTTTAAAAGCGGACTTAATGGCTAACAGTTCTTTGTCCGTGATTGCATAATTAACCTCGGGTGCCGAGAATTTTCTGGACCAAAATGCTACGGGATGCAGTTGGTTGGTTTCGGGATCTCTTTGGGACAGGACAGCTCCCATGGCTAGGCTGGATGCGTCAGTCTCGACGACATAAGGGAGATCTGGACGCGGGTGTTTCAATATAGGTGGGGAGGTAAACTTAGCTTTTAAATCCTGAAAGGCATGCTCGGCTTCTTCAGACCATTCAAAACGTTTATTTTTCCTCAAGAGTGCAGTAATGGGTTGTACCACGCGTGAAAATTCCGGGATAAACCTGCGATAGAAATTGGCAAAGCCGAGCATGCTTTGAACCCCTTTTACAGAGCTAGGTGATGGCCATTTGAGGATGGCATCCACTTTTCTTGAGTCCATTCGGACTCCTTTGGGTGTCAGGATGAAACCTAGAAACTCGACTTCTGTGGTATGGAAAACACATTTCTCCAATTTAGCAAATAGTTTCTGTTGGCGCAGTTTTTCAAGAACTGCCCTGACGTGTTTTCTGTGATCAGATTCCGAAGAGGAGTACACCAGAATGTCATCGATATATACGACAACACAAACATCGATGAGTTCCCGAAGGACATCATTCATGAAGTATTGGAAGGCAACCGGCGCGTTACACAATCCGAAAGGCATCACCTGGTACTCGAATAATCCGTATTTAGTACGGAAGGCAGTTTTCCATTCGTCGCCTTCTTTAACTCGTACCAGATGATAAGCCCTCCGGAGATCTAACTTGGTGTATATGCAAGCGTCCTTCACCTGGTCAAGGAGTTCAGGGATCAGAGGCAGAGGATAACGGTTTTTAACCGTTATCTGGTTCAATGCGCGGTAATCGATACAAGTTCTAAGGTCGCCTTCTTTTTTGGGCACGAAGAACAAAGCCGAGGATGCCGGGGACTTTGACGGGCGAATAAAACCATTAGCTAGGTATTGATCCAAATATTGTCTCAAATGCAGATTCTCAGGTTCGGTAAGGGCATAAATCCTGCTACAAGGGGGTTGTGCACCGGGCACCAGATCGATTTGGCAATCGTACGATCTGTGAGGAGGTAACGTGTTGGCCTGTTCCTTTTGGAAGACGTCCTGAAAGTCTTGGTATTCCGGAGGTAGTTGCATGGAGGCAGAGGTTACAGATGCTAGATTAATCTTCAGGTTTTCTGGGTAGCAGGTTTGTGTACAATCCGGGAAGGTTATTCTCTTAGCTCGCCAATCAATTCGAGGATTATGTGTCTCTAACCAAGGGATTCCAAGAATAACCTGAAACTGTGGAGCCTTGATTACATCAAACACAACACCCTCCCGATGGCCGTCGGGACCAATAAGAGTCACCTCAGTAGTGGAATGTGTTACCGGTCCAGAGGCAATTTCAGTTCCATCGACTGTGGTGATGACATCTTTGCTGGTTTTAGGACGGAGAGGGAGGTTAATCCTAGAGACCAATTCACGATCCACATAGTTTCCAATAGCCCCACTATCGATGTATGCCTTTATTGCATGCAACCGCTTAGGCTGTTCTGGATCTACGAGAACCATTGGCACAATGAAATGCGAGGTCTGAGAGTTAGTTTTCAAGCTCGGCAAGCGGACCCCTACACTTGTCGGGCGGAGTCGTTTCCCGAAACAGAGTCTTCATGGTTTTTATCAGCGGCTCCTACCGCCTTTCGGGGCGGTTTTGCCGGGCAATCTCGTAGAAAGTGTCCAGAATTCCCACAATAAAGACATAATTTTAACTGCTGCCTCCTTTCACGTTCCTTTTGAGTTAAGGGTCCTTTAACCCCTCCAATTTGCATAGGCTCAGAGACATCAACTCCCTTGGGATTAGCATGGGTCTTGACCAACACCCGGGTCTCAAACCTGGACCGATCTGCTTTTCTGTTTTGAAGTCTGTGATCCAATTGGATCACTAAGTCTATATACTCTGTGCATTCTTGGGGCGGATTTACAACTTGGGCCAAGACATCTTTAAGTTTTCTGCGAAGGCCTCGATAAAACAACGTGACTCTTTTATCCTCTGGCCATCCCGTTTCCACAATTAGTCTATTAAAGGTTGCAATATAGGATAGGAGGTCCTGATTGCCCTGTTGCAGGGATAGAAGTTCGTCATCCAGAGCCTGCCCCTGAGAGTGTCGAGCAAATAACCTTTCCATGCTTGCTTGAAACCTTTGAAAATCACGGAGAATCGGGTCATCTTGAGTAACCAGTGGAACTGACCAATCGGCAGCACAGCCGCTGAGATATGACAATACAAAGGCTACCTTGGTCTGATCATTAGGGAAGGCCCCAGGTCTGCATAGGAAGTGCAAACGACACTGATTCATGAATACGGCGAATCGTTTGGGGTCCCCAGCAAAGCGTTCGGGTGGGGCCAGCGGCATGTTTCCAGGTAGATTAATCTGCACAGGGTTACTGGAAACCACAGGAGCGGGGTTCCCTCCGGAACCGGGTAGAGGAGTTTGCCCAGCTTGACCTTGCAAAACCTGTCTGGCCAGGTCATCAGTTCTTTCCTTTGATATTATTAATTCCCTCCTGAGGGCATTAGTCTCTTGACGAGCGGCATGTACTTCGGCCCGTAATTCTCCCAGTAATTGGGCCAACTGATCAGTCTCAGAACTTTCCATAGCGCCTGGGTGGGAATTTGTAGGAAGGCTTCGCGTTCTGTTACGCTCACCTGACTCCCACGGAGGCGCTGGCCTGGGTCGCGCTGCTGTGACCTCTTCTAAGGTGATGCGCAGGGTTCGGAAGACGGACTGGACCGGGCCCCCAAATCTGGCTTGCCTGGCTCGCAGAAGTATCCTTCTTAGGGTCTGGAAGGACGAGCTCTCCATCCTGCTTCTGATGCAGGGGCGCGTTGTTATCCAGTTACTTCACTGGATTTTCGGATTGGTGAGAACCAAACTTGCTTGGCTTCCAGGTAAGTTTTTTGATAAGAGGTTCCCCTTGTGTCCATGCATTAATGTACTAATGCTAGTGTCTTTTTCCCCATAGGGGCCGGGGTACGGAATGCCGGGGAACAGGCACCGACCCGAGATGAGAGGTGAAATCCTTGTAGAAATCAGGTAAGTCTTTAATGAGCGTTTTTTGGTAATGTCTTTTCATTCGCTCATTAACGCTGATGTCTCTTTTTCCCCTTAGGGGCCGGGGTCCGGAAATGCCAGGATGCGGCGCGGACCCGAAATGAAGAGGGAATGAATCAACAGGTAAGTCTTAACATGGAGATTTAGCTTTCCTTATACCCTTCTCTCTCTCACCTTTTGTTCTGGTCTTTTCTCCCTAGGCGCTGGGGCGTGACTGCAAATCCGGATGATCGCTGCTGAACATGGAGGCGCCCTGTAAAGGTGAGTGGAATGCGGCGCTGCAGCGATCGACGCGATGAGCTTTTAAATTAAAGTCTTCCTTTTCAGGATTGTCGGCGAGATGTCTCTGGGATGCGGATTTAGCAGGTAAGGACTTTTCCTTCTTCTGTTCTCTTCTTCTCTTCCTTTGCAGGTGATCCAGGATGCTGGCAGGCGTGGCAGAAGTCAGGATGCAGGAGCAGACACGGTGAGCGTCCAGCTGCTAGATGCAGAACAACGCGAAGCACGTGTGGCTGTTCGGGTGGGGTTTAAATAGCCTTGGAAGAAGTTCCAGGTATGTATCCTTCCTCCAATCAGGTATATATCCTTCCCCGACCACGCCCGGGTGGTAAATTAGTCCCACAGGTAAAGTAGTTCCTTTCAGGCCTCAAGGAGGCCGGGATCCTGCAGCATGGTCTGCATCAGGTAAGTGCACCCAAGCACTCCCATAATGAGCCCGGCGCCTATGGCGCCAGGACTGATGTCTTTTTTGAGCCTGGCGCCATAGGCGCCAGGACACTGTCCAAAGGGCCCCTATATGGGGTTGCTGGGTCCTTCCTTGGGGACTAGATGTCCGCTTTCGGGGACGCAGGGCTTGAACCGGCTCCCCGGGAGCGGGCATCATGACACATTCAGATTGCATTGATAGGCCTTTCTCCCACTATACAGGTCTCCCAAATTAGGCAGGTGTTCTGTTACCAGACTGTACTGTGTGGTATTCGGATGGCATTGGGGGCCCTCTCTCCCAGCGTGCAGGTCTCCCAAATTTTTATCAGGGGCACTGTTCCCAAACTGTATTGTATGATATTTAGATTTCATTGATAGGCCTCTCTCCCACTATACAGGTCTCCCAAATTTAGCAGGGGTTCTAGCCCCAAATTGCATCTTGCGCCATTCAGATTACGTTGATAGGCCTCTTTCCCACTATACAGGTCTCCCAAACTTAGCAGGTACTCTGCCCCGAAAATTTTGAATCATAAGGATTACAATACTCCTTAGGGTCCCTCCCACCACACGAGACCATATAACATAGTCAGAATTAGTCTCAAGCACAAACTTAGCCTAACCACCTTAACATACTCCTAGTGAGGACCAGACCGCAATAGTTCTACCGCCCTCACCCTTTCCGAGAGACCTACATAGACATCACTGAACTTTGACCTACACCCCTGACGACAGTACGCCCAGCACCAAAACACCATCAGACAGTGCTCGGAGGATACACAAACCGACCCACCGGAAGAACAGACAGCACAAAAGCACCCAACGCTACCAACACAAGAAGAAATACCAGCACTCCCATCACAAGACACAGCAGCCAACCACTCAACTGGCACCTCCGCACTGAGCACCAAAATGCTGCGAACCAGAAAGGGACACAGAGAAAAGGCACAAGACAAGGCCACACTGGACACAGGCACAAAAATCCAATCGACCACCGAAGCAACAACCTCAAATAGAGGAAACACAACACCAAAAACCAAAACGACCAGAACAGAAATTCCAAAGGGAAAATTCCTTATATCTCACACCATACCTCGCAACAACCCAAGAACCAGGATACCCCAACGACACAGAAACATCAAGACACACAGAACACCCCGAGACAACCAGGGAAAAGACGGGAACACTCAAGAAGAAGGTGGCTAGAGTCCGACCCCATCACCTCATACATCACAAGAACAGAAGGACACTCTCAACACACGCGCCATTACGGACATAACGACAACGAAGATCTTATAACCAACAACCCAAACATGAACCTAACTGACCAATTCAACGAAGAAGAAGCCTTCCCAGACCTTCACCTAACCAGCATAAATGGAGAAGCAACACCACTGAACAGCCAGGCTTTCAATCTAGCAGACCGCTTCAATGAAGATACAGCCTTCGCTGATCCTCATCCACCCCCAATCAATGCCAACAACGATGCACCGCAACCAAACAACCACAAACCAAAACAAAGAACAACCAACAAGCAAAACCACACCAAAAAGATCCACTGCAACCTCATCAATGCAAGATCAATGTCCAAACATGCCACCGAGATATACGATCTGCTCTGCGACGGAGGGATCGACATCCTATTTGTAACAGAAACTTGACTAGACGACAACTACAAGATCACCCTCAACAACTGCGTGCCTGAATACTTCAAATGCGTCCAATCAAACAGAAAAACCAAAAGAGGGGGAGTGCTGGCAATCATTCACAAGGAACACCTGGATATCAAACTTGAAGACCCACTAATCATTGATAAATGTGAATCCCTAATCATACGTCCAAAACAAATTTGAAATTCGTACTAAAATATAGACCACCAACCTATGATGCAACCTTCGTAGACTCCTTCACAGAAGCAATCACCATCCTAGCCATCAAACACAATCACCTGATAGTCCTAGGAGACTTCAACATCTGGTTTGAAGGAGAAAGCACGACCATACAAAAATCGCTAACCAGCCAACTAGCAGCAATGAACCTACAAAAACTAGTCAAAGGAGAAACCCAATCGGCAGGGCATACACTTGACGCAATCTTCGCTAACAAACTACTCCTCACCATGGCACCCCCAATTCAAATACCCTGGAGCGACCACCTCATCATCCCCTTCGTAATAAAAATGACCACGCTAACAAACAATAAACCGGACAAAACAACGAAAAACTCCAACCTGAATGAACTTCTGCAGCTAAACAAACCACACCCAACATTCATGGAAGAAGATGACCTGGACAAAAAGGTAACCCTGTTGAATTCCTGGATTATAACTACTATAGACAACATCGCCAAAGAAAAACCCTTTGCTTCTTCTAATAAACGGTCAATGGCAAAATGGTTCACCCCACTACTTAGCACCATGAACAGAAAAAAACGAAGACTAGAACTTGATTGGAGAAAACAAAACGATGCAGCGAACAAACTGAAATTCCTACAACACAACAGGGCTTACAAAAAGGAAATTCAAAAAAGCAAAGAGGAAACACTATGACAACCGAATCTTCAAAGCACCAAACACCCAAAAAGAGCTCTTCAAAATCATAAACGAAATCAAAAACCCTCCAGGATGCAACAACACACCAACTCCGTCCGCGAAACTCTGCAACGACCTTGCAGACCACTTCAAAAACAAAATCACCAACATCCAACAAACCATATAAAGCAGACTATCTGATCTGACCACAACCTCAACTTACACCCGGGAGGAGCACCCAAACAAACTACGAAGCTTTCCAGAAATATCAGTGGAGGCATTTGTCAAACTGGTGAACAAAAGCAATAACTCAGGGTCCCCCGAAGGCTCCTGCCCACCAGACATATACAAATTAATTCTCGAACAAGGAACGCCCATGGAATATCACAGGAACTTCCTCAACCATTCCATCGCAACTGGGAAAGTGCCACAGGCCTTCAAAGCTGCATACATCAGGCCACTACTCAAAGATACAGTGGAAAATGTAGAGGACCTCTCCAACTACAGACCCATCTCCAATATCCCATATACAGCCAAGCTGGTCGAAACATACATATACAAAACAACCCAAGAGTTTATAGAAGAGCATGGCCTACTAAACCAGGCACAAGTTGGCTTCAGACCACTGAGAGGAACGGAATCAGCTCTACTGTCAATATGGGACGATCTAAAAATCAATGCAGACTCGGACAACAGCACTGCCTTGATACTCCTAGACCTATCGGCAGCATTTGACACAGTCGATCATGACACCCTCATAACGAGATTGGAAGGACTTGCAATAACAGACACCGCCCTATTATGGATCAAATCTTTCCTAACAAACAGAACGAAACCGTATGGATAAAACCCTTCAAATCCAGCCCGAGAGATTCCACCTGTGGAGTACCACAGGGATCATCCTTCTCCCTGCTACTATTCAACATATACCTGTATCTACTGATCAGAATCATCAAAAGCCACGGCCTCACCTGCTACAACTATGCTGATGATACACAAATAATCTTCAAAATACAAGCCAACTCGGAAAGAAACTCAACGCTAGAAAACTGATTCCGCAATGTATTCTTCTGGATGAAATCTAACTCCCTCAAAATCAACCCTGGCAAAACTGAAATAATGATTGTCACAGAAAATGGAGGAGAAAACCAATTCATCCTTTGGCCAAGGGAACTCAGGACAACCCCAGAACCCTCACAGATTGTAAAAAAACTGGGGGTTCTGATGGACAATAATCTCATGCTAGAGCCACAAGTAAACGCTCTCCTCAAGAAATGCTTCTTCCTCCTGCGAGCGGCAAAGAGAATTTTTTTACCGTTTCTATCGTTCACCAACAAAACAACCACCATCATCGCCCTCATCATGTCCAAAGTAGACTACGCCAATAGCCTATACCTAGGCATGCCTGAACGACTCCTAAAAAATCTACAAGGCATTCAAAACGCGGCAGCCAGACTACTTCTGAAACTACCCCGAAGAGAACACACCACACCAATGCTGAAAACACTACATTGGCTACCAATAAAACAACAAATAAAATTCAAAATAATGTGCATTATTCACAGAGCAGTACACAATGAAGGCACTGAGGTCCTAAGAGACAAATTGCGCCTACATCAACCAACAAGAACGCTCAGATCAAGCATGGACATCCGCCTGGAACCGAAGCACTACAACAAAAGAAAACTAGGAGGATCCTCCTTCTCTCACCAAGCCCCGAAAACCTGGAACGACCTTCCAAAGTACATACGTAACACAAGAAACCACCTATTATTCAGGAAATTACTCAAAACATGGCTCTTCACGTCATAACTAGAAAGACTGGCCACAGGGGCGCTGGCATAACTAAAAACATCAATGAGCATAGAGTGACCGCGATACACACCAATCAATCAATGGGAAAAGCCGAGGTAAATATCCCACAACATACCAAAGGACCAAACGGGAGACAGTCGCAATACAACCAAAGACAGTAAACACAGCGAACTAAGACAGAAAGACTAGAACGAATCATCACAAGGACCATGACCTTAACTATTACCTTCTCCAACAGCCCTAAGGACACAACATAGAGAGGGAAAGGAAGCACTGCCCACGGGCCCCAATGCAATGGGTGAGAAACAGAATGTTTCATCACTACACACGGTCCACCAATACAAAGCAGGAAACAATGCCCCACCACACAAACTACAACTAAACAACAGTCCCGAAGATGCTCACCCCACGGAAACCAAAGAACCAGTCAGGACAGAAGGATACGAATGTCTGAATACACAAGCTCACCAAGACGGATCCACTAGGACAACACATCAACACGACCCCGACCCTGAACCATTCAAAGCCTCAACCGACCAGGGTCACACTAGATCACCTGAGAATAGATATCACCCACCCAGTCCCACACCTGAAGATCAGGTTCAGACGCACCCACCAATCCAAACTATACTCAATAGGATACAGTTGGATCAGCGCAACACCACCAAAGCGAGTCGGCCCACGAGGAACCAGCAACATCCCAACCAACAGGTATACAACTCTAACAGAACCATAAGTACCCGAATCAGGATACAGAGCCCACTAACACAACCCTCAATCTTCTGCATACTTATACCAACACAAAACCACACAACCATCTCCCTCCCAGCAATCCGCACGCACTTTACCACACAGCATCAACAACACATGAACTTCACCAACAGCACTCGAGGCCTTCGCCCGATCCGATACTAGCACCAAAGCCCAGCACTCGGTGTATACCGAGCTGAAGTTGCCAACAGCACACCACTTCTCCCACTCTACTTCTCCCCTCTTCCCGACTAACCCTACCCACCCTTCCTGTTTACAGATCCACCAGAGCATCTGGGGAGCAATTCCATTGGTGACGGTGCGCTATACAAGTACCGCTAACATAACATAACATAACACACTAAACTAGCAGATGCACCTGCTTTCTAATAAAACAACAAACTTTCATGAACTTATTGTAAAGTTTTAACGTGCACTTACTATTAACAGACCCTTAATAATGTTTTCAAAATTGAACTCTCTAAAGCACTTACATTTAACACTCACTTGCAGCACTACACTCACACTTACATTCACTATCACATCCCCACATCATTGAACCATACAGCTCCCAACACACTGCGCACATATGTTGGGAGACGCATCATAAATTCATGGTCGGTGGTGACCGCTAAGTGGGGACAACTGTCACTCACTCCTCGCGCCTTCCACCATGGCGACTATGGAGGAGTTGGAGGCTTCTCTGCCATTAAAATGTTCCATCCTGTTTCTACTCTTCCTGTTTCTCCGGTCTAGCCTTTCTGTGTCTTTTGTTTTGCTTCCTATAGCCACGTCTACCTTTCCTTCCGAGAGAAGGAAAGGTAGGCGTTGAAACCCTTCGCTTTTTGTTCCGGGTGCTACCGCTTTTCCTGGTGTTCCTCTTTTGGATATAATATTTTGGCCGGGTCCTGTCCCGGCCCCTCTGGCTCCCAGCGTTCGTTAGCTGTTCTACCTTTCCTGTCACTTTTCTCTCTGCCGCCCGCATCATTTATTTCAGGTTCCGGCATCGCTTTAATTCCCCCTTTATCTCGTCTTTCTCCGCTTTCCTCTGCTTTTGTTTTCCTCCTTTCGTCTACCCTTACAGTTCAGGCTCCTTTACTGGCTGGAAGTATCTGTTAATTTCTTTTCTTTCTCTCCGCTTTCACTTGGGAGCTTCTCGCACTCTCCTTCTTTACGTCTGCCACCTTTTTACTTATCTGTACTTACCATCCGTTTCCCACATTCCTTCTGCCAGTTAGCCCTCCGGCTCTCTTTACCTGTACTTCCTTTGCTGTCCTTCTCCTCGGTACCGCTCTGGCTCCTTACATCTACGAAAACATACTCCGTGCATTCAAGTACACTGCTTACAACAAACTCCTACCTGGAGACTCTGCCTGCTTTCATTTCTGTGACAAGAGACTCTGTTCACCTTCGCCCTCAACAGACTGCGAGGTTGGAGCCCTCCTTCAAAGACCTTAACAACTATCCAGAGAGGTTTTTTTGAGCTTCCGCTTTTTTCATCTTGTTGGCGTTCACAGAGGGGGGTCCTCTGTTCCCCTGTCTTTTCAGGGTGCCAGGGTGGCTTCCTCCCTGAGGACGGCCGTATCTCTTCTCACGAAAAAAGCCACACAAGAAGAAGGGCCAAAAGAAGAAGTCTTCAGCTGAAGAATCAGGTAAGGAGGAGTGGGGTTCGGAAGAGCGTGAGGTACCTATAGTTGACAACAACTCCAGTATAATGCTCAACTCTTCACCAGTTGGTGTATGGCTAAAACCTATCGCATAGCCCTCAATCCTAATTCATCCATCACTCACGTTAAATACATTCAATGCACAGTGCAAATACCATGCATGTAATTCTATATGTGAGTTATTATAACATGTCAATACTGCATGAAGTAAAACATTAAAATGATATTGCCACCGTAACAGTAAATTGCCTTCATAGCGCTGTACATCACACTCTTTATGAATCTTACACACGGGTGACAGCATCATAAAAAATGCTTGTCTATAAATAAAGCACCAGTATCCATTTTGCTAAACTTACCATAACGGATAAAACAAACGGAGCATACAGAAATACTTTCACTTTCAGTGCCATCAAGAAGAAATCATGTTAGCATACTTCAAATGTTCTTCCCAATGTAAGCATTCAAATTACAGTCTTTCAAAGTCATAAAACACAAGTGAAACCATTAAATAAGAGTAGCAGTGTGAAGAAGGTGCTATCTATTTTGAACACTCTGCTTAACCGGCTGTAAAACAGGAAGTCATTGTTGAGGTCGGACAGACAAATAACAAGCCAGCAAGGGTTTTACAGACAGCAGGCATTATGAGGTTAGCTGCCCAAAGATGTCGCTGCTGTAAAGGTCACGGTACCTCGAAGTGTGTCTGAAATATCTTCTCACACCACTTTTGTAGTTTTATATGTTTATTTGAGTATAGGATGAATAACCCACCGGTTACATCATAAACTGATGCTTTCCTGTTCATCATTCCTTCAACCAATAATTCTAACATTCTTGTATCCTGGCTTCCCAGTATATTCTAGATTCCATACCTATAGCCCATCTGTACATATGAATAACAATGTAAAACAGAACACCATTGACTTACACAATAAAATACTACACACCTCCCTTCTTTACAGTGACTCACAACAATAAATGTAATATATGAACTGCAAAATATACACTTGATGTTGAAGTATTCAGATTACTTAGCAAGTTGAAAGCAACTTGGATATACAATGCAATACCTGACGGTGATGTACAGAATAACATGAGATACAATTTCAACTTACATAATCTTTCAGATACAATGGTCTTGTACATATACATTTATTGTAATCATTCTTACAAACTTGAATGTCTCTGTTTTGTTCCACTTCCTTTCTAACCTTAACTTGTCTTTTCCCATAATTCTCTTTTTTTGAGCATTTAAATACTCTATTGAGATTCCACACTCTCCCATCAGATACCTTTATGGCACCATGAAATCTTTTAACTGTTTGAGTGGGATCAGACCATGTGATCAAACCTCTGGCATTGACCCCGGGAAGTTTTATTCTCACCCAATCACCAACTTTAATTTGGGACCCCCTAACTGCATTTCTCTCATCATACTGCTCTTTATTATTTTCCTGTCTCTTCAACACTTTTCTGCTCACTTCTTCACAATCAACATTCTTAACACATGCTCTGTCCAACCATGCTGGACACAACCTGGTATTGGGTTTCCTACCCCTTAATATCTCAAGTGGTGAAATCCCTGTAGTGAAATGTGGTGTAAATCTATGAGCAACTATGGTATCTTCTACCACCGTTTTCCAATCGGTATTGTCACTTAATGCACACCTAATGCTGTTCTTAATAACCTTATTGAATCTTTCTACGATTCCATTAGCCTGGGGATGATAGATAGAGCTTGTCCTGTGTTCAACTTGTGTTCAACTCCATTCTCCTTAAGAAACAAACTCATCTCTTGTGACACCAATTGTACAATGCGGTACAGAATAACATGAGATACAATTTCAACTTACATAATCTTTCAGATACAATGGTCTTGTACATATACGTTAATTGCGATAATTCTTAGAAAGTTGAATGTCTCGGTTTTTTTCTACTTCCTTTCTAACCTTAACTTGTCTTTTCCCATCATTCTCTTGTTTTGAGCATTTACATACTCTATTGAGATTCCACACTCTCCCATCTGATACCTTTATGGCACCATGAAATCTTTTAACTTTTTGAATTGGATCAGACCATTTGATCAAATCTCTGGCATTGACCCCTGGGAGTTTTATTCTCACCCAATCACCAACGTTAATTTGGGACTCCCTAACTGCATTTCTCACATCATACCGCTCTTTATTATATTCCTGCCTCTGCAACACTTTTCTGCTCACTTCTTCACAATCAACATTCTTAACACATGCTCTGCCCAACAATGCTGGACACAACCTGGTATTGGGTTTCCTACCCCTTAATATCTCAAATGGTGAAATTCCTGTAGCGGAATGTGGTGTAAATCTATGAGCAACTATGGTATCTTCTACAGCCTTTTTCCAATCGGTACTGTCACTTAATGCACATCTAACGCTGTTCTTAATAACCTTATTGAATCTTTCTACGATTCCATTAGTCTGGGGATGATAGATAGAGTCTGTCCTGTGTTCAACTTCATTCTACTTAAGATAGAAACTCATCTCTTGTGACACCAATTGTACACCATTGTCAGTGATAATCATGGTTGGATATCTATGATTATCACTGACAACGGTGTACAATTGCATTGTAATTATATGGGATACAGCACATTTTAAATGTCATTTTTCATTTGCAGCATGTTTTTCAATCCATACATTTGTTGCGAGTTCTGTTTGCTGCTAATGAATTGTATAGCTGTTTGATGTATCATTAATTTAGGAAGCTCTTTGAATAATGCGTATCGTGTGTTTCAAATAATGCAACTTCAGCTATATCGTCTGCAATGGTGCTGTATGTAGTTATTGTTCACAATTAAAACATCTTTAATATTGGCACATAGGCAGTATTACGAATTTTCCTCCACTCGCTCTCCACTACCACACATTTATTTTCTTGTGAAAACTTAAAAGGCTTGTGTGGTACTTTCGCATTTACTCCAGTTAAGTAACATGAAGCTCACATGAGAGATCCTTTAAGATTGAAAACTCGCAACTCCAGTAGAGATATTAAATATAGTCACGGCTCAGTCTCATGCCTATTCTAAGTTTTAAAACACACACACTCTGGATATCAATCCAGTGAGGATACTTGTTCACTGCAAAGTGCCTGACTTACTTGTTCTCAGTGAAGCTTCTCTTTCTCCAGATGTGCCTATTTGCCAAGTCCAAATTCCTCCATAAACAAATAAAGCAGTGTAGTTACAGAAAAGTCTTCCCACGTTTCCAAGACACTTCTTTCTTCGTTAAAATGCTTACTCTTCCTGATAATGTTTTATAAGCAATGGCGACTCGATGAGTTGCCGTTTTTTTAAGTATCCCATCCTCGTTGCCACTGAGATATCTTCTCACACCACTTTTGTAGTTTTATATGTTTATTTAAGTATAGGATTAATAACCCACTGGTCACATCATAAACAGCTTCATAACTGATATTTTCCTGTGCATCATTCCTACAACCAATACATTCTAACATTCTAGTATCCTTGCTTCCCAGTACATTCTACATTCCATACCTATAGCCCATCTGTACATATGAATAACAATGTAAAACAGAACACCATTGAATTACTAATGACTTACACAATAAAATACTACAGCGTCCTTATAGCTTCTCCATATACCTTTGGACAGAGCATTATCAAGTTCTGGCAACTTTGCAAAATTAACTTGATGTCAGAGAACAACTTGTATGGCGATCTCCTCACACGACTGACTTACACGCTCCACATCTTTCAAAACACGTACTGAAGTAGCGAAGAGATTTACCTTTGAGCAGAACAGAATGGAACAGAAGTTGAAGTCCCAACATTATTGCTGTGATAGAGGATAAAGCGTTACCAAAGTCTTTACTCTTTATGAACGAGTCGCAGTGAGTGTGTTATTTGCCCAGATGATGTCATCACAAAGGTTCTCTGCCTGGAGATCCTTTTTAAAAAAAAATATCTGAGGACACAGTTGTGGTATATGACTGTAGGAAGGGCGAAGTTATGATGTGAATTAGTCTTGCTCAGTCTCACTGGTCATGAATGCATGCTGATAGAACGTTGGTGAATGTATGATGGACAGGTCAGGGGAATGTTGAGTGAGTGTGATGTGTGAGTGTTCTACGAACGTCTGTTGGGGCCTGAGCTGGATGTGAGAGGATGGCTGCTTGGTGTGCCTTGTGCCACTTGATATATGTGATATCTACCTTTCCATGTATCCTGTAAATACCTGCAAGTAACTGAATAAGTACATACATAACAGCCATTTCAGATTAGCAGGCAACTGGAACCGCACCATTCGTGCAATCCGCAGACCCACAGCATAAATCCTTACAGGTAAGCATATCAAAGGGGCAGAAATGGCACTAGATGATCCAAATCCTTTGTCTTGTGAATGAGAAATATGCATTATTAGGCATAGTTTGCCATTATCCTTAATACACACCATACGGCAAGTAGCTGGCTATGTACAAATGTACCTATGTACAATAAAGCTACCTGGATTCACTTCTATGACTCCACAGCTGGTTTATGTGTGTACATTGAGCATCACATAAGTATTTACAACAGACACCCATCAGCAAACGGTTGCGAGTCTTAGTGGAACACCTGGCATTCTTGAATCATATTGCGCCATCACCCACACCAGCAACTGTGACATCACCACTCCAGCTAAAGACTTGGAGCAGAGCGGAGCTCTGTTCAAACCAACAGTCAGCGGTACTGTTGACCACATAGCCCTAGGCACCACAGGCACACTGCTCACCTCGGATCTTCATTTCCTTTGCGGGGTGCCAGGGGTCAAACGGCTTGTGCACAGGCAGGCTACCCGCACCGGCACGACTCTGCTGGGGCTACATGGATGACGCTGGGGAAGCGCAGCAACGCTCCTTCATAACATCTGCTGGCCTCCACTTTGGTGGGGACTCCATTGTTGTATAAGTACTGTGCGCTAACCAATTGCACCACTGGAGCTGTGGGGACTCCATTGTTGAGACCCTCGATCCAATCTTGTCAAGGTGTACTTTATTGCTTCCAGTTAGAGTAGGAGGTCAGGTATGAGAAAAGGGGAATGCATCCTTCTAGATCAGACTCCCATGTAAAAATCCTGTCTAATAGAAAAACCTAGAATGTGTTTGCTCTCCACATCCCATGACCTACTCAGCATTCTGATAATGATCCTAATTCAGTTGCACAGTAATGATATTATGTTATGTTGATTCATATCGCGCACCGTTACCACCCAGGGGCAGCCTCCAGGTGCTCGCATGACTCTGCAAGAGAGGAGGGTGGGGAGGTTAGTGGGGAAAGGGTGAGAGGATAGGTTCAGAACCAGGTGGAACTGGCGTCTGTGAGTGTTGTTTTGCATGTGGTAGTTTGTGCGAGAGGCCTCGTGCATTGTAGCCATATGGGTAAGATTCAGTGTCTTGGATGTGTGGTGGTGTTTGTATTAATGTGTTGTTTGAGTTTAGATGGGTTTGGTCATGCACACGGCTTAGATAGCGTCCATAAGGGATCCAGAGTCACGGGTAGCTGTAGCTGTAAGATAATCCGGTAACTTGGTGTGACGTTGCGTTGTCAATGGTTTTATGTACTATGTGAGTGGTTTCCCTAGGTGTGCTTCAACATCTCGAGATGCTGGGTGTGATCATGGTATTGAGTCTCTGTTTGTTTATGTGTACTGTGGCTAGTTCAAGGTCAGGTGTAGTAGTGTCAGTTATGTCGGAGGAGCAGAGAGGGGACCATGGTTTAGTAAGTCAGTCAGTTTGTTGGAGCCTCTGGTTTGACTCTTTGTTTGCGCTTGATGAAATCCAACCTAGTTCTTGATTGTAGTTCTATGGCTCATTTCATCTCCTCTCTAGTTGTTTGTCTGTGCTGTTGTTGTTGCTGGTGTCCCTTCAGGGTTGTCATTGTCTGCTGAACAGCCAGGTGTTGAGCAGTTTCCTGGAGGTGATGTGATCTTCTGTGGTTCTAATTTCTTTGGGCATGTTGTTCCAGGTGTTAGCAATTAGACGTGAGAACGCTGTTCCGCCGAACTTCCTTCTTTCGTTGTGTTTTGCCTCTATTTGTATGTCATTGGTGGATCTTAGTTCCCTTCCTGGGCGATACCGGCTGATCTTGTCTTGAAGGAATTCCGCTCCTTGTTTGTGCAATGCTTTGTGGGCAATGCAGAGTGCTTCGAATTTGATGTACGTTTTTATTGGTAACCAGTGTAGGCTTCTCACTGCTGGAGTGATGTGGTCTCTTCTGTTTAGTCTTAATAGGATCCTGGCTGCTTTATTTTGCACCCTTTGGAGTTTCTTGGTAATTCTTTCCAGCATTCCAATATAGAGGCTGTTTGCATAGTAAATTCTTGTGAGTATCAGGGACATGATTGTGAGGGTTCTCTGGGTGAGGTAGGGGAGTAATCCTCTGGGTAGTCTTAGGAGAAAGAAGCATTTCTTGGCGATTGTGTTGACTTGTGGTTCCAATGATAATCCGTTGTGCATGAGAATTCCTAGGTTATTTAATACATTGGTAGTCTCTGGTTGCGTTCCCATGCCGGCCAGTCTAGTTGTGAGATCCCTCCGTCGAATCCTGCGGGTGATAGCATTATTACCATTTTTGCCAGGTTCATTATCATCCAATTTTAGATGTCTGTGAGGCAGTTGTTGAGGCTATTATTTTGTTCCTGGGTTCTGTTTGTTTTCATAATCAGTTGTGTGTCGTCTGCGTAGTTGTAGGCGGTAAGTCTGTTGGTTCAAATGATTTTCATCAGTGCGCACATGTATATGTTGAAAAGCATTGGGGAGCAACTGAATCCCTATGCCCCTCCGCAGGATATAGTTTTGGTGTTTGAGATGAATGGTAAGTAAGTTCTTTCAGTTTGGTTTGTTAGGAATGAGGTAAGCCACTTTAGTGCGGACTCCTGTATGCCACATTCGATTCATCTTTTTGTTAGTGTTGCATGGTTCATTGTGTCAAAAGCCGCTGATATCTCCAATAGTATGAGGGCCGATCGAGCATCGTCGTCCACGTTTATTTTGAGGTCGTCCCATATTGATATAAGTGCTGATTCTGTCCTCTCATTGGTCTGAAGCCAACTTGTGATCTGTCAACTATTCTATTTTTTTCGACGTATTCAAGAAGAATTTTGTACAAGTGGTTCTCCAGGATCTTCACTGAGTAGGGCAGGTTGGATATCAGTCTGTAGTTGCTTGGGTCTTCTGCGCTTTCTGATTCCTTTTTTATCAGTGGTTTAATGTATGCAGATTTGAAGGAGGATGGTAAAACATGGAATGATGGTAACAACAGTGAGCGTACTACAGTTTTGTTTCTTCTTCTTTTGCCTTGTCACTAGCTTTAGCCTACCTCTGGTAGTTGTGTTCCTGTGTTGGCACTGGGAAGGTGCTCCTAATGTAAGTAGGTCCTGGTTTGTAATACTTCCCTAGTGTAGAGGCTATCTCAACTCTCTGGTATAGGGCAGGTGGATATTTCCTTCACTGGTAGTCACCTGTGTCTTATGTTGTGTTCCCAGATGGGTTTTAGTCTGGCTTTTGGTTTTCTTGGGTGTCGAGGACGAGCACATAAGGTTTGGAGGTGGCAGCCCTTGGGTGCCATGGGGATGTAACCTTGAGGCACTTGAGGGTGGTGGTGTCGAGTGTAGCCAACTTGGGATGGGGTGTTGAAGTTGTTTTCTCAGGTGTGGCTCCTTCAGTTGGCAGGTTTTGTCCATCTGAGTGGCAGTATCTTGGCGGCCCTGGTCTCGTTTGGTCCTTTCCCTTGACAGTGCTTTTGTTCCTGGTGTGGGCAGTGGTATGGGACTATCAGCCTCTTTCCGACCCTGCCGGTATCCTGGCGGTAGAGCCGCCAGGATACTGGCAAATGAGGATACTGGTTCTGGCACCCGGTCCGGCGGCATTGCTGCCGGATTATGGGTGCCAGCAGAGTGGTGTTGATCCCCATTCATGGAGTCGCATAGGACTCCAAGAAGGGGTCTGACATTGTTGAATGAGGTTCCTGCAGTCCGGGTGGCGCAGGACATACAAAGTTGGTGTGCAGGTGGCTTGGTGGCACTTTGCGAGAGTACAGATGCAGTGACAGTGGGGGGTCTTGGCCAAGTGGAGCAGTGAGTGTGCTGGGCCAAGTGGAGTGGTCCGTGTGCTGGTGGCCCAGCGACACTGGTACAGGAGGATATTGAACTGTCCATGAAACAGGGTGAGTTTTTCCAGTGTGGTTGGAGACAAGGAGCTCTGCTCGCGTCCGGAGGCAGAGGCTGAGTGATGACATCATTGGGTGAGAGATCATGCAGCATCTGATGCCTCACATGATCAAGTTGGAGGCAGCAGCATGGTCACAGCGATGGAGGGTTGCCATAGAGATCCAGCACACACCGGCGCCGTGCACATGGGAGCGCAGCAGGCGTTTGGGAGCACTCTTGGAAGAGAGAGTTGTTTCCAGTCTGTCTCCTGCACAGAGGAATGAAGTGATGCGGGCCCGTCCAAGGGTGTGTTCAACATTGGTCGTGTGGATATGGCCAACAGAGGGGTCAAGGTTTATCCAAGAGCAGTGTCCCATTAGGTTGGGACGAAACAACACCGTGTTGACATGGCAAATGGTCCGGAAGTGGAGGTGAAGAAAAGGTGCATGTCTGTTTGCAGGAGATGGGCTTCAGTGTGTTGGCAGCAGTCAATGTTTAGACTGTTCGATTTACAGGGCGGGAGAGTTTTCCAGCGCAATGTTCTGCTATGATTGCTGCACATTTTTTAACAATATGAAAGAGTTGGATGCAGATTTTGGGGGGTTTTATTTGCAGTTGTGAGGTTTCAGTATATCTGTAGACTAATGGGGTTAGTTGTTTTTGGGGGGAGGCCCTCATTCTTTTTGTTGGTGTTTCGTGTTGTGGCCCCTGGGTTAGTGATGTTGTTTTTGTAGGGTTGGTCATGGATTAATGTGTGTCTGGGGCCTGCAAGACATTGGTGTTATGGGTGTTTATGTTGTGGCCCCTCTGTGCCCCTGATAGACTTGGTCCTTTTTGCCAGATTTATTATCTATTAACATTGTTTTCCTTTCCAGGGGGAGTGTGGACATGTGGGTGCGAGGTATTGTACCTTGCAATGGGGCATTTTTGGCCATGCAGGTGCAGCGTTTTGTATCTTGTATTGGGGGACATCACATGTGGGTGTGGGGAGCTGGTGGCGATTACAGGATGTTTTTTCACCTTTCACTTAAAATGTTCTTTTTTTCATTCTGTTTGGTATTTATCACATTATTGTGTTGTTATCAGGTTCCCAACGCTGTCTTACTGCAGGAGAAGATGCCATGTCCTCCAGACCACCCAATCTGGGTTTCCTCAGCCGTTTTTACTCAGCCGTTTGTCTTTTATACAACTTCTGAACTGACCAGATCGGCAGGAAAGGGGAAGTGGATAAAATAACAAACGGTCAGGTGTTCTTCTACAGCCTTCTACTCCTGGTCCTGTCTGTCTCTCTTGTAGATTAATCTGCAATTAAACATCTGGGTTATACATCTTGATAAATTAACTCATCCTTTAAAATTAACCTCTAATTCCCAATCTTACCTGACTACCCCTGCTCTAAGCTTGGAGACCTCCTTAGATTAGGAATGGACTGCTTATTTTCTACTGAGTCAAGAATTGCCAGGTTTTTAGAATTCTCCAAGTTCTCTTACTTATTAACTCTTCTCTCTGTAGACTGACAGTTCAATCCTAGAATGTCTTTGCTGACTGATCACTATTCAGATTGTGAGTCATTAAAGCTCTGTTGCTTAAAAGCTTTTTTCCTTTTTCTTTTCTTGTCTTTCTTAAAAATGTCTTGGTTGCTTTCACTTAATAACTAAGAATATTGAAAATAAATAAACTGTATATACATTTAACTTGTATTCTGAGTATAAATCCTTAAAGTGTGGTTGCTATGGGATTCCCACTTCTTGCTTGTCTTCTGAGTAAGTATTTATCCCTCAAATGGTGAAGGTGGTGCTTTGTGAAATGAAAACTGAATTCTAACAGTTGTTTTTCTCTAGAAGATCTCTGTGCTACACTAGAAAATGTGTCGCGCCATGAAATTGGCACGAATTAGCTGCAAAAGCTCAGGCGAATCTCTGAGCGTTTTTCTACGTGTCACTAACGAGACCAGGGCCATGAAAGAGTTGTTATGATGTGCGGCATGGTGTTGGGTGCTTTACTCTAACACAAGTAAGCATTTAACACTCGACTCAACGAGAAAAAGACCTTTCGCGCTACGGTCTTTGAAATGCCTTTCACATACTAAATATCACCCAGGAACACACGTGCTAGGCCTTTGTCAGTTTCACAAATTGCGCGCAAGGCCTCTGACAACAATGAAGGTTATAATCCTTGCGTAGTACTTCTGATATTTACATTCTTCTTATTTCGTTTGCTTAATACGCCACTACATGCAAAAAGCGGACACCCTAAATATGTAATCTGGAGCGTGGAATGTATACGGCTAAGAAGAAACAACAGCACATTAGAGGCTTATGACTCAGGAGCAGAATCACAGCTCATGGCTTCAAAAGACAGATGTATCCCAGGAAAGTGATAGAGAGGCTATATCTAAAGGCGAGAGCAAAAGAAAGACAACGCCTACTATCAGGATCCCATAAAAAGGAAAAAATGGCATAGAAAAAGAGAGTACACTCTTATCCTAACCTTTGATACTCAAGCACTGGCAATCAGACAGATACTGCAAAAGCCTTGGAAGATTCTTATGGTGGAGAGAGATCTCCACACCAGTTTAAAGAAACATCCTGAAATAACCTTCAGAAGAAATCGATCCTTTAAGGACACCCTGGTTCAAAGCTATATGACGAGAGAAGAAGCTAACAGAAAAACAAACTGGCTATCTAATAAAAATAAGGGTCAAATGCACACGCTGCAACATGTGCAAATATGCCAACAACTGTGGTTCATTTAAACATCCCATCACAGGAAAAATTTATTTGCATTCAACAACATGCACAAGCAATTCTACATAGTGCAAGAGGGTAAAACAAGGTGTAATTTGTGACCAGAGTAAGTTGAGTTTTCATGAACACATGCTAGGTATTGATAAAGCACTAGACCCTACTAAACATGATTGGCTGACAAAGATACACATTGCCAGCTAATGAGATTGCTCTTTGCACTATGCACTTCAGAAAAAAATGCTGCTGTTGCAATTTGCACTTTTGGAATTAATTGCTTTTTGCACAGATGTATTATATCATCAATACATGTAATACGTTTTTTTTTTAACAATGCTGATTCTGCACTATGCATTTTAAGGGCCACGAGAACATACATACATTCTCTTTTTGTGCTTGAATATTATATAATTCGAAGAACTATTATGTTTTATAACGAGCATTGTGTCGCTAAATATGTTGCCGGTCAATTTTAGTGAATTTTGGTGACACTCATGAGTTTCAAATCACACTGGTCGCAGGAGAATATGGGATTTTTTGCATTGTGGAAATATAATGCGACCTGGCATAGTTTGGAGGTATTGACCATCCAGTAGATTCATTTATCGCAATTGTTGGCAGCTAAACGATGCAGCATAATAACATTTAGTTACCCAGACAAGAAAGACAAACAAATCTTTCAACAATCGCTCATGCACTGTGCATGCATTAAGGCAAGCCATAGTGGTTAGTGCAATGTAAGCGTTAATGCTGTCTGTGCAGTTTTAACACATGATCCCTTATTAATGAAAGGTGAGGTCACTTGAATAGTGTGGCCCCTTTTTTTGTTTCTTCATCTGTGGACTATGCACACAGTTAGAAGGCAACCTCAAATATCAATGTGCACCATGCATCTTCAATATTTGAATGTTGATGGCGTATCAAATGCATTGCCTTGCTACCTTAGGCATTGTGTAGTTGGTTCACTGCAATACTGCTACAAGACCGCTATTTGTTAAGTATCGCTTGCAATAAGGATTTGTCTTCAGTTACGTAGCAGTCCGTTACTAATCGGGCAGGCTATCAAATAGAAAGGCATTGAGCAGGCTTTACAAATTCAAAATGAGATTTTGAATGCTATACAAGCATCATGTGCACTAATAACGACTGTTAATGAGGGCCTATTGTATGACTGTTGGCTTGTCACCATGGTAAATGGGTATCAACCACACATTTGGGAAACCGTTCAATGATGGCGGAAAGGGGTTTGTCCTAAACCACAGTGATTGAATATGTAAGTCCTTCCTTTCCTTTAACCACTTGCAATCACCCACCAGCTGCTTTCTTTCTAACATCATAACGGAGCACTTGTTCAACTGGAGCATTTGGTTGTGAACAAGCAGCGAGTCTTTCCGTGAAACATGTTAACATCTCAATGCGATTTCGCTACACTATGGGAGTGCAGTATTTTAATGGCCTGTAATTTGTGTTGCTCTGTTGTTTTTTAATATCATATATATATATATATATACACCCTTAGATCCTGGCACTTATCTTAGATTTCAGGTCTTCTCACTGGAATAAATGAATGACTGTAGACTTCTCAATTCTCTGATACATGGGAGCTTCCTGCAGTTACGTCCTCTCTAGAGTCAAGCTTGAATGAAAGGCAGTTGGAAATCCTCTCAAAGGTTCCAAACCACCTCACAGGACCTTCATCCAATCACTGCGGTCCAGCTGCCTCACCATCTTGGATTGGGACAGAGTTAGATGTCTGCTATAATAATAGGTTTGGTATGTGGTTCCTGCACAGCGCTTTGTGGATGTTTGTTTTGTTCTCCTTGGAAATGTTTTTAGCTTTGTTGCTGATGTACCCATTTGGTGGGAATTGAGTGATTGGAGTTTCTTATTTGGTCTTGGTGCTGCCACATGTGGATCATGCAAGAAGTCTCATTGTTTTTCTGGTGGGCTTTCCCTTTCTGGTTAGTAACGGAGGGAGAGGTGTTGTAGCTTCGGTTATGGGTGCATTATGCATGGATAAGAAGGTGAGCAGAATGTAGTGATGTCGGCCTGGAGTGTTGGTGTGTGACTGGGTCAGTGTGTTCCAAGTGTGGCAGTTGGATCTGAAGGCTGGCTGGATTGGATGTGCTAGTGTTCTGTACATTGTAACATAGATAGAATAAATGTACATAACATTTTACCTGTGTTCTCCGGTGTGGTATGTTACCGGAAGAACCCCACATCTCTTCACCTATTTACTGGGATGGTACTGAGGCAGTCACAGTGAACAATTCCGCAGGTCTTCAAATGTTATCAATGGGGCTCAATGCCAAAAAGATGTGTTGGGGTCTCATTAGCATAAGCACAGGGACAGAACATATCATGAAGTGAAAAACGCACATTTAATTCAACTGGCCTTTCCTAATAGAAGAAAATGTACAATACTAATGAGCATTGTCGTTCAAAAAATGAATCATCAATATCCGAAAAATAACCAGTTAGAAGAGATTTTCCTATTGCACTGCTTGCAAAGTATAAAAGGTGTACACCTTTTAAATCCAAAAATCTACATTGAAATATTCCATGTAAAGTAAAATACCAATACAAGACATATGCTTCCAACACACTTTCATGTGGTTTTGTGGGTAAGTGGATGCCCTGAGAACCTTAGAACGAGGGTTCAAATCCTGGTGGGCGAAAACTTGAACAAACAAGCTTTTTTGCATGCTGGAATCAAAAACACCCAGGGTGGATGGCGTCCGCACTTTGAAAAAAGTGGGCGGACGCTGTCCAGCCCAATGCATCCTCAACTTGTACCGTGAAAATCAGGACCGGGCCAGGTAGAACATGACTCTCTTCCCACTTCCATGGACCTGGTCAATATTCCCAACATATTTGCCCTCTGATCCTTTCCCCTTCTCACCCCTGCGTTTGGCTTTCAACAATACTTCATAAAGAGGACTTGAAAAGTATACACGTCATAATTAAAGTACTCCAGCAATATAGGAATCCTTGTAGAAATATGTTAAAAAGATTACAAATGTGTTATTTTTACCCCATCTTGAAGACTACAAATCCAAGAATGCATTTCCACAAAATGATTTTTAAAAATGGCTTGTAGGCTCTCTTTCATGACTTAGGGCCTCATTACCAGTTTGGAGGCAGCCATTCCCTTAATAAGGGCATGGCTGCCTCCAAACTCGGGTCGGGTATGTGGTCCCTGAATGGAGAAATACCGGGCCATTCCAACTTTGAAGGGCCCGGTATTTCCCCATTCAGGGAACCCAGACCCGGACCATCCCCATTCCCATTTGAGCCCCCATAGGGCTCAATGGGAATGGGGAGCATGCTAACAACGGGCCCGTTAATGACGGGCCCGTTATTAGCATGCTTGTCCCCTTGCGGGACCAGCAAAGGACGTCTGGTAAAACCAGACGTCCAGAGCGGGTCCCGCGAGGGGACCTCGTGATAGGGTGGTACGGGATTAACGGCTCCGGCACTTTTACCGGTGCCGTTAACCCCTTACCTCCCTCCTCGTAATGAAGCCCTTAGACTCATAGCAAAATGAAGTAATGGGGTTCTCAAGACAGACATTTAACACACCAAAAGCGAACACATGAATACAAATGCAGTAGTGCACACTTCTTTTTTGTTAACATATTTTAATTGTCTTCAAAGAAGACAGAGTTGGGTGGCAAACTAGTTTTTCTGTATGTGCTTTCAAAATAAAATGCCCCTTTTCAACCCCTTGTCCAAAATAAACGTCCTTAAGTGGACCATTACTTAAAACAAAGAGGGTGATAAGTACTAACTGTGAGACCCCACAGGTCTGATGGAGTGGTAAATATGATATGATATGGTACTTTATTTATGTAGCTGTTCTGTTTTATGATTTGTTTCCTTTACCTTTGTGTGTATGCATTGACTGAGAATTTGAGTATGGAATGTTATGACTCAAGGTCCCTGGAAGATCCACAGGGTGTCAGTTGGGACCTGGAGCTTGAGAGAGTAGGGAACCGGTGGATGTCTTCCTACCCATGAACTTGGCTTATATCTAGATGTACCTGTTTCCCTGATGTATTTACCTGCTGTCTCAGAGCAGCTGTGAACCCAGTAAAGTTGTGTCTTACTACATGAGTCTCGGAGTAATTAATCACACAATGTACACAACTCATCATTGCCAATGAGGATTTGTGCTCTGAATGATAGCGAGGGAGCTTAGAAAGCTTACGTTACGTCGTGTGAAGGGTGGAGCTGCACAGCTGACAGTTAAACGAGAGGCCAGGGCACCGGAGGGGAGAAGCGGCTGGTGCTGTGAATTGCTGTGCCTGTGGGGAGACATCCACTGGGTCCAAAATGTGCACTGAGCTCGTGATCAGTGGAGGAGGCTCAGCGAGTGCGCAGAGGAGGGACTTCGCTCCGGAGGTCGGAGAAGTGTACCGATGCTGCTGTAAAAGTATGGGAGCGTACACAAGTTGACCGGCTCTTTGAGTTGCTGTTGGAGACTAGTGTTGGGTACGTGGGCACAAGTTCAAGTTAAGTGGCGACACTCGGTAGATGTGAGGCCCCGCGGTCTCAAAGTGATTAACGTGATCCTGATTATACCAGCTGTTCTGAGGGAACTGTGAAATATGGCGAGAGAGTCCAAAACTATAGTATTCCTTATGGACAAGAGAAGCGCTCACAAGTGGGGCTGGATCAGGCAGTTGTGGGTGGCGCGGACTACTGGTCGATCAGAATTGGCCAGGTCTCTGTCTTTCCGTAATGCAGAAGTACAAACTGTTGTGTGTGAAGTCGGTTTGGATGTGAGCCAGGAGGAAAGGTTTAGCGAACCGCTGGCTTCGCTTGTGGGCGGAAGGCTGGTGACATCATCGAACATAAAGGAGGCCCATGTGGGTCACGAGAAGGACCGTTAGTCCGCTGAGAGTAGTATGCAAAACAAAGGGCGTATGCGAGAGCTGACCATGGTAGCGGAGACCATGGGGAGTGTAAACAGAAGTGGAAGGTCTGTTGAATTGGAAACGATTTCACCACAAGTGTATGGAGAAATTAAATATGGAACTATCGAAGGAGTGGAACAGACGGACAATACAGTGATGAGATATGGAGGTATCTTGTCGGAATATGACTGGCTGGATGATTTATTGGCATAGTTTTATGATACTGGGCAAAAGAATGCTAAAGAGACGTTGTCCCGGGCATTGGAGAAGAAGTCAACCAGAGGTGCAGCGAGGTTTGCATATTTGGATGAGGTCCTAGGAGAGTTACAGCACCACATGGTGCTTTAATTATAACGAGCTTGGTGTGGTGAGGCCTCAACTTCAATTTTCTATTCCTCACCCGTGGAATTTTTTTGAGTTGGAGCACACCTCAATTAACGATGTCCTATGAAGATATTGAGCACTTAACAGACAAGAGAGCAAAGACATTAGGCTTCTCAGCCGATGAAGCAGATGCCATTCTTGGGTTGATAAAAGACACAACACGCACCAAAGCAACAAATGACCAAACAAGTAAAATCAAACAACTTGAATATTCGATAAGAAAGATAATCAACAGAAAGCTACACACTGTCACTCTTGGCAGATACTACAAAGCTCAAAGAATCCAGACGGGGCTTAGGATACCACTACGTCCCACTCTATGTAAGGAGTGTAAAGATTTCGTCGACAAATGGGAACAGATCCTTAACAAATGCTCCTTGGACTTAATATTACTAACCATCAAAGAACTTTCAGGGAATATGGAACAACTAGAAAATGAAACTGAAACATTATCAAAAGAAATTACAGATATGTGTTATGCTTGAGCTAAAACATGGCACTGGTGCGCAGTGCATTCTGGGGGCACTCAGAGCCATAATGGATATTTATTCCATGCCTCAGTGAAAAGCTGTACTTACTTTGCTGAGAGCTGAATTTGCTTTGCTGAAAAAAACATGCTTTCCAAACCTGGTATGCAGCCAGTCAAGGACATTCTGCTGGGAAAGCTGGTTTTGTTGTGTCTTGTTATGAGTTATGGAACTGTTTTCCGTGGCATTTGTTCTTAGGAGAGGAGGGAAGCGCTTTGCTCCTTGAGGTTACTGTCGGTTGACCCAGCTGGCAACCAACGGTCACTTATCAATGCGCAAGCGCGTTGCTAGAAGGTTCGAGAAATTGCCACCCCTGTTTGAGGAGTGCATATTTGCGGAACCCCACAGCCGTCAGACGAGATAAGTACAAAGACCTCAGTCGGAAGGGGGATTCCTTTGTCCGACATACCTGTGGGCTGTTGTGCTCTTGGCCTGGCTGTTACCGGGGTCTTCCAGCCGCTTCTGGCGAGATGAGAGATTCAGTTACGCCCACAGTGATGTATTTCTTTTGAATTCTCTGTTTTTTCTGTGATTTATTTCTGTGTTATCACTTGTTGCTTCCAAGCTATGAATAAATAGCCGTATAAGTGCTCATTATTTTCATGCGTGTGGTTGTATGTCATTGCGTCGTCTACCTGCGTTCAAAGTATTGGCTCTGTCTGCAACTGCGCTGGTTAATAATGACTGTCTGTGCACTCTGGGCGAGCAATACATTTTTGGCGACGAGGATGGGATATTTGTGATGAATTGCTCCAAATATTAAAGAATCTGTTTGAACGCAGATGGGCTTTGCTTACATTGCAAGCGAATGCTATTTGGCAGTGAGTGTTGGACTGTGTTAATCTGTTTTTTTTTGTGTGTGTGCGTGTTTGGGCGAGTGACTGCAGTGTGGAAAGGAGAAAAATATATATAAATAAAGAGGTTTTGTACATTACTGCAATGATGAATAGTTTGTTCAGGAAGAAGAGCGTTCCCGCTGGCGGTGAATGTTCTGATGATATAATTCCAGGCTGGGCTAAGAGCCCATATGATAAATTGGCCCAGGTGTGGGAATGCGGATCAGGGATTGGGAGATGCTGATCCGTCTGATGTAATGTCTTTTTTACAACAGGTTTCAGTAGAGAGGGGAAAGCAATGCACTGTGCTGGGTAGGCAGGGTTGGGTCCTCCTGCATGCCTATAGGAAAATGTATCAAAGAAATGTGGAAATGAAAAATTGTATTTTGCGATTAGAAAAAGAGTTGGCTGCAGAAAAGCAGATTGCGTTAATGCAGCAGATTCAAATGAAACTTTTCAAAGGTATAGCTGATACATATCAGGCCGTGGCAGAGAGGGCAGCAGTCAGAATAGCCCGGTATAAGTATAGGAAAAGACGGGGAGGGGTCAACCAAAGAAAGGTGGCAGCTGTAATCACTACCACAGGTGTGGATTGGGATCCTGATAACTGGGATGGAGACATTTTTGACTCAACAAGTCCAGAGAGCAGCTCGGCAAATGAGTCAGATCCCAAAGCGGAATTTAATCAGAAGACAGTGGTGGCTAAGCCAGTTAGAAGACGGCGAGCCGGGCCCCACCCGCAGAATCCTGTGGGCGGGGTTCTGGATTTAACCACGCTGGAGGATTACACCCAGCAGGAGGTTGGGGAAATCATTACTCATTTGAGACAAAAATCAGGGGAACCTTTATTGACATGGAGGGTGAGATTGCTGGATGGGGGCGCCGCGGGGTTGTTGGTAGATTCCACTGACTCACCGCGTTTTCTACCTTTGTCAACTGACACCAATGTACAGGAGGTCTTAAAGGCAGGGCCGCCCCCTGATGCTAATGGCCAAGATTCACAGGTGTCTTTGTTGCACCTAGCAGCCCAAGCATGTAACCGTAAGTACCCCATTACCACAGATTGGCCTAGCGAGGAAACAAAGTGGTATACTTTGAAACAGGTGATTCAAAAGGTCAGAGAGCATGCTATGAAAGAGGCAATTCATGTAGATGCTCCAGGACACATTAGGGCCGTGCCGCTCTCAGTTTCAACTAGAAATATGATGATCAGAACTGCGCCGCCCACATACAAAAGTGTCATTATGACTTTGCTCCTAGGTATGATGGGCAAACCCACTGATGAGGTAGTGGATGCCATTCGGCAACTGGCAGATTTAGGGGAGTGAGACAAGAGTGATGACAAGCCACGGGAGAGAGAGGGGCGTAGTGAGAGAAGAACTGAAGGCAGGAGGCAAGATAGTAGAGACTCCCGAGTGTCCAGGAAAGATATGTTTTTGGCTTTGTTAAAAGATGGTGTGCCACGAGAAGAAATTGATGGCATTGAAACTAGGGTAATGTATGAACTATACAAAAAGAGAGGGCTTGCAGCCAAAGAGCGCTATAAACAGATTAAGAAACAGGTAGTAACCAAGCCGCAGGGGGACACCTCACCTTCCGCTCCTCCTGAGGAAGAACAAGAAGAAGGTCTATGGGGACACCTTCCCCGTACCAGCCAACACATGCTGATTTAAGGAAGGTGGTGAGTGCAATGCTAGAGGCAGAGTCAGGTCACACTCATTCGAAATTTGACTAGGGTTACGGCCAAGCTTCGGCAGCGTCTGCTCGCATAAAATTTGATAGGCAGCCCCATGTTAATGTTAAGATTTTTTGGGGGCCAGGAAATACGCAAGGGGTGCGAGCATTGATAGACACCGGGGCGGAGGCCTCTCTGATTCATGGCAATCCAGCACGATTCAAAGGCAGACAATTTACTATTACAGATCTCTGGAGAAAGGAGACCCCCGCAGTACAAACTGAAGTGGAGATGAAAAAAGGCAATTTGACTAGGCAGAAATACCAAGTGTTGATTGTCCCAATACCTGAGTACATAATTGGCTTTGACATTCTGGAAGGGTTGACTTTGGGACCTGGAGGTAAAACGTAGACTTGGAGGTAAAACATACCAGTTTGGGGTGAGTGAATTGACCTGCACACCCATTACCGTAGGCAAATTGAAGATGCCTCCAGTGCAGTGCCTGTGGCAACCAAGCAGGTAGCAATGAAGCAATACTGCATTCCTGGGGGGCACAAGGACATTTCAGACACCATCAAAGGGTATGTGGAGGCAGGTGTGTTACGCCCTATTATTACCGCATGGAACAATCCTCTCTGGCCTGTCAAAAAAGGGGATGGGTCTTGGAGGATGACGGTGGATTACCTTAAGTTGAATAAACATACTCCTCCCTTAGTGCCCGCGGTCCCAGATGCCATTACCTTGATTGAGAATGTCCAAAAGTTTGAGGGGACTTGGTATGCAGTCGTAGATTTAGCCAATGTATTTTTCTCTGTGCCAATTGCTGAAGAGTGCCAAGAGCAGTTTGCATTTTCTTGGAGCGGGCGTCAGTATACCTTTACAAGGTTACCTATGGGGTACATACATAGCCCGACTATCTGTCACCGGCTGGTGGCAGAGCAGTTAGACAAGATACTGTGTAAACTTGACACACAAATCTCTCACTACATTGATGATATTTTGATTCAGGGCAAGGATGAGCGCAGTGTGCAAAATCAGTTAGAAGTAATTATGGAAGGATTGAAGAAGGAAGGGTGGGAGATTAACCCGAACAAAATGCAAGGCCCAGCTGAGACAGTGATATTCCTAGGGATTCAGTGGCATAATGGGCATTGAGAAATGGTGGCGAAGGCCAGACAGAAGATACTTGAGTTTACCACTCCAATGAACAAAAAGCAAGCTCAGCACATTCCGAATTTAGGACAGATACTGGCCCCCCTCTACAAAGTAAAACAAAAGAAATATGAGTTTCAGTGGGGGGAAGAGCAGCAAAAAGCATTTGATTTGGAAAAAGATACCGTGCATCAGGTACTTGATCTATGGGCATTGAAGGAAGGCGAAGTGGAGTTGAATGTGTCTGTGCAAGACAATTATGCTAACTGGAGTGTGTGGCAGAAACAAGACAGGAAACGTGTGCCATTGGGGTTTTGGAGCCGTAAATTACCCGATGCTGGTAACTCATACACTCCGTTTAAGAAGCAGTTGCTGGCATGTTATTGGGCCCTTGTTGATACCTTGCAAATGACGGTGGGCCATGATGTATTGATGAGGCCAGAAATACTGATTATGCAATGGGTACTGAGCTCTCCTAAAACACTTAGAATAGGACATGCTCAAGAAGCCAGCATAATTAAATGGAAATGGTACATTTAAGACAGAGCCAAATCAGGGAAGGGTGGAGTTGCAAAATTACATGAGCAAGTAGCCAACATACCGCCCTCAGATTACATACCACCAGAAGTGCCTGAAAAACACAAGTCTCCCGTGAAATGGGGAGTACCTTATGGCGATTTGACCGTGGAGCAGACAGAGCATGCCTGGTTCACGGATGGCTCAGCCCGATAGGTGGGAACAGAGCGATACTGGAAAGCGGTGTCGTATAATCCCAAGACAAAAAAGATTTTGACAACATCAGGGAAAGGGAAGAGCAGTCAGTTTGCAGAGCTTTACCCTGTTTACCAGGCATTGAAACAAGAGACCCCTGGTCGGTGTCATGTGTACACGGATTCATGGTCAGTGGCAAATGGGTTGGCGGTGTGGTTGCCAACCTAGCAAAAGAATGGGTGTAAGATTCATTCAAAAGGGTTGTGGGGAATAGAACTGCGGCAAGATTTTGCAGAAATGTTATCACAAAGTGAAGTCACTGTGTATCATGTGGACGCGCATTGTGCTACAGACTCATTAGAACCTTGGTTTAATTCTGTTGCAGATGAACACACCAAGATTTCATCTGTGGATGCAGAGGCTCAGGAAGACTATTTGGAGGGTTTGGCCAAGTGGGCTCACCAGAAATGTGGGCACCTTGGCGAAAAGGCTACTACCAGGTGGGCACAAGCTCGAGGAATCAGTATTCCTTTAGAGGTAGTGAAAACAATCATTTTGCAATGTCCAGTGTGTCAACACCAACAGCACAGGCCTATCCCTCAGATTGTCCGGGGTACATTGCGAAGAGGAAAGTTATCAGGTCAAATCTGGCAGATTGATTATATCGGTCCCCTGCCAATCAGTAATGGTTGTCAGTATGCATGCACTATTCTGGATACATACTCAGGATACATGATGGTTTTGCCGTGCAAGAATGCCACACAACTGAACACCATTAAGTTGTTAGATCAGATCATATTGCATTACAGAGTGCCAGATTCAAAGTGACAATGGGTCACACTTCAAAGGCAAATTGATTCACAAGTATTGTCAGGAGAAGAGCATTGAATGGCTCTACCATGTGCCTTATTACCCTGCCGCTTCAGCATTAATTGAACGGATGAATGGTTTGTTGAAAGAACAGCTGCGCAAATCTGGAGATGGCAATTTGGCAGGCTGGCGTGATTGTGTGTTTGGTGCGGTGTAAGTGCTAAACAATAGGCCTGTGAATGAGCATGAAACTCCTTTGATGCGGCTAATGATTCCTGCTTTACAGATTCAACCCAACTCAGTCAGAGAAACCCTATTGTACTGGGAAATTACCCCGGGTTCTTTAGCTCCCAATCGGGCGACTCCAGAGTCAGCAGGGGTAGACTTGCATTCCCATGAGGAAATCAGATTAGACCCAAGAGGGATTGTTGTAATTGAAACAGGGATTGGAGTACAAATTCCCCCAGAGCATATGGGATGGATTGCCCCTAGATCTGGCCTAGCATTGAAGGGAGTTCAAGTGTTGGGAGGGGTCATTGATGCCGATTACCAAGGCGAGATCAAAGTCATCCTGATGAATAGTGGGGACCAATTTTTACTGATCCACAAGGGCGATCGGGTGGCCCAACTAATTATTATTCGTGTTAAGTTGTCCATGATTAAGAAGGGGGCGCCTCCTACAGTGTTAACTACCCGTGGGGATCGTGGTTTTGGCTCTTCAGATAGTATGGTACCGGGTGCAAAGGAGTGGGTGGAAAGGCCAAGTGGCCCACCAGTGCCCGCAGAGGTCATTGCATCAGGTAAAGACCAAGTAGTCTAAGTGATGGAGCCCGGTAGAAAGAAATAGCAGTATGTGCCGCAGACAAATGTTACCTAAGAGAGTGATTTACAACACTGATATCTCTTTTCTGGGTTTGCCTTGTAGATCCTGTGTCTGGCTGGTGTAATTGTGGGACTAAATGGACTCCGTTCGGGAGAGTCAAACGGCATGCTGTTACCAATGAAAAAAGTCACATCTGTGCCAGCGATCCAGGGGAAACCGATGATGATGAGTAATGATGTCCAAAAGCAGCCTTCTGCCGATGCCGAAAAGCCAGCCAGACCGAAGACATGGATTTATGGAATGTGACAAACACGTCAGGTGCAAGTGAAAACAACATTTATCCCAGCTATGCGAGAGGCGTCTTCAGGACGGCGGAAATATTCTCCAATGATCATCTAAACGGAGAATATGTGGACGTATTTGGCTCAACATTACGCACTTTTGCCTCACTGACGTGCCCAATGCTGAAGCTTTACAGACTACTTGCTTAGTAGCGGTGCCGACGCCAGTTCTGGTTCTGAAGCACATTTTCGGCGTCACGCACAGTGATTCTTTGGTTCAAGATTCAGATATTAGGTAATCCTTTTCCGTCTATGAGTACTGCAGGTTTTGCCAGGAAACGGATTGCAAATTGAGAAACTTGACATGTATTATAACCAACAATGTAACTCAAGGCGATGTGTGTTACCTTATGACATGCAATGCAAAAGAAATTGTCAAATGGCAACAGCTCAATTTAACCAAACAGCAAAATCAAACTGTGTTCGAGAAACGATTGTGTTCACGAGTTCCAAGCACATGTACCAGTATGAATAATACTATGTCTTGCAATCATACAGTGATAGCTGCCAGTCATCTGAATCATGTGAAACTTCCAACAGGATGGCTCTTTTCCTGTGGCAACATCACGTACACTTACATTCCAGCTAACATTTCCGGAGGTCCATGTGCCTTAACTCGATTAGGACTAATGATGTTCCCTTTACACCCAGCAATATCTCAAAGCAAAAGGTCAACTTTCGAGTCTGTGGGTTTATGCCCCGATTGTGATTCACATGTGCATTTTCTATCGGAGGCTGAGGTTCTAGCATTAACCCTTTCATTAGTGGGAGTTTGGGGTTTATCTGCTGGGGGTTACAAATTTTTAATCAAATTAGCATGTCTAGTATTAAAAGGACTCAATCATACTTCTCAAGCATTAGAAGAGTTACTCCTTGACAGCAAAGTTATTAGAAAAGCAACTTTGCAAACAGGGATGCCGTTGATTATCTATTGCTGAAGCATAATTTAGGTTGTAACGCAGTGGAAGGTATGTGTTGTTTCAATCTAAGTGACCATTCACGATCCATTGAAAGTCATATTCGAGGTTTGAGGGTTCTCATTTCTCGAGTGTCCCAAGATCATACTGGGAATTGGTGGGGTTGGTTATTTTCATGGATTCCTGATATTGGGGGTACACTGCGTTACACTTTTGCTTGCATTTGTATTATGTTAGCTATCATAATAACTTGTTTTTGTTGTAGTCAATGCATTCCAAACTTAGTTCTAATGTTTCGTCAGTTCCAGAGACCGGCTCCTCTGCCACTGGGCTATGGAAGATAAATATCCAAGGGTGGAATTGTTATGCTTGAGCTAAAACATGGTGCTGGTGCGCAGTGCATTTGGGGGCACTCAGAGCCATAATGGATATTTATTCCATGCCGCAGTGAAAAGCTGTACTTACTATGCTGAGAGCTGAATTTGCTTTGCTGAAAAAAACATGCTTTCCAAACCTGGTATGCAGCAAGTCAAGGACATTCTGCTGGGAAAGCTGGTTTTGTTATGTCTTGCTATGAGTTATGGAACTGTTTTCCGTGGCGTTTGTTCTTAGGAGAGGAGGGAAGCGCTTTGCTCCTTGAGGTTACTGTCGATTGACCCAGCTGGCAACCAACGGTCACTTATCAATGCACAAGCACATTGCTAGAAGGTTCGGGAAATTGCACCACTGTTTGAGGAGTGCATATATGCGGAACCCCTCAGCGGTCAGACGAGATAAGTACAAAGACCTCAGTCGGAAGGGGGACGCCTTTGTCCGACATACCTGTGGGCTGTTGTGCTCTCGGCCTGGCTGTTACTAGGGTCTTCCAGCCGCTTCTGGCGAGATGAGGGATTTATTTACGCCCACGGTGATGTATTTTCTTTTGAATTCTCTGTTTCTTCTGTGATTTATTTCTGTGTTATGACTTGTTGCTTCCAAGCTATGTATAAATAGCCGTATAAGTGCTCATTATTTTCTAAGCGTGCGTGTGGTTGTAAGTCATTGCGTCGTCTACCTGCGTTCAAAGTATTGGCTCTGCAACTGCGCTGGTGATTGATGACTGTCCGTGCACTCTGGGCGAGCAATACAATATGACCAATGCAGAATCTTTTACTGAAATACTAGCAGATATTAATACAAAACTTGAAAGTTACGAGCAAGACCTCGAAGCTCGAAAAGTCATGAAAAGTCAAGTTTCAGAGAGATACGTACGACTACCTTAACAACGAAGTGTACACCTGGGCAGAGAAATGCGCACAACCAAATACAAGACCAAATAAACCAACCAGCGATAACAGCAGCTCCGAGTCTGACACTACAGAATCAACAACACAGCAGGGCACAGACAACCAGACGGCAAGCGGCTGTCATGATTCCTGCCCCTCATGTCCCCAGCCCTCCAAGATGTCAGGCTGAGCCATGCCACGATCACCTACATGGCCCTCAAGGGCCTCTCCATCCCTCCAAAGACCCACTTGGAGTCAGACTTGGCGCTTGTGGCACCAGACTCACTCACTCCCATAGGATCACATTGGGGATTGGACTTGTAGTGCATTGATGGGGACAAGATGGATGCCGCCACATATTTTGGTTCCTAGAACTGCATGTGCGGTCTAGTCTTTTAGGTGTGGTTCAGCCCAGAGACACCTGGGATACCCAGAGACTATTTAAGCCACACCCAGGCTGAGAAACATTCTTTGTGTTTTCTGCACCTGCAGCGTGACACTCACCATGTTCGGATCGGTCTCCAGTAGGCCTGCATCTTTCTTCTGCGCTCAGCTCCTGCAACAACAAGAACATCGTTAGGAACAGCCTTACCTTGCGGCGCTTCTGCCCATCATTCATCGCTCCTTCTGTTCTGCAGGCATCTTCAGCCGTGTCATTCCCATCCCGGCACGCCGCTTCCTAAGGAAAGGGAAAAGAACAGAAAAAAGGCATTAGTAAGCATTCTGCAAATCTTCGCTTATTTTTAAATACTGTATGAGCTTCAAACGCTTACCTGTATCCCAGCCGCTCTGGGGGAACTCTGTCTCCGGAACTTCTCATCCATCTGCAAGAGGGAAAAGACACTCCAGGTTAGCGTGGAAACATCTAGAGGCGCCGCATATCGCGCTTACCCACCACATTTGTTCTTCATAACCGGCATCCATGCTGAGAACGTTGCGGCACCTAAAAGACACAGAAAAATAACTCAGTTCAATACAAATATGAAAGGGGTGCATCGCGCATCACGCTCTCACTCATCTTCAGTGCTACTCCATCCAGCAGCACGCCGCCATCCCCGGACGAAGGAACGTAGTTAGAGAACTGTTCAAAAGACTCATTATACTTACCTGTCGGACTCTTGCTAGTGAAGTAACTAGGCAGCAACGATCCCGCATCACTCAACGCACCCCTGCACTGAAAGCAGGACGGAGAGCACACTATCCAAGAAAACAAGGTGAGCTGTGGATCAAAGGGAAGGGTTGGACCCTGGGGAAGAAGGGGTTCAAGCACACAGAGACAATAGGGAGTTAAACTCTACCAATCCTGTGTTTCAGGCCCAGTCTCTAGTCGAATAGCCTCCAGGGAAGGGTTCAAGGTCGTAAGCGGTCAGAACAGGCTGAGTGACATCCCCGTGGATACCAGGTGAACGTTACAGCAGCTCAGGAAATTAATACGCAAACTCAAACTTAAGAGGTACTTTGCAGAAACAGCTAATGCACCAATTCCTGAGACAACCGCTGAGTACATGGAATTCAAACCAAAAAGTACATTTTGTGCACCAGTTTATATACTAGCCATAGATATTTTTGAAAAAATGGTGATGAAGGATTTATCTAAAATTCAATTTAAGAATCCCAATCAATATAATTTGAACAGAGGAGAGCTTTCGCAAATTAAATTTTGTTTATGGACAACTCCATTACAATTCGGCCGGCGGACAAAGGTGGCGCTATAGTAATACAAGACACTAAAGACTATCACAATGAATGCTTAAGACAATTGGCCGACACAGAGACGTATATGTTATTAACACACAATCCCACCATGGAGATAAAGAATGAGCTAGAAGCACTTTTGGATGACGCATTGGAAAACCATTGGATTACCGAAAAAATGTATCATACCTATTTACATCCACCCCAAAATGCCTTACTTATATAGTCTTCCCAAAATACACAAAAGAATGGATAAACCACCAGAAAGACCTATAGTGGCTGCAACAGAAAGTATTCCACAACTCCTTGGTACATACATCGATTATTTTCTACAACCCATCTTTCAAGCAACCCCCACATTTGTTAAGGGCACTACTCATTTCTTACAAATATTAAACCAAATCGAACTAGAAGATCAGGACATTCTATTTACCATAGATGTCGTAAGCTTATATACGAGCATTCCCCACGATCAAGGTCAAGAGGCAGCCCAGACCCTCTTGCTTCAAACTGGGCAGATTGGAACAAATAAAGAGTTCCTGATGATTCTGTTAAAATTTATATCTATGCACTCCTGCTTTGAGTATGACAGTATTACAGACAATTATCCGGGACAGCTATGGGGGCAACCATGGCGCCACTTATGCAAAATTTTTTATGTCCCGTTTCGAAAGCAAAAACATCCTGGGAAACACAAGATGGAAACCATATTTGAAAAATTGGGTTCGTTATATTGATGAAATGTCGGAATATGGTCAGGAGATAAGAAAGATTTGGAAACCTTTCTATTATACTTGAATGGCATAGATACACAATTACAATTCACCCTAGAAATTGGGA
Source organism: Ambystoma mexicanum (assembly GCF_040938575.1). Classification (NCBI taxonomy): domain Eukaryota; kingdom Metazoa; phylum Chordata; class Amphibia; order Caudata; family Ambystomatidae; genus Ambystoma; species Ambystoma mexicanum. The sequence continues at coordinate 254,884,444 of NC_090925.1, read as the reverse complement.
ATCCCAATATACACTATTTTGAGGTACAAACAGTGATAAACGGAAACAATAAACACAACACTCTACACAAAGAAAACAGATCGAAACAATCGTTTACATTGCATGAGCTTTCACCCACCAAACAATCTGCGCAACCTACCATTTGGAACAATGTTAAGAATCATACGAAATGTCAGTGAACCAGAGGACTGTGAGAGACAATTAGAACTGCTCCAAGAGCGACTGAAAGATAGAGGCTACCCACAAACAGATCTGCAAGCAGCACGTGAGAAAACAGAAACACAAACACGCGATCAGCTTCTCACTAAAAGAACAGATCGACAGAACCCAGAATTGGTATTCATCACAACATATGCCATACAAAGCAAGAAAATCAAAGAAATTATTTGAGATAGATGGAGTATACTGACAAGTGATACACAGATTAAAGATCTATTTCCACAACCGCCAGTCTTTGCCTATAAAAGAAGCAACAACTTCCGTAATATGCTAGTCAACACCAGAGGCAAAAATACTATCAGGAAACCCGATAAACACCCAGGCACTTACCCCTACATGAGCTGCAGCAATCGTAACAACGTGATGAAGGGTAATACTACAATGCAATCTAAAACAGGAGTTAAAATCAAACTCAGGTACCATGCCACCTGCATGTCTGAAAACGTAATTTATGCCATTAAGTGCCCCTGTGGTATCTATTATGTAGGAGAAAAAGCACGCAAAATACGAATGAGGATCAATGAACATAAATCATGCATTCGCAATAACAATCTGACCTCAGCAGTAGCAAGACATTTTTAGGCGAACGGACATTCCATAACTCAACTGAGGTTTGCAGTACTTGAGGTGCAATCGACCAAAGGATCCAACAAAGACATGAAAAAATGGAGGGCTCAACAAGAATCTTTCTGGATCGACAAATCAGACTCACTATCCCCTGATGGAATCAACGAGGAGTTTGATTTAAGTTGTTTTTTGTGATTTTACATGGTATCAGCAGCCTAGCTACCATTGAATTATGTGAATTATGCTCAACCATATTCCCTTCCACGTGGTCCTTCATATAACCATCCAACCAATCACCAATTTGGGTGACATGGATGTGCTTTAAATACTCTATCCCATTAATATATTGTCTTGATAGACACAAGTTTACAATAGCTAATCGTTTAGATACAATTGTAAATGTATATGAGATCAGTGTAATACGTATACATATTAGTTGTTCTGTTGTGAATTTATCAATCGATTCAATTAATCAATGTTCCCTCAACACAGACTTGCAGTGTCGAGATTCACCAATCCAACATACTAATCAGAGACTTTTTTGAACAACATTTTATTTGCAGTGGTACTATACGTATTTCGTTAAATCAGTACCCCATGACGCACGGTATTTCCACTAACATTTGACATTAGAGTATATCTTTTTAGGTATAATCATATTATTACTAGTGACTACAGACTTCAGAAATTACAAATATCACAAGTTTTGTTATAGAACGTTTTGCGTGTTTTACGATTTTCAACATTCTCATGTTGCCTAATTTTTGTTTAGATATATACTTACCTAAAGTGAAATCGGAGTGATATCTTCACACACGACTATGCACCCAATATACAGAGCAGGCTACTTCAATGGACCTATCTCACATTATAACATGGCCGCCACTTTTTACCTATTGCTAACACGACTTCTAGGCGTTCCCACAGCAACCCTATAACAACATTGCCACTCGCAGTGAAACGCGCATCCCCGCGGCTTCACAGCTTTTCACTGCGAGTCACAGCGAGACACTAGGTAGGATCAAGATTATTTTAGAATTCGGTAATCTGTTGATATTGATAACATAGAGTGACCATCCCATGCAATTATACTATTTTCAGATATTCTTTGCGAGATCGTGCTCAATGCCTACGGATGCATTAAGCAGCACCCGGAGAATATTTATACACGTTACAAGTGCAGAAGCCACGCAACTAACAATAAGGGTCAGTTAATACTGCATCCAATTTATTTCGCTTGATTCGTGATGGACCAAAGTGCCAATTGTAATATTTTATTATTTTTCCTTATATTCTTCGCTAACTCCGCGATCACATCACTTCAATTAATCATCCTGACCCGTATGTATATTTAACATTTTCCTTTACTAATTACTGTGATGCATTCCGTTGATATTCTTTTTGGTGTTACATCTGACAATATGGGATTGACACATTTAACTTATGGGGATACATTCACTCTTGTAATGTCAATTAATGGGATCAGGGCCATCTTAACAGTTTTGGGGGCCCGGGGCACAGACCTGAAACCGATGTTGCCCCCCAAAACCCATGTCCTACTCCCACCCCCCTCCAAACCCATGTCGCCCCCGCAACACGACACCCATGCCCCCTCAATATCTCGAGTCTAATTCAACAGATACTCCTCTAAGCTTTAAATGGATTATCTAGTTGTTAATAAAATATAAACATTATACATCTGTGATCTGTTTCCCCAATAGGATGCTATATTAAGGACATTTCACTTTGTTTTTGTTTCGAATAATATATTTTGTAAGAAAATAAAGTAAAAGGATTTTAAGCAAGCATTTATTAAACAAAATGAAAACCTAACAGTTCAACATCAACTTTTTTGCCTGTATGAATGTGTCCAAAGCCCTTGGAAAAACATGAAATAAATAAGGCAGTACAGAAATGACAAAAGCATGACAAAAGCATGACAAAAGCATGACAAAAGCATGACAAAAGCATGTAACAAAACATCAAAATTCACTTGGCATTTCAGTTCATGTCCGCACAGCAAACAACTTCAAGTAATCCTAGAAAGAATGAGATGACAGTGAGGATATGCTTTCTACACCACCCACATTAAACTATGTGTTTGCTTCTAGATTTGCGTATTGCAAAATCCTTAATTATGTCTGAAAATTCTATCTCTTGAACCATTTCAGATTCAATGCTTAACAGAGCCAAAGAATTCAGCCTGGCTTGAAGCATACGATTTCGTAGCTCACTTTTTATCAACTTCAATTTTGAAAATGAGTGCTCCCCACTGCAATTTGTCACCATCATAGAGAGCAATATTCTTAATGCAATTTCTAGATTTGGAAATGCAGTGCCAAGCTTATCATTGTTTATTATCTTGTAAATACACGAAAGTGACATGGTTTCTTTCTTTTCAAATGTATAATGCTTAAATTGTTGGCATTCAGAAATTAGGTTGGATTTCTCAAGCTCTTGGTGGCAGTAAGAGGCCAGCTTTATACAATGTTCACTCATTTCTTTTCCATCCATGTCTCTCAGGTTCACGAGGAATCCAAATCTATTGCTGATATCTTTGTATGCGTCACCTCGTCTTGTTAACCCATTAATTATTGAGTCCATGATTGGCAAGTATGTTTCTGTGTGAAACTTCTGCCGTCCTTGAAGGACCGTGTCACTAGCAGCTCCTTCAATGCCAGTTAGACGAGAGCTTCGCTGTTTCACACGTTTACCTTGGTCACTGTAATCTGCCTCTGGCGCTTTTGCCTTTGCCTTGACTTCATATTCATTAAATTTGTCTCTTATTTCTTGTACATACAACTTCAATGACTGGACGATATTAACTGCAACAGAGAGGTTGATATCTTCTTTCTGAACAGTTTTGCTTGTTTCATTGAAACGTAACAGAATGTCATTCCAAACAATGGTTAGAAAAATGGTTTCCAGCTTCTCCATTTTTTTAAGAAGACTTAGGGCCTCATTACACGGTGTGTGCTAAAAACCGCATATTAGCGGCATGGCGCTATTAACGTGTCCGCCCTCGTAAGAGGGCGCTAATTACGTACCATTACGAGTACGCGGACACGAGCATAGCGCCATGCCGGTAATGACCCCAACGCCATGCCGCAAAAGTCCCAAAAAAGTCCCTTACCGGCTTTGACGAAAGTGCAGATAGCACCTCCGCCCTCACGCTACATGCAAATTGCGGTGACCGCCATTAGCGGTGACCGCTATTAGCGGTTACCACTATTAGCGGTGACCGTAAAAATGCGGAACCGGAAATAGCGTCATCGCGCCGGAACGGGAAAGAGCCCGGCGGCCATCTTTAAAAACACAATGCATTGCCATCCTCTGCCCCCTGGACCTGTATTGATTCGTGAGCCGTGCCAAACAATTGTGGACACCTGCATCATGCCTAAGGCACTCAAGAAATCAACTGACAGGCAGCGCAAAGAAAAATACACCAATGAGGAATTGGTGATGTTGACACAGACCCTTGCGGAGAATGCTGAGGTGGTCTTCGCGAATGACATGCGCCGGCCAACCCTGTTGAGGAAGAAAGCCATCTGGGAGGAGGTCGCTGCCAAAGTCAGTGCAGTGGGCACCAGCACGCGCACTGTGCGCGAATGCAGGAAGAGGTGGGACGACCTCAGGCTGCGGGTGAGGGGCATCCTGGCTGAGAACCACCGCATTGCCAGTGCTGGTGGAGATGGATCCCCAATCCGGATGAAGGAATGGGAGGAGACGTGCGCCAACATGATTGCCGTCGAGTCAATAGAGGGAGTAGGCAGCATGGAGCTCGGCGTGGGTACCACTTCTGATGGAGGTGAGTGTACACATGACAGGATGCGATGTGAATGTACTGTACCCCCCATATGTGAGCACAGACTCCTCTCATGCATGGACACACATCCACACATGCATCCATCCCTCACCATGCCATGCCACACACACACACATGCACACAACACCACAGACAAGTCCCAAACACAACCATCCATGGATGAGGCACTGAACTGGCACATCACCTGCATCCACAACCACTAAGTCCCAATTGCCACAACTGCATCATTTATGTAATCTGCATCAAGTATATTGAAACGCAACCAATGCCATCCCCCGTCTCGTCCCTGACAGGCTCACATACAGATGGGGAGGATGCCGCTGATGCAACACAGGCAACAGCTACATGCAAGAGGCCAAGGGCACAGGAGCCGGCGGATACCCCAACAACATCAAGGGGCAGGCCGCACCAGACGAGTGCCAAACTTCGTCGGAGTGCCACTGCCACGGCAGTACTAGCTGCACCACCAACTGCGGCCCCACCACCGGTGGTGAACCCACCCGCACCGATGCCAGCCACCGAGGGCCCACCATCAGCTGCGGCAAGCTCCACTGGTGAGGCAGCCGCCACTGCCCCCCTATCCGATCTGGAGGACACCCTAGACCAGGCCATGGAGATGCACACCCCAAGCCCCCCTGGATCACCAGAGGCAGTGCCATTCCAGACCCCTGCGTCTGAATCCACAGTTGAGGACACCAACCCTGCAATCATGTCCCCCATGTTGGCATCACCTGCTGTAGTGGATGCATCCGAGGGCACAGCCTCAAGTGCACAGTCACCCAGCACTGCCCTCCAATTGACCACCATCCTGCAGAGCCAACAAGAGCTGTCTGTGCTGGTTGGCCAGCATGTTGAGGAGGCTGCCAATTGCAGTGAGAACATCGTGGAGGCGTTGAGGCACTCCACAGAGCGGATGGACGCCAACACCAACAGGCTGTGCGATGAGATAGGGAGGCTCAGGGAGGTCCTGGTACGCATGGCTGGCACTATGGACCGCCACATTTCCCAACAAGGCCAGTCTGCCCCATCCTCATCTTCTGGGTCGAGACAAACAAGCCCCCTCCGTCGCTCAACGCGCACCACCAGGCGCACATCTGCCAGCCCTCTGAATCCCCCCGAGGACTATTGAAAATAGGGGGTCGATAGAGATCCCTATGTGTGCATAGGCCAGGGCAAACTTGGCAAACACATGAGGGACTGTTGTGGGGGGGGGTGGGAAGGGTGTTATGGGTCTGTTGTGGGGGTGGGGGGAAGGGTGTTATGGGTCTGTTGTGGGGGTGGAGGGAAGGGTGTTATGGGTCTGTTGTGGGGGTGGGGGGAAGGGTGTTATGGGACTGTTGTGGGGGTGGGGGGAAGGGTGGTTGGATGTTTTGGGACTTGCACTTTCACACCTTAATGTTACTCAATACACTGGTTTCTGATCTAAACACTGGCTTGGACAACTTCATTGTGTGTGTGTGTACTTTATTGGGGACAGGGTCCATTGTGTGCTCGAAAACATACACCAGTGCATTACTCCCCATTACCATGTGACAGTACGAAAACATGTTCCTCAGAATATTTGGTTGATCAGATGCTGTCTCACAGCACGTCCCTCCTGCCCATCCCCTCTTGCAAGACCTGCATCCCCTTCACCTCCGTCCTCATCACCATCATCATCCTCATCAGGTGCTTCTATTTCAACGTCAGGGGGCAGTGGCACATTCCGTCTGATACACATATTGTGCAGCATGACACATGCCATGGTGATCTTGGCCACCTTCTCATGTCCATACAGGAGAGCACCACCAGACCTGCTAATGCACCTAAAACGTGACTTCAAAAGTCCAAAAGTCTGCTCGATCACGATGCGGGTACGGGTATGTGCACGATTGTATTCCTCCTCGTGCCTGTTCTGTGGGTTCCGTACAGGTGTGAGGAGCCAGGTCTTCAGGGGATAGCCCGCATCACCTGTATGGGGGAATGAACAGGGTCCTGTTACTGTTCACCTCAAGAGCGGCCTGTTCACATCACACTAATTGACATTGCATTGTGATTCGAGTACTGAATTGACAGCATACATGCAGATGGTCTGTGTGGCAGCAACGTGCCAGGGGGAGGTTGACCCTGCAAGTAGTAATGCAACATTAATGCCTCCAACAGTATTTGACATGTCCTGGGTGAGGCCAGGTCTTAGGTGTCCCTGTCCCAGGCAAATTTGGTACCACACTGCGAGTGTACTGACATTCTGACACCAATGTGGCCATGCTGTGAGGCATCACTTCAGTGGTGCTATAGGTGTGTGGTTCAGTGCTATGTCTAGGGGTGATCCCTTTGCATGCATTCAAGTGCGCATTGCTGGATTGATGTTGTGCTGCGCTGATTGTGTATTACTATCTTGACGCCATGTTGCAGATTTGTGTGAAATGTGGCGTGGTAGGATGTTCAATGTGGATGGATGTGTGATATTTTGCACCCTGCATTGTTGGTGATGTTGTGCAGCTTCAAATTGCATGTGGGTTCTTCTCAAGTATATCGTGGCCTTCCCGGATGCACATTGGTGTACATCTGTATGTCCATTTCTCCTACGGACGACAGTCAACACCCAGTTGCAGTATGTATCTCCCCCCCCCCAATCACTCCCAGTTGCAGTATGTATCTCTCCCCCCCCAATCACGCCCAGTTGCAGTATGTATCTCTCCCCCCCCAATCACTCCCAGTTGCAGTATGTTTCTCTCTCCCCCCCCAATCACGTTGCCATGTGCTTGCCCTGCTACTCACCGAGTAGCCACAAACGTTGTCCGGGGTGTCGCTCCATGTAGCGTGGGATAGTTGAGTTCCGCAGGACCATGGAATCATGTGTTGATCCTGGAAATCTGGCACAGCAATGTGTGATTATCTTGTTGGCGTCACATACCATTTGGACATTGATAGAGTGGAATTGCTTCCTGTTTCGGTACACTACTTCATTGTGATGTGGGACCACCAATTCCACATGTGTACAGTCGATGGCCCCAATGCAACTTGGGATGCCTGCCAGTGAATAGAAGCCAACTTTTGTGTTTGCAATCTCCTGGGCAGTCCGTGGCATGGATATGTGTTCAGGTGCATGCTTCAGGAGTGCATCGAGTACCTGGTTCAGCGTGCGTGAGAATACTGGTTGTGAGATGCCATGCATGTGTCCCACTGTATGCTGGTAGGTGCCTGTGGCCAGAAAGTGGAGCACACCCACCACCTTCAGTAGCGGGGGGATGGCAGTTCTGATGTCTATGAGGCTCACAATGTCGTCGTGGATCATGTCCACGATGCTGGTGATGGTAACCCTGTCCAGACGGTACAGGGTGTGTATCTGCTCAGGGGTTAGGTTGAATGGACTGGCTCTGATCCTGGGGATTGGTGGGTGCCTCTGTGGTATGAATAGGTGCCGTTGTGGTGCTTGCTGTGCCTGTCTTGCCCTCCTCCTCCTCCTCCTCCTGCGTCTCCTTTGTGCTGCCTGTTGTAGTAGCAGCTGCGCTGCAATGAGGTCCCCCAGGCCATGTACTGCTGCCAGTATTAGTATTGGAACCATCTTTGTGTGGGAAGGGGTGTGGGAAGGGGTGTGGTGTGCTCCTTTTGAGCTGCCACAGTCTCCATTGCCTCCACCTGTGCTGATTGTGTCCACCTGTGGCAGGTGGGAACACTGCTCATTCCTCTTAACGGGTGGTCCGCGATGCCGGTATTAGCACCATGGCGGTAAGGGGTTTGGGTGGATTTACCATGCCGCTATTAGCATGTCCACTGGCCTTGTGATGCTGTGCTAATAGCGGCATTGCGTAATTTACGGGATGGAGGGTCGCGCGCACACGGCCTGCCCGCTATTAGTGGCACCGTAATTTGCGATGCTGCTAATAGCGGTGTGCCGGGTCGTGATCCGCATGGGGATTTAACGTTACCGGTATTCCATTACCGGTAACGGTAAATCCCTACCGCCATCCGTGTAATGAGGCCCTTAGTGCATCGTGTGTGGTGTCTTTTGTTTGTGTTTTATCACTACTCAGTGAATCAAGAGCAGCTTGAATTCTTTCATAGCCATCACACAGAGCATTAACTGTATCTGCACGAGCTGACCATCTAGTGTCAGATAAGCGCTTCACAATCTTGTGAGCTGGACCTACAGAAGACACCAACACATTCCAGCGATGAGTAGAAGCAGAAAAAAAGGTGTCCAAATGTTGAACAAAGTCAAAATAAGATACTACCTGCATGTTGCACTCAGCAGCCTTGACACCAACTAGATTCAAGGAATGTCCTGCACAGGGAACATAAACAGCAAATTTGTTGATCTCTTTTATCCTTGCCTGCAAGCCTGAGTACTGTCCTGCCATATTGGATGCATTATCGTATGATTGGCCACGGCAATCTGATATGGGGATCCCTGCCCCTTTCAAGAACTGGACGACAACATCTGCAAGGTACTCTGCTCCATGGCCATGAATTGGGAGAAACTCCAGAAATCTCTCCTTTGGAGCATCATCCTTTACATATCGCACCGTAAAAGTCAACTGGTCGATGTGACACACATCTGGAGTGGAGTCGACGCTAAGTGAATAATACTTTGCTTCTCTCAGTTCTGAAATAATAGCAGAAAAAACCTTTTTGCTCATCAGTGTGATGAATTCTTCACAAATATTTGCTGACAGATAGGATGGATTTCCCTTACCAGCATTTCCATATTTTTTGATGTGTTCGTCCAGGAAGGGATCAAATTGGCTGATCAGCTCCAAAATTCCTAAATAATTTCCATTGTGCTGTGATCCTATAATCTGATTTTCTCCTCGGAATGCTAGACCCCGCGATGACATGAACTTTACAACTGCTACAACACTTTTAAGCACATCCTGCCAGTAGGTTTGTCCATGTTTTAACTGTTCAGCTAATGCTGAGTCAATGCGGCCAGTTTCCTTTTGACGTTTCCAAAGTATTACATTGCACCTTTCATGTTCAGGAGCATGTTCATGTTCATGAATGCGGGAAGATGCATGCTTCCAGTCATTAAAACCATTTGTACTGAATGCGGAATCAGTACTAGAAAATAAATGGCAGACAAAGCAGTAAACTGAACCTTGTGATGGGGAGTATAGCAACCATTTGCGGTTTACAAGTTCACCATTTCGCATTTTTCGCTTAAATAATGCTTGTGTTAAGCATCTTTTTATTCTTTTGTCACCAAGTACATAAACACGGGTTGACTTGGAAAAATTGCTGTTGAGGTTTTGACAGGCTGCCGAACCTTTTTTAATCCAATAGTACCGCAATTCGTTTGTGATAGGATCCCATAGTGCGGGATCTGTGGAAGAACATGTGAAGCTCACTGATGCAGTTTCCAATATTTCTGCAGGCTGGTTGTCATCTTCTTCTCCTCCTGGTGCAGGGGAATGCTGCTCAGCCACTATTTGTAGATGACCACTACTGCTCACTGATGCAGTTTCCAATATTTCTGCAGGCTGGTTGTCGTCATCTTCTCCTCCTGGTGCAGGGGAATGTTGCTTAGCCACTATTTGTAGATGTCCACTGCTAGGTGAAGTGGGAGCAGCAAATGACCCCTCAGTGGACTCTTCTATGGACTCAGCATGAGCCTCAGTGTGCGCACTTTCGCTTTGTGGTTGCTCCTCAATAGAAGTATCACTACTAGATGGTTTTGGCTGTACAGAGAAAAAGGAAGACAGTTTTTGTTGATTACCATGCTTCTCTTTTCTTTCTACTTTTTTCCTTTTGGCAGCTCCACTTTCATATGAACGCCTCATTGTGAGATCATGTATTGATTGGCTTTTTTTTCTTTGCTAAAACTTAACTTATCAGGAGCAGAGCCTTTCATTCAGAGCATTTCATTCAGATAGACTTGAAAACCGTTGGTTTGTGGCATCCTCTTTTCGTGGATTGTGAACCGGAAAAGGCAGAGTACAAGGAAATAATTTTAGTACTGTACCTTTGAAGTTTAAAACATGACATGAATTAGAATATGGCAATACTGGCGTACATTGGCACAGCCAGCATTACAACACCTTGAAGTGGTGGTATATGCATTTTACTGAGGGTCCACTCCACAGGCAGTGTAGACAGTGCATCAGAGCACAGGGAGGGGAGCCCTGCCTCTGTGCACTGCTAGGTGGTCAAAGGTGTGAGGGCAGAACCTGCGGACATCTGTTATTAAAGCAGGTACCAGCCCTGTGCATTGGCTGGCACAGGCTGCCAGGAACTACTGCCAGCGAGCCCCAGCCGGAATTGCAACCAGAGCCAAACCTCATTTGCTTTCGAGGCCAAACGCTTGGAGTTTATCTCCAATAAACTCCAGTCCAGGGCGGGGTGGGAGGGGGGGATGTGCAGGGGTTGCCACTAAGCCTAAGGAAATATTTTCGGTAGAAACTTGAATCGCTTGAATTCTGGGAGAATCGACCAGGTGGATCTACCGTTGCACTTTTGAAGAAGTTTGACCACATTAGATATGCAGGGGAACGTGTGGTTGGCGTTTGTTTTCAGTCCTAGGCAACTTTCAGAGAGGCAGAGATTTTCTTAGGGAAGCAAGCATACAAAATGTAGGGAGTGTTAAGAAAATGGAGTGGCGCCTGAGTAATTAAGTGGGAAGAAGGTAGAGAAGCAGTAGTGTGTGACTCGGGATTCAAAGAGTTACATTTACAGTAGGTTTTGTTTACACTGTGTGAGACTGTCAGTGATTTGAACTCACTCACCCATTGTATTTGCGATAGGTATGGATCTGAGGGTCTAAATAAACCTTAAGGCTTCCTCCCTGCGAAGACATATATGGACCAGGCGTTAGTGACTCAAAGTCATCAATCAATAACCATCCTATAAGGTTGCTAGCCCTTGCGCCGCCCCTTACTTACTTGTTAGCAGAATCCAGAGCAGGGCTATCAATAGGGACAGTGGGTGCTCAAGGGCAAGCAGCTTGACGGTGTACGCAGTCACTTTGACTCGTGTACATAACACGCGATCTCCAACATAATTTAAAATTGCAGTGCTCATCGGATAATGTGTACCAAGATTAGATTAACATCACATTATTTCGTCTCACGATTCATACTGTAATCGTAGCAACTCTCTAACAGAGCGTAAAACGTACTGCATGGTGAACACGAGAATACACTAACGATATTCTTACTTTTAACGTGTTGTCCACGTGTGCATACACTCACACGGTCGGCGAGGACGATAATTTCCACCTAGTATACAATTGCAGAGTTACAGCAGTTGTTGTCTTCAACACTGTTCATCGATCGGATCACAGACATGGGGCAGGAGCTAAAGACAAACTATCCACGAGATGCATTAGTATCGGCGTAATAGACGAGCAGATAGTACGTACGCTACAACACGGCTTAAACGCAGCCTATTCATGGATGTTATGTAGGATTTCCCCCGAAAATATTAATTCAGTATTTAAAAAATAAGTACACAATTATTTTTTTCACATTATGGATCATTTCAAAAACATCACCTTTTCGATCACTTATCCATAGTCCCTTTAGAACACTTTGCACTTTCGTCACTTGTTTTCAGTAAAATCACCTACATCTGTGACAACTTGCTGTTTCCTCGGCATTTTTATACATAAAGTAGGGCGTATTTTCCATGTGCACAGTACCCAAGCAACCCCTAGGCAGAAAAGGGTTTTAAAAGTGTGATTATGACCAAAGCAGAGAACCCATATCATCTGTTCCCTGTCTATTAGAGTTTACACCTTTATCAAATTATTATTATGCTCCATTTGTCCAGTGACGTTAAAAGGGTTTGTTATTAGTGTAAACTCACCCCTTCCCCCCCAGTTAAAACGTGTAGGTTTTATCCTGGATGTCCTAAAGTATGCGCCAACAGGTTATGGTTTCTATTTTGATGTGTTGTATTTATTGTGTATGAACTGTTGAGGTTGAATAATGATTGTTGAGTAACGTAGTGTTTCTGGTTCTGTAATGATTAATTAATTAATACAAACGTTATTTGTGTTTTTAGGCCCCAGTGAAGGCACGGTCACGAATTATCGAGGCTGTTACTTTTTCAGTTAAATTGGTTGTAACAATATTGGACACATGATCCCGCTTCACAGAAGTATTTTTTCTTGTGCAGGTCTGGATTTTCTGATTCACTGTGCCTTTTCTTCTTAAATATTAAAATGCATTTATTGACGATTCCGTCATATGAATTTGTGGCCTTGGGAATGTAATGGTTGCTTATTGTTGTGCTACAAAAGTCCTCACTCTGGGCACAGTAGTATGCGAGAGGATAAATTATAAATGAAAAATAAGTCCTGTTTGGATAGCCGGTCAAGTGGCACAGCGAGTAGAGCGCTCGCTTTGACATTCGTGCAGAACACAGCCTTTCATCCTTCCGAGGTCGATAAATGAGCACCACACACCGGGTAATAATAAGCAGAGCTCAGATACCTGAGGGTTCATAGCTCTATATAAATGCCTAATTATTATTATTTATTTATGGAATGATTTCTATGAACTGACTGACTATTCACCTTTCTCTAACAGCGGCCATTCAAAGCAGGGAAGTGACACAAATACAAGTGTGGTGCTGGCACGCACATTGGAGTGCTTCACGCCCTTGACTGGCACACCCAGTTACATTCTATACGGCGGGCTGTACACACGTGAAGACGTCAATGCGGCTCTGTGCCGACAATCCGCGGCAGCACCGCCATCTGACCCGCCATAGCAGTCATTCCTCACACAGACATGCGAGCTCTGGACTGCTCAGCAAACACTAGACTACGCCATTCATCACAGGCCCAGTTGCGCGCCGGCTACGCTTTCAGGCGGTATGCAGCACCTGCCGCCTTATAGAATGCGTGGTGGGCAGTAGATAACGTGCTGCCATTTTTGCATACAACCTGGGCGAATAACATAGGTTGTCATGACGACGCAACGTGTCAGTTTAAACAAGGGAACAGAATGAAAGCAAATACGATAAAATAAACGTAGAAATAAAGACAAAAAGTACAGAATATAAATGTGCAGACGTGCAAACATATTAGTGGCAACACAACAAGTGTAAATATAACGAAACAAAGTTGAATACAGGTGCAATGCAGTATTCGTGAAGTTGCGCACAAAGGCAAGATAATATAATAGCATTCCATAACGGATTGAATATGGGATAAACACGTACCATTATCAGTCTATTCCTGAAAAAAAAAATAAGTGCACTAAAATGCATAATGGACCAAAATTTGCAATTCTGAATGTGTGAACAACTCAATAAGACGAAACAGGGCAAAGCAAAGAATCAAATTAACACTGCGGGTGACCACTTTCCCCGACTCTTCTCAGCTTCCCACGGTCTGCTTGTCTCTCTCAGACCCCCTCAAATATTCTGTCCTCTTGCCTTCTGACTCCTCACCTTTGGCACGCGCTACCACTCCCCACTTGTCCTGCTCCCGCCCTCGCTGTTTTCCATCCTCCGTTGAAAGCACCCCATCCTCCTCATCTTTCATTTGTGTGCCGGTCTCATGAGTTATGTTTACTGTATTTAATGCTATTTTCCCCAGTTTTTCTTTGCACTGTAATCTCATCATTGTTTAGTGCTTTGGGGAACGCGCTCTACAAATCCAACACCAGAAAATGAAATACTGACAACAGGACGTGCCTAGGTGACTAAGATTATTATAATAAATATTTGAAACATGAACATTCATTCTACTCTCAAAGCATGTCACGATCATGCCACGCGTATGTGTCAAGTGAGACAACATGTATGATTGGTTTCAGAAAATCTTTGATGGCTGCCTGTCCTGTGCTCTGGACCACTTTCAAGGCGCTATTATTTGTAGACTACAGCAGCTCACTTTCAGGCCCACGCTGACAATGCCCTGTCCATCTTTCTTTGGCAAAGGCATGTCCAATTTAGAAATAATTTTTGTACCTTTTTGTACCTTTAATCTTGCACCAAAACATTTATTTATTTATTTATTTTTATTTATTTATTTGGGCATTTGTCAACCGCACCTAACCCGGAGTCATCTAGACGCTGCATTTTAAAATGTTGAACCCCGATTGTTCGTTTAAAACGGCTGAAGAGGGGTCATGTCAAGACTGTCCTGGCAGATGTCACCCGACTTTAGCAATCTGCGCCCGGCGGTCCTGCAGTTGTGCTACAGCCTACCTACCCCTGGCCTTGTGTGTAAGACTGAGTCTAACCATTTGGAATGGAACTCTGCTTGGCTGCTTGAGAAGCTTCAGCATAGCGAGTCATGCCTGGACCAACACACAATAAAGCAAAGCAAACAAGGAATTGAGTTACGGCACCTGCATAACTAAGTAAAACATTGCAACAGTACTGCCAACTCTGAATCAAAAATCAAGTGGATGGTGTCATCCCAGAGAGTCAAGTCAAAGCAGTGGAACGTACTGTGGTGCAAAGGCAACAAACTGCATGACAGCAATTGCCCGGCGTTCCCACTGCTACACGTGTAATCGGAGGGCCAGGAGGACCACCAAGTACGAGGAGAGTTGAACCGTCATTGAAATCAACCCTAACTGCCACCACTTATGCAGTGAAATACATTTGTACTCACATCAGCAGTATCTGGACAAGATACCAACGGCACTTTCCTCGGTTCTGCTTGCTAACGCTACCAGTCTTGTGCGTCGCCTCAGTTATACTAGACACATAGGAGGCTGCAAGCTGCGCAGCAGTGCCAGTGTGCACTCCCACTGGGCTGGTACGTGCCGTATTCCCTGCGGGGTGGGGAGGCTGGGATGGGAACGCACGGCTCGTGGTCCTGCGTAGTTCTCCTCCCCCTCCCCCACTTGTTGTTCAGTCAAAATCAACATTGCCATTGGGAATCGAAACCACGGCTTCACAGGTCACAGAAGTGTCAGGATTCAGGAACAGGGGCCCTGTTCCTGAATCTTGACACTTCTGTGATCTGTGAAGCCGTGGTTTCGATTCCCAATGTTGATTCAGGGGCCGGGGCTGCGCTGCAGTGCAGCCTACACGCACACGCACATAAATAAAAAATAAAAAAACACAATGGCCCTCATTACGACCCTGGCGGAGGTCCATGGTGCAATTTGCACCATGGACCATGGCGCAGAGCTGCCAACTCCGCCATGGGGGTTGGTGGACTTACCGCCCCATTCCGACCTTGGCGGGGCGGTAAGTCCCCAATCCCCATTTACCCTTCCCCATTCCCATTTTTGCCCCATAGGGTATAATGGGAGTGGGGAAGGCGTTAATTACGCCACCGTAGAATACGGTGGCGTAATTAACGAGGGGACCCGTAGCGCCATGGATTTTTCCGCCCGGATAATCCGGGCGTAAAAATCACCATGGCGCTGCGGAAAGTCCTAATCTGGCGGAGAGGTACGCCATGCATTACGCTGGCGTAAACCCCTCTCCGCCAGGGTCGTAATGAGGGCCAATGTGTTCAGCGCTGGGGGCTGCGGGCCCCCTCTGGACCACCAGGATGGGGGGCCCGGGGCACGTGCCCCGTTTGCCCCCCCATAGAGACGTCCCCGAATGGGATGTGACCACAATGGTTACCATAAATGTAAATTTTTGGAATGGAAAATTTACATGAAACAAACATGGTTATTATTGTACTTGTGTAACATTAATTCATGGACTGTGGCCAAATATGGTCATTTGAATATTGTTTTACATTGGTGATTATTAATTTGTGTTATGATTATTGAAACCAGATAAATAAGGCCCTGATGAAGGAAGTTAATTCCGAAATGCATTGGCCTTCCTTATGGCACCTGCATGAATAGAGATTTTACAATCTCAGAATACATATGACTAAAAATACAGTAAAATCAGATGAAACAGACTGAATATACGATTCTTTTTACTTTCGATATATATTTACTATAAACCAAGAGAAACCACAAAGTAGTGGTCAAGGGAGTGCAGCCTGCACCGCTGGCGTCACAGCCAATGTCTTGGAACAATAGTCTATTATAGTGCTACTTCACGGATGCACTTTGTTTAGCGGGTTTGCACCCTAAATATTACAAACTCATTAAGAGCAACACAACGAATTGATTAACCATTAAAGGTATTGCACACTCACCTCAACTTCAATCTTGTCGGAATATGACTGGCTGGATGATTTATGGGCAGAGTTTCATGATACTGGGCAAAAGAATGCTAAAGAGACCTTGTCCTGGGCATTGGAGAAGAAGCCAACCGGAGGTGCAGAGAAGTTTGCATATTTCAATGAGGTCCTAGGAGAGTTACAGGACCACATGATGTTTTAATTATAACGAGCTTGGTGTGGTGAGGTCTTGTTTCTGCATGAGTAAGTGTGTGATGTGTCGTGGCCTCTGTGATTAAAATAGTGTACCTAAGGGGTTACATAAAGGTTTGTTTTTGCAATATTATTGTTCCTTCTGAGAACATTTTGCACTGTTGTTGACGAATTGTTATTTCCACAGGTTAGATCACTATAGAGGACATTGCAGCTTAAATATTATGGACTCAATTGAAGTGTGTAACTCTTGTTTGCCAAATTTGAATGCTCAATTTGTCTCAGTGGGGTGATGAGTTTAGTGTGTGGAAGTGGTTGTGTGCAAGTTGTGGGGGATCGGGATCCCAGCATGGTGGCATATTTTACTGAGAAAATTAGAAAAATGGGAAGTTGAGAGGTTTTTGCACTGCTTTTGTTAAAAAATGGTTGTGTGTACAGGAAAAACACTACAAAGGACTTTGTAAGCTTAAAAATAAATTGGACTCAATGGAAGTGTATAACTCTTGTTTGCCAAATTTTAATGCTCAAATTGCTTAGGGGTGGTGACGGGATTGCTGTGTGGAAGTGGTTGTGTGCAAATTGTGGATGATCGAGATTCCCCGCATGGTGGTGTGCCGAATTTTGGGGGATGGAGAGTCCCGGCATGTGGCGTGCCAAATTGTGGAGGATGGAGATTCCCGGCATTGTGGTGTGATACATTTTGCGGGATGGAGATTCCTGTCATGTGGAGTGCCAAATGATGGGGGATGGAGATTCCTGGCATGGTGGTGTGCTAAATTTTGGTGGGATGGAGATTCCCGGCAATGGTGGATTGCCAAATTGTGGGGGATGGAGATTCCCGGCATGGTGGTGTGCCAAATTGTGGGGGATGGAGATTCCCGGCATGTTAGGTGCCAAATGTGGAGGATAGGTGACCTGGCTTTAGGCCGCTAGTGGGGGTTAGTTACCTTCAATGGTGTCTTTGCACATCTTGTTGATGGTGGATGGAGGAGGTTGGTGTTGTGTGTGTGGTTGGTTGGTTTTGGTTGTTGTTGGAGGGAGGGCTGGTTCCCTGGTAATGTTCTCTGTAGTAGGCTAGCTACAGAATAGTTGTATGTTCTGGTGGGGGTGTAGCTACGTGTTTAGCTAGTCTAAGGTTCAGTGGGGACACAGCAAGTTAGCTGGCAGCGTTTTAGCTTGGTAATAGGGGTTTTGTAAGGTGAGTTAACGGTCTTGGTTGTATCGTTTCCATTGGAGTTTTTCCCTTCTGTTCTTGCCTCTGTTTGTATCACGTTTTATAAAGGGGGGAGATGTGTTGTGTTTTATGCTTTGTTTCCCTTACCTGTGAGTGTATGCATTGACTGAGAATCTGAGTATGGAATGTTATGACTCAAGGTCCCTGGAAGTTCCACAGGGTGTCAGTTGGGACCTGGAGCTTGAGAGAGTAAGGAACCAGTGGATGTCTTCCTACCCATGAACTTGGTTTATATGTAGATGTACCTGATTCCCTTATGTATTTACCTGTTGTCTCAGAGGAGCTGTGAAGCCAGTAAAGTTATGTCTTACTACATGAGTCTCAGAGTAATTAATCACACGAAGTACACAACTCATCAATAGCGCCAATATACAATGTGTTTCAAAGCACTTCAAGGCAAGGGAGGGAACTGTCATGATTCATGCCCCTGGTCATCATGGCCAAACCAGTATTTCGGCTGGGGCCAGGTTACAGGCTTCTATGGTGGCCTCAAGGGCCACAAAACACCATCAGGGACTCTCTTGGGGCCAGTCTCCAGTGTTTCTTGCATCCTGCCACGTGCTGAATCCGGTATCTGGAAGAAAAAGAACACCATTATTCAGCACTTACCCTTAAGTAGCAGCCTGGCTTTGGTCTTGAATCTTCCATCTTCAAACTACCACCAGCTGCTCATTTGAATACACGCGATCCGGGAATTCTTCGTCACGACGCCACATCCATCTTCAGAACTCTGCAGCAACCTGAAAGAGACAAGAGAGACATTAGTGAGCACTCGCTCACGGCCACGCAAGGACAAGAAAAACCACTTACCAGGTGCAGTCTCTCCTTGATCTCGGAACATCACAGCGGCCCAGAACATCATAACGACCTGCAAAGGAAGCGGCGCAGGCACAGTTTAGCAAAAAGAAAAGGTAAGAAGGCGCTGTGCACCACGCATTCACTTACCTTGCTGGGATTCGCATCCTATACAGCACGGCAACGCCAAAACTCTCCAACTCATCTGAGGGAAAGAAACTAGAGACATTAATAACAACAAAAAGATTTTACAACAGTAGTACCTACCTCATCAAGCAAATCGGAGTCACAGCAGGCCTGGACCGAACACGGGGCAACGCACCAGTGAAGCAACTAGGTCACAGAACGCCCACACCTCCAACGCGCCCCTGCACAGAGACGCAGGACGGAGAGCACACCATACCTAATATTAAGGTGAGGAGAGAGACTAGACCTAAGGGAGGAATTTGAGGCTGAGGGAGTTGAGAATCAATCCAAGAGAGACGTTAAGCCTTACATCCAGTTCTCCTGTATTGCACGCGCTCTCCATGTTCAACACATTATCAAGGGAGAGGGTTCGAGAGTGCTAATCTTCCAGCCAGGGCTGAGCTGCATCCACGTGGATATCAGGTGAGCATAACAGAACGTGAAGACTCATATAACTATCCACCTGGATGTCATGGAAACATCAGAAACTGACCAATTAGCCCAGTTATTGGAGCAGCTACATGCCGAAGTACATTCAGCCAGGCAAGAAACCAACGCCCTTCGGAGAGAAATGATAGTTACTAAAGAGCGTACTGAGGAATTGAGTAGACAATGGGCCTCATTACAACCCTGGTGTTAAGGGGTTAACGGCGCCGTAAAAGGCTGCGGCGCCGTTAAACCCTTAACGCCAGATTCACACTTTAACGCCTGCTTTTTGCAGGCGTTAAAGTCCAACCCGCTAAAGGACCTTGGTGCTAATTACGGCACCGTAATTTACGGTGCCGTAATTAGTGCCTTCCCCATTCCCATTGAGCCCTATGGGCCAAAAATGGGAATGGGGAAGGGGCCATGGTGAATGGGGATTTACCGCCCCGCCAACCTTGGAATGGGGCGGTAAATCCGCCATCCACCATGGCGGAATCCGGCATGGACCATGGTGCTAATAGCACCATGGTCCAACGCCAGGGTTGTAATGAGGCCCAATTACTCCAATCACAGGCCCCCTTACCTGGAAGTGTTCCGCCAGTGACAACAACAGCCAGTCCGGTACAAATAACTCTTCCTGGAACAACTCCTTTAGCTCCACCAGAACGGTTTGCGGGGGATCCAAAGAAGTATGCAACGTTCATGAACCACTGTAGTCTTCATTCCCTTTGTAGACCTGGGGCTTTTCCTAACAACCAGTCACGGGTTGCCTTTGTTTTATCATATCTGAGTGGCAGTGCTACAGATTGGTCTGTGCCATTAGTAAGTCAGGATGATCCACTGCTACTTGAGGTTTTCAGCAGGAAATGGAGAAACTGTTTGCTCGATATACCCAAGTATTGGATAGTTAACTTTTGTCCCTTCGTCAAGGAAACCAAGACTTGTTATCCTATATAGCGACCTTTAATAGCTTAGTTGTTGAAGCGGGATGGCCTGAAGATAAAAAGACCACATTATTCCACTGGGGTCTATGGGAGAATAAAAGGACGTCCTAGCACAAGTGGTTAATCCATCAAGAGACTGTGCAGAGTTCATCAATCTTGTTGTTCAGTTAGATCATAGGCTACTGGACCGAAAAGTCGATCGGATGAGATTGGACACTCGTGCCATGTATGTCCGGTCAAAGGACAATGGGCCTCATTACGAGTCCGACAGTAACCGAGGCGGTAAAACCGCCTGGTTACCGCCGGACTCATATTACCATTCCGCCTCTGTGATTCCCGGAATTACCGGGGTATTTTAACCCCGGTGACCCGGGAATTCTGGAGGCAGAATGGTGTAAATCCCTATTCCCATTGAGTCCCAGAGGACTCAATGGGAATGGGGATCATGGAAACACCGGCACCATCTCGTGATGGTGCCGGTGTTTCCTCGTCCGCCTGCAGGCGGGCGGTGTTAAACCTGCCAGGTCAGACCTGGCGGGATTGACGCCTCCGCCTGCAGGAGTTGTGATCACCCAGTATGGAAACAATGGTGGCGGCGGGTTTACCGCCACCGTTGTTTCCATACCGGGTAAGTTGTAATGAGGCCCAATGTCTGACGTTCAGCGGAGAACACTGTGAAACCCATGCAAATCGGAGGGGTACGGGCTCCCTTAACTAAGGCTGAAAGAGACAAAAGGAGGCAACGGCTATTATGTCTATACTGCGGGAAATCAGGCCATTTCCTCAAAGAATGTCCAATAAAGCCTCAGAGGAGAACTGCTGGGGCTACAGAAAAGGAAGACGACAACAAAGAGACAGAAAACTACCAAGCCCGGCAAGCGTAGAGGTCCATTTGTCGAGTGAGGAGAATGAGCCACAGACCTCACACTTTGCATTACCTGTGATTTTGATGCATCACCAACAACCATCGTGGATGCATGCCGTAGAAGCATACATAGACAGCGGGGCAGTTGGAAACTACGTAGACCAAGATCTGGCAGCAGAGATAGGGCTTCCCCTATGCAAAAAGCCGACTACTGAAAAGGTCACCACTGCTGATGGTACTGAAATAGCTTCTGGTCCAGTAAACCAATGTACAGCATTATTAACCCTTCTGTGCCAGGATGGACACCGAGAATCTATAGCTTTCGACCTCATCAAGGCTCCTCAGTTCCAGTTGATTTTAGGGATGCTATGGTTAGTAGCTCACATTCCTCAAATAGACTGGCGTGCAAAGAAGTTGGCCTTTTCCGACGACTGTGCTCTCACTTGCTACCACAAAGAAAAGCAGGAAAAAGATTCACAGACATCTGTTCGGGGAACAGCAACAGTCCAGTTCTCCTGTATTGCAGGCGCTCTCCACGTTCAACACATTATCAAGGGAGAGGGTTGGATAGTGCTAATCTTCCAGCCAGGGTTGAGTGGCATCCCTGTGGATATCATGTGAGCGTAACAGAACAAAGGAAAATATAATTACATTCTTACAGGCCATGAGCATTAAGGATGTGAAATTAACTATTGTACTCGGCCTGACGACATTTCAGATAGTGCAAGAGCTAAGACATAGATAAGGAAGGGAGGAGGAGAGTGGGAAGGAAATGGAAACAGACAGGCAACTACCCTACTAGGCCTGACGACATTTCTGGTAGAGCCGGAGAAAAACAAAAGGTGAGGGAGAGGGGTGCAGAAAGGGAGGGGAGGAACAAAACAAGCAACTATCGTACTAGGCCTGACAACATTTCAGATAGTGCTGGTGGGGGGGAACAAGTAAAGGGAGGGGGAAGGATACAGATGAGGTTGCTATCAAACTAGGTTCAGGGACAATTCTGATAGAGAAAGTGCATAGAAGAAAGTAAGGGGAGGAGGGCAGGAGATAGGAAAAGGGAGAAAGGGAGAGGAGGAGAGAACAGAGTAAGCAGTCAAAAAGAGTGGAGAAGCAAGAGGTTAGAGCGAATACAATTGCAGAAGTCAGTAGTAACACATAATGTTGCAAGCCGGGATACAAGATGAAGATGGGAACAGCATGATTCAGGGCTACAAGGTCCAAAGGACGTCCAGCATGAGAGTTGAGAAACGGTGAGGCACCG
Organism: Ambystoma mexicanum; assembly: GCF_040938575.1. Classification (NCBI taxonomy): domain Eukaryota; kingdom Metazoa; phylum Chordata; class Amphibia; order Caudata; family Ambystomatidae; genus Ambystoma; species Ambystoma mexicanum. The sequence continues at coordinate 254,861,889 of NC_090925.1, read as the reverse complement.
TGAATCAATAAAGTCCATAAAAGTCAAATTCAGCATTGGCCACAAGACAGTGATGGTGAAACCAAAATGTATCAGGACAGGCTCCTGCAGAAGTAGGGGGAGGGAGCAGGGTAGAAGAATCAAGAAAAACAGACAAAACAACTGTGCGCGAGAAGGGGGGCCGACAGAGGGAGTAAACACATGTTGGTACATCCTTACCTGCTGTCTAAGCAGGGGGGCATTGTTAAAATGGATTTCTGAACTCCGACCAGGTGGGCAGATGTTCAGTAAGCCAGCCTAGTTTCTTGGAACAGGGTAACCTCTGGTCAATGTGCAAAAGAAGATGCCCTGAAATAACAGGGTATAACTAGGGGCACACACCAAAGAACATCGAGAACTGATTAATCCGTGCCTACGGAGGTCGTTTTCTCGTTTCTAAGGAGATCGTAGTCCCACAGACAGGGCAGTCCAAGGGAATCTGCAGATATCATTTCGGAGCAGATTAAAAGAATACTATGAGGTCCTTTTGTGAAGAAGGAAACTGCAGTCAAGAACACCTAAGTGGTGGATCTCGCCCTAAAACTCGCTCCCAGTAAAGGCTGATGAACAGAACAGCATCTCTTTGATTTATTTATGATGATGAATGTATATTGATAGACACAAGTTGCTTTTGGTTCAAACAAAAGTTTCTTACAAAGTTTGTAGTTGGGAAACCCTAATGAATGTATTGCTCTGGATATTCCATTACCATTTAGTCAAACTTTAAGGAGTGCACCTCTACCCCTAGCTTTGTTAACCTCTGGACAAGCCAGACCATTCAAGGTAGCTATGGCAGGCGGTCAAGACGAGGTCTCAGGAGGGGTGAGGGTGACTGAAGGACCTCAATGAACACACAGAGCAAGGACACTTACAAATTACTCCCAGACGGGTGTTTATATTAAAAATATAGACACATTTATTACAAGGACTTTGTAACTCAGCACACAGTAAAATAATCACAGTAATACCAGGTAAAGCAACACAACACTATCAATACAATGTATATACAAGACCATTGGGGTCTAAAGGGTTAATTGCACGTAATATGTCCACAACCTAGAGGGAAGGAAACAGGCAGTGCAGGTAGTCTTTAGGCCCCTCCGAAAAACAACAACACACCTAACTAAGAGGCAGCCCAAGCCCTAAGAAGAGAGGAGCCTTGTGCTCAATAGTACATGTAATGCAAGCGCACGCGGTTGTTCCAATGAGCAAAACAGGGTCTCTTCAGGGTTCTTTAGCAGCTCAGGAAGGTGGGTGAGGCGATGAAGAATAGATTCCCCCTATTCAGGGAGGACCTCCAATGAAGGCAGAGGCAGTTCCAGAGTCCGGGAATAGTTTGTTAGTTTGCACTAGCAGTGGAAAGGATAAGGGCCCCCAGGGGCCACTTGTGTTTAAAAAGGGGCCCTGGCACGAGGGGCCACCGGTTAGTGTTGGAAGTACTCACCGGTCCCAGGCGCACTCAGACCCAAACTTTGTCATTTCAGTCCACTTCGCTTGCAGGTTCGAACGCGACAAAAAGGACGTCTCTGAGGCTTTCAGAAGATACAGTGATGATTCCCAAATGGGACAGTGGCGATATCTCTGTTCCAGGTGGATGAATCGACCCAGTTTCAGTACAGCAGGCTTCAGGGGCAAGAGGATCACAAATGTAGTGCAATTGCAAAGGTTGTTGCCGCGGCAGGGCAACACGGTAACCGCGTATGCTACGGTACTGGCGCACTCATCTCACTTCAGACCTGGGAGTGCCAAGTGTACAAAATTCCGTGTGAGGGTGCCGTGGATACAGAGCTGGCAGTATACCAGGTTTACAGGGCCTCCTCGAAACGGCAGCGGTGACAGAGCAAAGCACCTGGACAAGCTGGTCAGTCCACTGGTTGGCCCAGGGACACTACCGAGAAAGCTCACTTGCAAGTTTTGATGAAGGTGCCGAGAATAGTTTGTCCCACTATTCGAATGGGTCGAAGCGTCTTCGCAGACCTTCTAGGACGATCAGATGCAGAGGGGTCCAAAGGGACGACAGCGGGCTCAGGGTGCCAAACCTTTGAAGGCAAGCGTCCCCAGATAGCACGACCCTCGCCACAATGAGAGACAGTAATGGACTCTCCCAAGATGGGAATAAGGCTAAGACAAAGTGCGGGTGAGCTTAATGGGAGTTTATATAAGTCAAAATAGGGCATGCAAAGGACTCTGTAAACTCCGTGAGCGCTCTGTCTGACACTAGCAAAGACAGGCGTATGTATTTACAAAATGCGTCATAAGAACCTACACACTATAGGGGGCACATGTTCGTGGGGATTGGGTGGCGAGGACTAACTATAGGTGCAGCTGTGATGTGTTACGCCGTGGTTGGTGGACGTCACTGAGTGCCAACGCGGGGCGGGCAGGTCAGCTGGGCTCATCCGGGCGGTGCTGCGGTGCCAGGCGTGGCCAGTGTCATTGATGAATGTCTTCCTTGGCTTTCTGCCCTAAGGGCCACGCACACCCCATTCATTCAATACCGCAATATTATCTTTCCCTGTAAATCCTACAATAGGTTATTCTACAGGTTAATGCAACACAGGAGGAATGCACCTAGAGTGGGGTCCTTTGATGATACATCAATACATGGTTACCATCATCCTGTTGGCCGGGTATCATAGGTCACGAGGTTGGGTCTCAGGGCAAGGGGTGAGCTGTCCAAGTTTTCATGTCTCGTTAGAAGTCATTATGAATGTGTTCCTACAGTGTTACTATAATATTGGGTGTCCTAATTTTACAGGGGCCATTAACCTGGGGTGAACTGGTGGGTCGGGGAGTCTAAGACAGGGCACCTCTGGCCTGCGTTTATGGCCGGGGTTTACTGCTGGGTTGTAAATAAGTCAGGTGGCTGGCCGTGGCCATGTGAGCTGCGCGGGAACGTGAATGCTTGAAGCGGCTCCAGCCGAATTGGGGGAGGTGAGGCAGGCCAGCCTGGGCCTCTGCCGTTCGTCTGGCAGGCTTCAATTGGGAGGGAGGGGAAATGGCCTTGGATATGCCCACGATGGTATTTTCATCGTGTGTTGCAGGTTATACAAAAAGACATAATAATTCATATACTGTACAATACTCATTGAGGTTTTTTTAAAAGCTTACATTTCTTCATTGTTAGTGCCTTTACATGGCTATTCCAAATATGTTGCCTATACCAATGCTGCTATTGATAACTATAGGTTAGGCATTCAGCAACCACAACATTTTGTTACACTCTATGCATACACGATAAGCGAGGTAGTATTAAGGTTGGAGGAGTGCGCGGGAACAACTGGCCAAAAAGACTGACGGCAGTAACACATGATGCGCTTGAACATTCAAATACATTCTATGCGTTCTCTTACACAATTTACATGAGCTCCCAATGCTGTTACACTTGTTTTCCGTTGCACTCTAGCAGCATTAGTTCAGTTATGGCATAGGGCCTTGGAGTACATTCTTCCCGGAGAAACATATAACATAAAACCCGGGACACTTCTACCGTTTTCACATGGCTAAGGGGATATGGGTATTTCAACCAGGATGCCACATGAACACACACACACTCTGCCATTTTCATGGAGTTTACATATTTTATCAAAAGATCATGGAGAGAAGAGTTTCATCACAGGCCGTTTGCATATTGGTATTTAGGGTCTCTACTTTTGTCGGGGGACTATTTTACAGTTCTTTTCCACCCCAGCCCTGCTGGCCGGGTCATACTGTGGACAGTGATACACTGCGGAAGGTGAATGTTACAGTGTTTGCTTCTAGCACTAGTTCATGTCCGTCTGTTCGTGGGAACGGGCTCTCAGCGGATCTGCCAGGGAGCTGCGGCCACAGGGACAAGTGAGAACTCTCCAAGGGTGGGGGCCGTGCTGCGGCGCACAGGGGCTCATGTCATTCTGGTTTCACAAAATGGTTTCCGGGGCCTAGCTTAATACAGCACGTTTGGTCAATATGTCAGACAGTGGTCCACCCGCCACCTGGGCCCTGGTGGCAGGGGGGTCCCTGACGAGTCATGGACTCCACAAGGGGGAGCTACAGGGGGGGGGTCTCTTGGACCTATCCTCCCATACATTTCCCCCCTTTCGTTACTTAAGTAACGAATACTGTAACTGCCCCAACCTCTGGTGTTCCTCTTCTCCAGCTACTGCCTCGTCCCACGCAGGGGTGCTTTTTATGGGCATCCATGCTCTACATACCCCTCGCAGGCTTTCCCCCCTTCTAGCATATTCGTCTGGTGTACAGGTCCTGTATATACAATCTCCGTCCCCTTCCAAATCCACCCACACCTCCTTATACCACTCAAGTTCATGGGGCTCTTTAATTGTGGTGTGCCATAGCCTGTCTACTACATCCCCACTGTGGTATATGGGCACCATCTGGAATTTTGGTGTGTTTTCTTCTCCCGTTTGTACCTCCACCTCTTGCACATTTTGTATTGCACCGCGAGTGTTGCCCATTGTCACCATCATCATCGCACCATTTGGTACTGCATTTGCACAACATCGAAGACCCACCTGGCACATACAAAAAATAAAAAGGAAGAACACCACCGCGGGCATCAGCAATTTGACAGTCATTCCCAACCATGACGGGACCCAGGAGAAGAGGTTGTCGAACCATGTGCTTGCTTCGGCCCCACCTTCCGTTTTCATCCTCTCTCCTAGGTTATGTACCGCTTCGATCACATGGGATAAGGTACCATTATCTGCATCTTCAGAAGGTACGAATGTGCAGCAGGCACTTCCAATTTTTCGGCAAACACCTCCGTCCATCGCTGTTAATAGGTCTAAGACGTACCTATTCTGCATGGTCATTAGCCGCAGTGCTCTCAGCTCCACTTTTATTACGTTAAACCCTTCTTCAGTGTCATTTGCCAACTGGATCAGCTCCCAGCTTGTGATTTGGAGCCATTTTGCATTTGCCCGTGCCTGGATGCTGGGGATCAGTGAGGCGAAGAAAGTCTCTGCAGAGCTGAACAATCGATATCTGTCTGGGATCTGTGCCAGTAGTTCTGAGGATGCTTTTGATATGTAGTTCGACGAGCGTCTGTTCCGAGACAGCATCTCCCCCTTATTGCCGGAGGACAGGACATATAGTTGTGACTCTGTAGTTGGTTGGGCATCATTCTCCCGAGGACTCTCTCGCATTTTCTTGCTCCCACCAATGTGGCTCTCTGGTATCACCATTAGTGCAAAATGTAGGGTGGCCAATGAGCAGATGCCGCTCCAGGATTGTGGGAGGTGCAGGTATGCCTGGCTGCCACATACCCAGTAAGTGTCCATGAGTGCTGCTGTCCCTTTTCTCATATCCAGGATTGTGAGGGTTTTGTTGCAGTTTTTGTTTACCCCCATGGTAGTCTTCCCGTCTCCCTTGAAACACACTTCATAGTTTATTTCTTTCTGTAGTTTGAAGGGCTTTTCAATGGCAGTCACCCAGGTCAATTTTGAGATGTGCTCCTTCCATACTGGTGTACATGTTTTGTCTATCCACTGCAGTTTTTCTGGTGTCACACCTCGTAGTGCCTCAGCTTTGCACATTATTTCTTCATCTTTCCACTTATTTTCTGAAAATAAGGTCCCTTCTATTATAAAAAATGGTTCTTCCAAACATATTACTCCTTCTGCTTTCGGGTAACAGGTCTTCTCATTCTGCAGCATTTTAAAAGTTACCTCGTGTGCCTGGAAGGTGTTCTTAATTCTGCACAACGTGAGATGAAGGAGACATTGGGCATCCACAATAGGCAGTTCTTTTGGTAGCAATACTTTGGGTGTACCTGAAGCATGGGGAATAAGGGAGCAGACATAGCAACTCTCATTTGTTGTTTGTTTTGCAGTTGCACTCATGTCTGCATACCATTTATTTGTCTGGTGGGGGTGTCGGGGGTCTTCCATCATGTCCAGTCCCAACCCGTAATACTCGTCATATTTTCTCCTTCCCACCTTCCTTTTTCTTCTATTATTTCTAAGATATCTCCCAGCTTCACGGGTGAGGAGCAGTCTAGACCCCCCTTTCTTCCGTCCATCCCCCTTTTCCCATTCATCATATAATGCTGCATATTTCACTGCCATCTCCTCATTCTCTTTCTTTATTCTATCAGGTAGTGTGTTCTCTGTCGTGGGGGTGGTTACATGTGTGGCCACGGTGGTGGGGGTGTTGTACAGCCATGATATAACAGAAAGGTTGCGATCATTTAAACTGTGGGCATTGTAATCGGGGACATTTGGCGGGGAAGCATTTGGCGGGGAAGTTGTGCTATCCTGCATTTTATCCTGCAGTCTTTCATGTGGTGAGGTAGCTGCATTGGGCGGTTTCGTGTTATTTCCCCATACAAGTTTAGATCCGTCCCACACCAAAAAATCACCTTCTTTAGTGTTCGCAGTTGTATTTTGATTTGTTACATTAGTCCCGTTATTCCCCCCCCCTCGTTCATCTCGATAGAGATGAACGCTATAAACCAATAGGTAGCCAAGCAAAACAGTATTGTAAAAAATAATGTAATGCATACAGACAATCCACACTCATACGAATATCTACACCTTTCAGCTAAATCATTTCTACATCTAATCAATCTATTCGTTGCGGGCTGCCCATTTGTTGCCATGGTAGTTCCTGTTTAAAATATAAAAGTGCATTAAGTACGTGCATGTAAACATTTTTGTTGGCACTGTGTGTACCAGGAAGTCATAGAAAGGGGAGATTGTTGGGGGGGGGGTTAGGGGTGCACAGAGAAGGGAAAAAGAGAATACATATATTTTACACCATTATTTTTAATTAAACATTTTTTTTTCATCATTAATTCTTTTCATTTTTCTCGATCAATAACCTGTAATAGAATTGTTTCATTAACACCTTAATTTACCAGTTTCACTCCCCCATTCATTTGTTCCTTTTTACTCATCATTTCCATCATTTTTGTTTGCTGTTGTCTGTGCCTCCTCATCCACTTCTTCCCGCACACTATTGTATGCCTTTCGCACATCTGTCAAGTGTATCCAGTATCTGAGTCCCTTCACCTTCACAGCTGTGGGTGTACAAAAAACTACATCGTATGGGCCATGGAACCTTGGGGCATTCCACCGGCGCACAAAGCTCCGGACATAAATTAATTCTCCTGGCATTAATTGTACTTGTGGGTCCGGTTCCACAAAGGACACTGTTGTGTTCCCTTCTTCCCTTGTAAGGGGTGGTGAGAGCTGCCTTGAAATTGCACGCGCTGCCCTGGTTAGCTTCTTCAGGTAATCTGTGAATTCATCTCCTAGTATTGTGGCGCTTCTGTGTGCATCTGAGTGTATGCGCAGTGGGGAATGTGCTGTGTGCATCCGTCTTCCCGTCACAATTTTGTGCAGGGACAGATGATGATCCTTGCTCGGCTGATTCCTCAGCTCGAACAGCGCAAGCGGTAGGCAGTCGATCCAGTTTTTCAGTAGATCCAGTTTTTCTTTAACGAAATACACAATTTAGACAACCTTCCTTTTAACAGGCCGTTTATCTTCTCAACAACGCCGTTACTTTGGGGATGATAAATCGAGCAGAGTTTATGCTTTATTCCCAATAATGCAGTCACTTCCTTGAAGAGTTCGTTCACAAAATGAGTGCCGTTGTCTGAGTGAATTATGTCACAAATTCCCCAGCGTGGAAACACTTCCCTCACTAGGAACTTTGCAGCGCTTTTAGCATCAGGGTGTGCACATGGACCCGCTTACACCCACCTGGAGAATGGACATACAACCACTATCATGCAGCGTGCCCCATTACACCTCTCTCCCATGTCTGCGTAATCAATATGCAGTTCTCTGAAGGGCCCTGTTGGTTTTGGAATTGTCCCCATGAGTGTTCGTAGGGTCTTCCCGGAGTTATATATCTGGCAAGTCGTGCACTCCATTGTCAGCCTCGATATGTGCTCCTGGAGACATGGCACGAACCAATCTTCCTGTATCTCTGCCGCAATGTGTTGTTTAGCATTGTGTGCTGGAACGTGTAATTGCTGGAATGCTATCTCTAACAGTTTGATGGGCATTACTACTTTTCCTGAGTTATTTTGGCGCCACAATAAATCTGTTGCCGATTGGCTGCAACCCCTCTTTTCCCACAACACCTTTTCATCATTACTTGCATCTTCCTGTAGCTCTAGTATTTGTGATATGGGCATAGCATTGTATCTTTCTGGTAGTTCTTCGTGTGTCTGATGCTGCAATAGGTACTCACCTGTTCTATGTCTTTCAAAATATGAAGCCTCCTTGGCAGCAGCGTCTGCTGCTGCGTTCCCCAAAGACACAACGTCGGTGTTAGACGTATGTGCTTGGCATTTCACTGTTGCCACCAATGTTGGGCCTTTTAGGGCCTCAATCAATTCCTTCAACAGTTCGGCATGCTGCACTGGGGTCCCATCCGCCCTTCGAAACCCTCTCCGCCCCCACCGGGCTAGAACTCTGTGTACAGTGGTCGTCATGTTAGCTGAATCTGTGTATATCGTCACTGCACATCCCTTAGCTGCATGTAATGCTTCTATTAGGGCGATAAGTTCTGCTGATTGGGCTGAGAAATGGGATAGAAGGCGATATTGTACTAACACATCATACTCACCTTCTTCTAGCCTCACTACTGCTAGTCCCACATGTTTCTCTCCTGTGTCCATGTCAATTGACGCTGACCCATCTACAAAGTACCACTCTCCATCGGTCAGGGCATTTTCACACACCACCGTGCCCTCCCCTGTTTCTCCTGTGTACGTTGCACAATTGTGTTCTTGCATGTCTTCTAGTGTGCACGGTTCTGCGATGAATGTTGCTGGGTTTACTGTCCTGCACCTCACTACGTGGATGTTGGCGCTGGACAATATTATCTCGTAGGCAGTTGCTCGCTGTGTAGTCAGTGTACTCTTTGATCTTTCCAGTATTGCAAACAATGAGTGTTCCACAAACAACGTGACAGGGCACCCCATTACTATTGTGGCACTTTTCTCAACGGCGAACGCGGCGGCAGCGAGAGACTGCTCTCATGCGAAGTGGCCTTGCATTACTGCATCTAATGTGCCGCTGTAATAGGCCAATGGCTTGTGTCCCAGGGAAGTCTTTTGTGTCAGCACTTCATAAGAGTCCCCTTGCAGTGTGAGAACAGATAAAATTTGCGCTCATAATCAGGATTGGCGAGTACTGGAGCACTCGATATCAGTTCTTTTAGTGATACAAATGAGTCACTCATTTCTTTTGACCAGTCTATTTTCCTGTTCTCTTGCTGGGCCTCTTTGAGCGCTTCCAGCAAAGGTCTGGTGTAAGCGGCATAAGCTAGTATCCATGCTCTGCAATAGTTGCACATACCTAGGAATTTTTGCATCTCCTTCACTGTGGTTGGTTCTCTCACTGACCTTATTGCTTCCACTCTGTCAGGTATTATCCTTTTCCCATCCTTTGATATCAGCTGCCCCAGGTACAGCACTTCTGACTGACAGTATTGTAGTTTCCCTTTGTCCACTTTGTACCCTTTATGGGCCAGCAGTGTTAAGAGGGTGACCGAGTCTCTTCTGCACATCTCCTCATTCTGTGCGCAGACAAGCAAATCGGCTACGTACTGAATGATTGTGCTTTCAACTGTTAAATTACCCAGGTCTTCGTGTAGTATACGGTTGAATATGCTTGGACTCTCACAGTACCCCAGAGGTAGTCTGCAATGTTCGTATCTCTTCCCTCCTAGTGTGAATGCTGTTAAGTATCTGCTTTCTTCTGCCAAGCGGATGGAGAAGAATGCATTTTTCAAATCAACCACTGTGAACTGTGATGCCGTCTTCGGGATACTGCACAGTATGGATGCAGGGTTTGGGACCAAAGGAAATTCCTTTTGTATGACGTCATATAGGGGGTGTATATCTTGGATCATCCTCCAGGCCCCTCCCTTTGCTTTTTTGATCGGATAGATACAAGTGTTACATGGGGAGTTTGAGGGCACTATTATTCCTTGTGCTAGCAATGCGCTTACTGTCTCTTTTATCCCTTCCTCAGCTTCATGGGACAAGGGGTATTGCTTCACTCTGGGCACAATTGCCCCCGGTTTAAGTTTTTTTACTACTGGTGTCACTCCATGCAACAATCCTACATCATGGGGGACTGTTATCCTCAAATTGTTTGGCACCAGTCCCATGTCATCATCAAAAAATGGCGGCGGTGCTCCCACCACTGCCATCAACTGGACGGGCACTTGTCTTGTTTGAATTAAAATGTCACATGGTATTGCTATTTCCATTATTATTTCGCCATCACTCTCTGAATCAGAAAAGAGATCATCATCGGACAAGTCACGTAGGGCGATATCAGCATTGATGCACAGTACAGTGCGCCATTCACACCCATCTATGTCCATCCCAATTACTGCAATCCTTTTAGCTGATACTTGCACAGCATGCAGGTCTAAGGATACCACTGAACATGGTGCTATGTCTGGGCGCACTATTGGGCGGAAGATGAATTCTGCTGGTACCCTCCACTCTAACTTTTTTAACTCGGGTACTACTTGGGCTAGTGTTTTTAATCCTTCAATAAGCATTCTTTCGTCCACTGGCATGCCGCGTATTTCTGGCGCTGTTGCTCGGGCATGTACCACTAGCATTACGCGCAATGGGCATATTCCTGGGGTTGAGCACACTATCCCTCTTTCTGTGAACGATATTGTCATATTAAGCTTGCTTAGAAGGTCCCCTCCAAGCAGGTTTATTGGTGATTGTTCATAATAAAGTAAGGGCGTTTTTACCATTTTGCCCCCTACTGTCACATCCAAATCTTCTGTGTAAGGAACTTCAGTTACAGCCCCAGATAACCCCTGCGTCTCTAACTTCCGGTTAGATAGCGGAAACCGGCCTTCTCGGATACACGATTTTTCGGCTCCCGAATCCACCATAAATATGAACTGCTTGTCTCCTATCTGCACCCCTACCAATGGTTCCTCCGCTGCATTGTAGGTGGTAGATAGAACAGGACACGCAAGTGTTCTCTGTGGGCTGTCCTATGCTGGTTGTCTCATTGCCCCCCCCCTGGCTGAAGACATTTCCTGAAACTACTGACACACCACTATAGGGGGCTGGGGCTCGTGCTCCATTGGCACTCGTTGCGAAGGGGTTGCCTGGGGTGTATTGCATATTGTCGTTGTTTTGTGGGTGATTCTGTGTTCTATAATGTTGTGCTTGTCTTTGCTCTACATACCCCTGTTCTTGTTACCTCTGTTGTCGTCCCATTGGAAGACCGTATGGGCTTCCCGGGTGGGGGTTACCATATTGTTCCATCTCTTGAAATCCGTTGTTTGGTCTGTTTCTGCACTCTCGAGAAAAGTGTCCCCACCTCCCGCAGTTCCAACAACTTCCTTGCGCACCTCTGGGACTCTGCCATCCACTCCCTCCGTTTCCCCCGTACCCTTGTCCACCCCCTCTACAACCCCTGTACCCACCTCGTCCTCCTCGAGGGGTCCAATCTTGCCACTGCGGACCTCCGTTCTGCTCCTGCTCGTTCCACTGTGGTTGCCCTGTTCCTGCACAATTCGTTGCCATCCTCCCCTGTATTGCTACCAGCCCCTCCTCCTCCTCTTATCCCTCCCTGCTGTGTGGGAGCGCAGCTACTGCTGCAGCGACCTTCACCAGTTTTGTTTGTACTAACTTTGCGTCGTCTGCCAATCTTTTTTGCGCTATTTCCTTTTCCCTTTCCTTTATCCTTTTACAGTAGTGAACTATTTATTATGCTCTGTATTTCGTGCCACCCTTTCGCTTCAATACCAGCAATTTTGTCAAGTGCTTTTTGCACCTCTTTAGGGAGCCCTCTCTTTATTATGAAGTAAAATAATGAGGTTGACTGATACCAAGGCGTGCCCGTTTCCGCTCTCCACATCTCCTGGACCCGAAAAATGTAATCCATAGCATCTTCTCCATCATTCATCGTACATTGCATAAAAGACTGCAAATCTGGGGTGTCTGGAAATGTTTCTCTTAATGCATCCCACACCCTTGCACGCACTGTGTTAAAAGAGGCTCCATCATGGCGATCACAGTCTAACGTTACCCCCGGGAAGCCAGCCTTTACCTATACTCTATCAGCTTGATCCCCAACTGCCGATACTAGCAGACTTTTCACATCACCTATTGCTAGTGGTAACCCGGCTGTGTGTTTCTCAAATGCATATATCCACTTGCTTACCCCTCCTGATAGTGGTGGTAATAGCTTTAACAAATTGGCCTTGTCCATCTGAGCCCAGGGTATGTAATTCGGCCTCCCTCCTCCCCTGTGTATTAGTGGGAGTTGTAACCTCCCCTTTGTTGCCTTGCCTGTACTCACCTTCATTCCTTTCTTTCCTAGTGGAGCCATTTTCCCCAACCTATTCCTTAGTCGTCCTGTCCATTCTTCTTCCATTGTTCTTCTTGAACATGCACCATCCATCCCCTCATTTCCTCCTCCCATCGCCATACTTAATCTTTCACCTTCCTCTGAGTCCTCTTCTATATCGCACCATAGTTCCTCTCTACCTCCTGTGGCCATTATTTCATCGTCAGTATGCTCCCCCCTTTCCTCTAGTTCAATTATTCGAGTTGGTTCTTCTTGTATTCTGAACAGTATCTCCCCCTTCTTCCACCCTTCCTCAATTGTTTTATCATGACCCTGTGTTCTTGTTGTCAGCTCTGACCGAGTAGCGTTAGCCCCACTCTGTTCACATATGCTTTTTATCCTCGAGAGCTCATCTTTTGCTATGGAGAGCCTAGACTCTAAGTCTTCGGTTAGTTTCTCTATATTTACTGTGTGTGTACTTACCTGGTCGCGCTGTCTATGGCTCTCATACGATGGGGGTGCAGCTGGCCCTCGAGTCGTAGAGACTGTTGCTGGGGGCACATATGTGGGGTCGCTATATCCCTCTGCGGGCACTGGTTTATTCAATATTGGGTACAATCTAGTTACTTCTACTGGTGGTCCCCCTTCTTCCAACACCTTGTCATCTTCAGGTATCAGCAATGGATTATCAGTGATAGATGGCAAACCAGTTCCTAGCTCTCTTTTTTTGGGAGGGGGCACTTCTTCAAACAATCTCCATAGATCTAATATTTCTCTCCTATTATGTAACTGCTTCCCCTTGTATTTTATACAAATACATGTTGCTACCATATCCCGGACACTCTTGTCAAACGATCCTCCTTCTGGCATATTTGGGGTAACCCTTCCCCCTTTAGTTCTGTAACCCACTGATCGTGATATTTCTTAATACGTTCAGCATACCCAGGTAGATTCTTACAAATATGGGCCAGGGGTGTTTCTGCCCCCATGGCGTCTAGTTGCCCTATATATCACTAGATATATCTATGTATATATCTATATCTATATATATATCTATCTATATATATATATATATATATATATATATATATATATATATATATATATATATATCTACGTGTAGGGATCTGTGTGTTTTCACCACCTGGGAAATATGGGAGTGGGTGTGCACAGCTTATACTCTGTATAGATTAGGGGGCACATACAAGTGCAAACCACTTTTTGTACACTACCAATATCTTCAGCACATTTATTAAAAAAATAGTCAGTTTACTGCATCGGGCTCATCCCCGTAAACTTTCTTCTGGTCACACTTACCATGACTACGCCATAATTATGCACATTTTACCATTATTCCATATTCGTCTTAACAAACTATGTTCTGACACACATGATGCATAAACACCAGCAAGCAACACTCTATTCACAGTTCAACCCGTAATCCTTTTCCTCCTTCCCTAGTTGTCTCCTCCTTTCTTACTTTGATATATATTCCTCTTTTTACCTAGGTTATCCTTTCCTTTTTTTTTGTTTTTTGTACTAACCCTGTTTTTTCCCTATAAACCCAGAGAGAAGAATAGAAAGAATAGCAGTTAATAATGTATTCACCGTGTCTCCCTTTTTTACCAGACAACTTTATCTTATTTTTCACTTATTCATATATACCCAGTACTAGTCAAGATAGCACTATGCGGCGCCGCCTTCTACCCCCTTGCGGAGCTAGGTTCCCGTCTAGAGTGGTTCTTAGTATTCCCAAAGTGTCCCTTTTTAAATGACCTCGTTCCCTGTCCTGTTTTCCTCCCCTGCTCCCTTTATGGTCGCTCGCACTTAATACTCACGTGCCCGTCTTGAACCGAGAGTCTCCGAACTGGTTCCGTCCAGGCAGCGCTGCCGCACGCTCAACGGTCAGCCCCGGCTCCGGCGAGCGGTACTCAAAGAGGATTTTTCAACCGGGATCCCGTATCCTTTCTCTGTTGAGTGCGCACTTCTAAGCGTACCGGTCGCCGTTGGCGGGCAGCTTACCGGAGCCGGCGCACCGTGCGTATCCCTTTTCGACCGGAGATTTTTGTGCCAAAGGGGACGGTAGGGATATATTAAGAAAAATAATCACGCTGTCGGGGTCACCACTGAAGGCAAGCGTCCCCAGATAGCACGACCCTCCCCACAATGAGAGGCAGTAATGGACTCTCCCAAGATGGGAATAAGGCTAAGACAAAGTGCGGGTGAGCTTAATGGGAGTTTATATAAGTCAAAATAGGGCATGCAAAGGACTCTGCAAACTCCGAGAGCGCTCTGTCTGACACTAGCAAACACAGGCGTACATATTTACAAAACGCGTCATAAGAACCTACACACTATAGGGGGCACATGTTCGTGGGGATTGGGTGGCGACGACTAACTATAGGTGCAGCTGTGATGTGTATCGGCGTGGTTGGTGGACGTCACTGGGTGCCAACACGGGCCGGGCAGGTAAGCTGGGCTCATCCGGGCGGTGCTGCGGTGCCAGGCGTGGCCAGTGTCATTAATGAACGTCTTCCTTGGCTTTCTACCCTAAGGGCCACGCACATCCCATTCATTCAATACCGCAATATTATCTTTCCCTGTAAATCCTACAATAGGTTATTCTACAGGTTAATGCAACACAGGAGGAATGCACCTAGAGTGGGGTCCTTTGGTGAAACATCAATACATGGTTACCATCATCCTGTTGGCCGGGTATTATAGGTCACGAGGTTGGGTCTCAGTGCAAGGGGTGAGCTGTCCAAGTTTTCATGTCTCGCTAGAAGTCATTATGAATGTGTTCCTACAGTGTTGCTATAATATTGGGTGTCCTAATTTTACAGGGGCCATTAACCTGGGGTGAACTGGTGGGTCGGGGAGTCTAAGACAGGGCACCTCTGGCCTGCGTTTATGGCTGGGGTTTACTGCTGGGTTGTAAATAAGTCAGGTGGCTCGCCCTGGCCATGTGAGCTGCGGGGGAACGTGAATGCTTGAAGCGGCTCCAGCCGAATTGGGGGAGGTGAGGCAGGCCAGCCTGGGCCTCTGCCGTTCGTCTGGCAGGCTTCAATGGGGAGGGAGGGGAAATGGCCTTGGATATGCCCACGATGGTATTTTCCTCGTGTGTTGCAGGTTATACAAAAAGACATAATAATTCATATACTGTACAATACTCATTGAGGTTTTTTTAAAAGCTTACATTTCTTCATTGTTAGTGCCTTTACATGGCTATTCCAAATATGTTGCCTATACCAATGCTGCTATTGATAACTATAGGTTAGGCATTCAGCAACCACGACATTTTGTTACACTCTATGCATACACGATAAGCGAGGTAGTATTAAGGTTGGAGGAGTGCGCGGGAACAACTGGCCAATAAGACTGACGGCAGTAACACATGATGCGCTTGAACATTCAAATACATTCTATGCGTTCTCTTACACAATTTACATGATCTCCCAATGCTGTTACACTTGTTTTCCGTTGCACTCTAGCAGCATTAGTTCAGTTATGGCATAGGGCCTTGGAGTACATTCTTCCCGGAGAAACATATAACATAAAACCCGGGACACTTCTACCGTTTGCACATGGCTAAGGGGATATGGGTATTTCAACCAGGATGCCACATGAACACACACACACTCTGCCATTTTCATGGAGTTTACATATTTTATCAAAAGATCATGGAGAGAAGAGTTTCATCACAGGCCGTTTGCATATTGGTATTTAGGGTCTCTACTTTTGTCGGGGGACCATTTTACAGTTCTTTTCCGCCCTGGCCCTGCTGGCCGGGTCATACTGTGGACAGTGATACACTGCGGAAGGTGAATGTTACAGTGTTTGCTTCTAGCACTAGCTCATGTCCGTCTGTTCGTGGGAACGGGCTCTCAGCGGATCTGCCAGGGAGCTGCGGCCACAGGGACAAGTGAGAACTCTCCAAGGGTGGGGGCCGTGCTGCGGCGCACAGGGGCTCATGTCATTCTGGTTTCACAAAATGGTTTCCGGGGCCTAGCTTAATACAGCACGTTTGGTCAATGTGTCAGCCAGTGGTCCACCCGCCACCTGGGCCCCGGTGGCAGGGGGGTCCCTGACGAGCCATGGACTCCACAAGGGGGGGCTGCAGGGGAGGGGGGTCTCTTGGACCTATCCTCCCATACACCTTCCAGCAGGTCACCAGCGGTTCCTCGACTCAACTTTGCAGTTTCAGTATACTTGGATCCTATCCTTTATTCAGTGAGAACTCCAGAGATTGACATGGTATGGGTGTTTTTGCCCTCCTCTTATCCAAAGTTCCCTTTGCGCCAAAAGAAAGAAGACCCAATGGAAGATCTGCTCACAAACAGACATGCCATACGTGGACCAAAAACGGACCACGGTGGTCCCAGTCATTCATGGCACTCCAGACTCTCTGGAACCCAGGATGTGTATTGGACTCAGACGTTCCAGCCCACATCCTGGAGGCACACATACAAGGCATGCAGAAGCCTGCGAAAGTATTGCGTTTCGTGGGAAAATGCATGACCAAATAAGGACTGACTCGGTTCAACTCGACCTGGGGAAGGTGAAGGGGCAAGATGGCCAAAGTACAGGACAAAGAACCTTGTGTCATGGCCATTTTGGAGCCAGGCCACCTATTCGCGCCAAACGCAGTTAACGCGGTTAACATGGCAGGAAAGGGTTAAAAATAAATTTGAAAAGATAGCTGCCACCAGCCCTGTCCATGACACATCTGCTCATCTCACAAAAAGTCCATTGGGAGTATCTAGGGCCTTTGGAAAATGACTACAGTCCCAAGTACACTGTATTGGAAGGTACATTGTGCACTTGTAACATGTTACAGAAAAGTTGCAACATTGGAAAAGGACTAAGGGAAACAAAGTCTCCCAGTACTGACTGTCTTAAGGGCATGTCAGTTTCCCCATTAAAAGTGAGTGAAAGCCCAGAGGAGTGCAGCTGAAGGCTGTGCTTCTCTGGCAAAGTCAGTCCATGGTGTCTAAACAGCAGCAAAAAGTTTGGGGGTGTACACATGGAGGGAAAATTACATCCAATTATGAAATCTTTCCTAACAGGCATTTATAACGCGCCTGTACACAAGTGTTTCTAGGCGCGAAGATGCAGGTTAGGACGATGCAGGGCACATATGTATCAGGTTGGAGGGAAGCTGGTTTATTGAAGCTACTTCCAGGTAAATCAGATACAGGTCTTCAATTACAAGGTGCGAGTTACAGGTAAATTAAGGGAACATCCAGTGGCACGTCCACCCCCAGCAGCTCCAGGTCTGACAGTGGTGGCTCCAGTCATAACATTGCACGTGGCATCCCTCTGACACACTCATGCACCCAGCACCACTTAGCCATTCTCACATACCAGATGGAGGGACCACGGGTAGCAGTGAAAAGGTCGGTCTTTAATCTCTCACAGAGGCGCCGATGCAAAAACTGTCAGCAGTTGCAGTCTGCCTCAGACAAGCATTGGGCATGTTTTTGTTACAGGGCGATACTTACAGAACGACCACACCAAGATTGGACCGCCCAAGAAGTGCAGCAACCACACTAGGTGAATCTTTTACGTGGGAAGGTCGCGAGACTTAGGTGACGTAGAAAGCCCTGAGGGTGCCTTTGCCCTGTGCGCTTTGTTGCTAGGCAACAAAGAAGCATTGTGTCAGACATTCCACACGCATCCATAGCAACGGTGTGTAACCCCTGTCATGCTAACGAGATCTGGACAGGCCAGCGATCTGCGCCCCGCTTCTATACCTCCCCGGAAGTGCCTTCTGTGTGGACTTTCTTTAAATTCTATTGTATAAGACACCACATGAATGCTATATTCTCCTTGAGCTGACCAATGAGATCAGTACACTTCACCAAAAGAAGGATGCTTAGATAATAGCTGTATTTAGAGAACCCCCACGAGGGCCATTGCTGCAGATAAGCAGGGAAGGTGAAACACAGGTTCTGACTCAAAATACGCGAGGTGGTTGGGTGTTCCATGCCAAGCAGGAAAGTCAATCTGTCCTAATAGAGAAAACATACCTATTCCTTTAAACACATTCTTTGAAGTGATATTATTAGTTATGTTACAAACCCCCCCCCCCTGATATTTGGCACGTACGGTTAGGCTTGCAATGCACTTGACCTCCCACATGCCATAATACATGCCAACACAAATAACAACACTAGTCAGTGACACGGTACCTTCAGATCTGGTAAGTACAGGCAGGTGGTACAGGAGACGTGCAACAGTGACTTCAGCCCATTTAAATCTGTTAAGTGCAAGAAGGAATTGGGATATATTCAGTGCATTTAAATCCATTATGTGCAAGGGGTCCAGGAGAAGTGCAACAGTACGTTCAGTAGGATCTGGTAAGTGCAGGTATGGGTTACAGGAGACATGCAGCAGTGCGTTCGGTACATTCAGATCTGGTAAGTGCAAGGGGTACAGGAGACGTGCAGCAGTACATAAAGCACTTTGAGATTGTGTAAGTGCAAGGAGAACACACGGGAGAAGAGCAACAGTACCTTCGATGCATTCAGATTTGGTAAGTGTAAGAGGGATATGGTATCAGTGAAAAAGTACCTTCAGTACATTCAGATCTGGTAAGTGCAAGGGGTACAGGAGACGTGCTGCAGTACCTAAAGCACTTTGAGATTTTGTAAGAGCAAGGAGGACATACAGGAGAAGGGCAAATGTGCCTTTGGTGCATTCAGGTTTGGTAAGTGCAAGAGGGATATTGATCAGTGAAAAAGTACCTTCAGTACAGTTAGATTTTGTAAGTGCAAGTGAGGGACACAGGAGAAGTGGCGCAGTGCCTTCAGTACGATCCGCTCTAGTAAGTACAAGGGGTACAGGAGACGCATAACAGTACCTTCAGTACATTCAGATCTGGTAACTGCGAAGGGTACAAGAGACGTGCAACAGTACCATCAGTACAATCAGACCTGGTAAGTGCAGGAGGTACAGGAGAAGTGCAACAGTGACTTCACTTCATTATGGTCTTCTGATCTAGTAAGTGCAGGCATGGGGTACAGGGAACATGCAACAGTACCTTCAGTACATTTAGATCTGGTAAGTGCAAGGGAGGGACACAGGGGACGTTGGTATGTTACGTTGTGTTGATTTATACCTCACACCGATATCACCCAAGGGCAGTCTCCAAGCACTCACGTTGCTCTGCAAGAAAGAGGACGGTGATGGTTAGTGAGGGAAGAATAATAGGATAGGTCCAGAACCAGGAGGAACAGGCGTCTGTGTGTGTTTGCTTGCAGATGGTAGGTTGCATGCACTGGCTTGTATCCATACGGGTAAGGTCCAATGCCTACGGGCGTTTTCTGTGTGGCTGTTTGTTGTCCTGGGGTTTGTGTTATATGTGTAGATTGCTGGTATTTAGGGTTTTGTACACTGGCTTGTTGTGTCTGCACGGGTAAAGTTCACTGTCTGGGTTTGCTTGTTGTAAGTGTGTGTTGGTTTGTGTTAAGGTATAGGTTGACAAGCCCTGTGGGTGTGTATAGGGTTTAGGTGGTGTGTTTGAGGAGGTATAAGCGGGTGGTTAGTGCGTTAGGTACTCGCTAAATTCTACTATGTGGCTAATCTACAAAGTCCTATCTGTTACGACAAATGCCTAATCTCCATAATTCTTCCATTTTAGTCTGACCCATGGCTAATCTTCACAGTTCTAAGTGTGACGCATGACTGAACTTCATAATTCATAGTGTGATGCATGCATAATCTTCACAATTCACTCTAAGTGTAATGCCTGGCTAAACTTCACCATTCTATCTAGGTGCAAAGCCTGGTTAAACCTCACAACTCTATCCAAGTGTGATACATGCTTAAACTTTGCAATTCTATCTGAACAGGACGCATGGCTAAACTTCACAATTCTATCCAAGTGTGACGCATGGCTAAACTTCATAACTCCATCTAAGTGTGATGCATGCATAATCTTCATAATCCTAAATGTGACACATTGCTAAACTTCATAATTCTATATAAGTGTGTCGCAAGACTAAACTTTACATTTTCACTTGTGTGAGGCATGGCTAAACTTCACAATTCTATGTGTGATAGACGAATCAACTTCCGGGCACCAGTGGTCCAGGGATGAATATCAGTTTCTAAACCACCATCAATCAGCCCCACACCTCTACTACACTAGAAGGGATCCAAACAGATTGGAAACACAAGCAAATTATAAACCTCCTTGTCCAATTTTCGTAACGTGGATGGAACGGCAGGCTTATATCCGAAAGGTTGTGGTTAGTTGCAACACAAACATACAATTATTACCCAATGAAAAAAGGGACTGTCCAGTCAAGGTTGTATACAAATATCTACTTTATTATTATGACAACAGACAGTTGTAGCACACTACAAAATACAACCCACACTGTAAAGGAATGCAGAGGACAGACAGTTTCAAAGAAGGAAAAGGGATAGACTCTGGATACTGACAGGAGGGTAGTCGGTATAGTAATTAATCGCAATAGTTCAAGGATAATTGGTTTGAACACAAAGTGAGCAATGGATCATAAAATGTCACTAGGGGCCATTGAAGAAGGATCAGGGACGCAACCACAATGTACCTTGTGCTGTAGGAGTTCTTGGTGCTTGACAGGGTCAAGTCGGTTTCAGAGCACTTTGCAGCTTCTGCGACAGAGTTCAAGATGGGAGACAGCTGTGGGTATCAGGCGGAAGGCAGTTCGGTGAGCAAAGCTGGACGGCTGGCTGAAGGCTGGTCTACACAGTGGCTCGGGGTCAGGAATCGTTGTCAGTGATGGTCGGCAGTTCTGAAGCAGCAGTCGAGGCGTCTCTGATGGCGTCTCTGATGGCTTTAGCGACTGCCGCGTAACAACAGTCAGCAGTGCAATCGGTTGCCGCTTGAGGGGCTCGACTGGCTCGGAAATATCCTTTAAGGCGGACCCCGGTAGATGCTTGTTGATGCACTCCTCCTAGCATTTTCACTGGGCTTGTGTCGTCCTTTAAGGCGGACTGCCAAAAGCTGAGGAGAGTGTTGCAGGCAGCTGCCTTGTCCTTGGTTTGGTTGAGAGACTCTCTGGCACTTCCCATCTAGGAAGCATGCTGCAGAGACTTGGAGGGCACGCTGTGTGCTGGCTGGGTACCAGTTCTGGAGCTGCTGGAGGCTTCTCTGGATTCGGTATCTCCCTCTGTTCCCTGTGAGATGTTTAGGGGAGGGATCTTGCTTCCCTCTCATAGGTCCTGCCCTTCCTCGACTAGTGGAAGATGTAAGGGAGACTGTACCTTTAGCCAGGGTCCAATGATGTGTTTGTTCTGACTTCTGCTGCTGGTGAAGCCTTCAGATGATATGATATGATATTTATAACGCGCCTGTAGACAAGTGTTTCTAAGCACCACAAGACAAGGGAGGAGAGACCAAGGGGGGACAAGACAACGATCCTACTAGGCCTTATGACATTGGGATCATGCAAGTACAACAACACGAAGTGCAGGGGGAAGGCAGAGGGGGAAGTGAGGGGAAGATGGGGGGAATTTTAATCAGGGCAGCAAGGCTCAGAGTTGCAGTTACAGCCCCTAAGTGCACGGTAGGCCAGGAGGCAGTGCAAGGAAGACTGGTCACGGAGGAGCCTAGTACCCAGTGAGAATCTGAGGGTACCAAGCAACCAGTCAGCGCCGCAGACAGGTAAGTTAGCAAGGAAGTGAGAGAGAGAGAAGGCAGAGGAGAAAAGGAAGGTCTTGAGCCGCTTCAGGAACTTCAGCTGGCCCAGCTCAAGTTTGAGAGGGTCAGGGAGGCCATTCCAGAGGGCATAAGAGGGGTTTGCACCACCTTTAAAGGCCATTGGACCACAGGGATTGGTGTAGGCTACGCCTACCTTAATGAACCAATCCTGGGTCCCCACCAACAATCTCCTGTATGCATGAGGTCATAACCAGAGTACTTTGCAACAGAAAAGGTAAAGGGGTGAGAACATGTAATACTAAGCCCCACCCATCTTCCTGTCTGTTGTGGATGAAAGGGTCTCTATGGTTAATGGAGCTCTATGTGGTTCCTGATTAAAGAGGTAGGTCTCCTTTGCAGCTGCGGTGTGACCAGACGTTCTAGCTCTGTCATACCACATAGCTCTACCTTCTGAATGGGATACCCGGGCGGGGATGACTACTGTAAACACACAGTCCCAGACATGACATTTCACTGTCAATGGATACTGAAGGCAGGAGCTGGCTTCAGGTTGACACAGTGCATATGAAAGGGTGTTGGGGTTTCCTGTCTCCTTTGTTAGCCTCTGCAGTCAGGCCCCATTTGAGCCTGTTTGAATTAAACTCTGATTAGTATGTGAATGCTGCCACCAGCTACAGGGCTCAATAAAAGAACAGCATGGATCCATGGAGCCTTTGTTATCTAATTAGGCTGGCCATGGCAGGGGGAAGGTTTGGCCCTCCCCCTCTGGAGATACATTGCGTACTCCACCAGTAAGATCCCAACTAAATATGACAGGGGGGACTGCGCCTGTAAGCTGTGTCCACCCAGAGTACACAGGCTATGCATATGTCATGCGGTGATCATAGGAAAATGTGTGTGGATTAGCCCCACACATTTTTCAAAGGTTAATTTGCCATCATTCAATTTCACTCAAAATTTCACAAAACGCTCAGACGAGCGCACACCCACCGTGCAGATGGTTGAATTCCTCACAGACGTGCTGTCAAATGAGAAATTATATTGTGCCTCCTATTGCAATGAATATATGTATATTGGCCTACGCCAAGCTGCTTGTAAGTTACTTGCGAAGAAATCCGTGTTGCAAGGTCCTGACCTTAAAATCAATGTAAGCTGCCATTTTAGGTTCGCTTTGTAAAGTCACCCTGTGAGTTAAAATGGTGGACGATGTCATTCCAAAATACAACATGGCCGTCTTGACCTCTCTATGTAGCTAATATGTAACTTGTATGCAGGCCACTTGTTGAGGTCGTGAACTGAGACCTTGTCCATCGTTGACCTGTGTGTAAAGGATTACTTGCGTCAATCCGCGAGCATATGTTAAGAACAATGTATGCAAATACTGAACTAAGAACACTTGTTTAACTACATTGTATTAATGTTTGAGAAGCCCTGTATGGGAAATCCCAAAACACACAGTTGCCGTGTAGGCTTGTTGACGTATGTATTAAAGGCAAACTAGTTACATGTGGATATGCGAACTCGGCATGAACCCTAGATCAGTGATGTATTAGAGGAATATTAACCCGAAGTAGGGTTGGACATCGTGTTCGCAAATAGTATAAAAGAGCAATGAATTCTAATGTACAGAGTCTCTCACTGAACACACTGAACCATGCTGGAGTTTGTTGTGTTGTACTGAGGGACGATAGCTATCTGTTTCTTTTCTTGGAAAACTGTTCAGTATAAAATAAGGTACTTTGTATGTTCCTTTGTAACCCGTGTTCGGTTTATTTCCTTTTGGGGTACTCAGCCTCGATATTTTGATTTTTTTTTCACAGTTGGCGCCCGAATAGGGACCCTCAAGATTGATGCCGGATTACCGGATTATCGAAGGTTGACCCTCGCTATCGGACCGGGATCGGACAGTGTGACAAAAAGGGGCCCCACTGAACGAGACGCGACACCTCAGCAGCGCTGCACGACCCGATCCCTGGACGATTAGCTTGTGGTCCGAGAACGGCATCTTGACGAGGGTCCACTTATCGAGGCGGGCAGATTTGCCGAAATCACCACACACGAGGTAAGATTAGTTAGGTAAGATTCTTTGAAATCCTATCGGACCTCCATAGGCTTGATCAGGTGAGTCGTGACCCAACTCTTAATATAATCCTGATAATTTGATTTTGGCGTATTGTATCTGTAGACACAATTATTGACCAGGTAACACCAATAATTTGATATGCCTGGGAAATTGTCTACCTGCTTCAGGGCGTTATTAAGCAGCGATAGACAATCTTTGGAATTTAGCCATCCCGCACCACAGGAGGGGTCGTCGGCTTGTACTATGTACTGTAAGCATGGCATTGGAAGTATAGTGTTTAATGACATTTGGCACAGACAAACCAGACATGCCTCCGAACTTCAGTGGCCAATCAATGGTGGTTTTGAAATCCTTCGTATTGAATATTTAGAGTCTGTTCTATTAAAGAAAAAGGCTAGACCTGCAGCATTTGATGTTTTGCAGAATTGGAAGAAAGAAGCGTTACAGCAACTTAAAAGTAGAGAAAAACATGCGCGCCGTCATAAGACGAACGCCAAAAAAGCATTATTGTATGACCAAGATAAACATTCTGAATCGACTCGGAATATGGATAGGGCTTTCTCACTTGGAATTCAGAAAATCTATCCTTCTAAAGACCTTCATGTTTCCGACGAATTCATAGACAAATTGATAAATGAGCGAAGGCCTGGTGCCTCTGCGCCACCTCCGTATGTTCCTCTTCCTGCTGCTTTGCCTCGTCCTCCTGCTATTCCTGCTCTACCTGCTATAGTTCCCGTTGTTCCTGCTCCTCCTAATGTTCCTATCCCTCCAGCTCATCCACCTCTTCTTATCGCACCTGTAACAGTACCTCCATTGAATTTGCCTGCCCCCTCTCTTCCAAGTGGTCCTGTGCCGCTTGTAGTCAATCAAGGTACGGGGTCGAAGGTGGTCACTCACAATACTGTACCACCAGAGAAGAAACGTGATTTGATTGCATGGGCTAAGCATTGTATGGAGAGGGATGTTTTTATTGAAGGTTTAGGGATTAATTTATGTGTAATGTGGGTCAAATTAAATAACATAGATCTCCCGCAAGGGTTAAGGGATCTAAACACTTTAGCGTTTTCAAGAGACTCTGTGGAGAAAGTAAATGAGCATGTCGAGAGGTTATTTGAGTATAGAAAGGAGTTGAAAAGGTTACAGAATGAGAATGACGAGGGGAAAGTATGTATGTACAGAAACGGTTCCTTCCTTGTCGAAAATCGATATCTGAGGAAGCACAAATTTGCACAAAGGACGCGCTTAGATGGATTTCAGATATGTCGATAACTCCAGTTGAAGTATATGACACATATAGTCAGTATTACCCAGAAATGCAGAGGAAAGTGATCCAGGTCATGATAGAGTACCTACAGGATGATTGTGTAAAAAGAAAGATTAGTTGCCCACAGAGTTATTGAGTATTTATAAGAGAGCTTTTTCACTTGACACGTCTTCGACTGCTTTAGCGCTCGACTTAGCTCTGTTGCTTAGTAAGCGTTCGGAGTCACCTACTTCTCAGTTGCCTATGAGAGAGGTTCCTCCGACATTTGTCCCGAAGGTTGAGATTGCGGCTGATGCTGCACGAGGTATAGTCGCTGTGGACATTCCTGCACATTATGTATCACAGTTTGTCCACGTCCCGTTCTCAAGACAGGAAGTGAATACTATTAGACAATCTATTCCTGATATTAGGAAAAATCTGACAGGATTCTATAAAAAAATAGAGTCCGTCTTGCAGTCCTCAGTGTTCACCTTTGGTGATATCGATTTGTTATTTCCTGTACTCCTGCCCGTAGATTTGTGGAAACAAGTTAGGACTATAGACGATGTGCCAGGGTTGGGAGATACATGGGCGAATATAACTAGATTGGATGGAGAAAGGCCAGTTGGTGAAAGACCGCCCCAGGTGATACTAACCTTGCCTGAAGTATCATTACAAAATTAAAAACCATAATCCCGGAGAAAAGAATTATTTGGGACAAATTTACAGGCTGTGTCCAAGGGAAGTCTGAGGGTGCCACCAAGTTCTTTAATCAGTTCGAACAGGTATTCACGGATTTCAGAGGACAAGACCTGGCAGAGAGTCTGGGAAAAGGTTATTTGTGGACAAATTTGTGCGTAGATTGCTGCCTGACAACCAGTCACAAATTATGTCTTCTGAGAGCGCTTGGCAGGTGAAGTCCCAATCAGAAGTAATGCTTATGGCTCAGTACTACGAGAATCGTGTCAATAATGAAAAAGATAGAGTTGAAAAACGAAAAGGTGATTTAAAGACTAAAGTGCTATTACAGCAAATTGTTAGAGGCCCCAGAGGGGGTAGTTCGCAGATTAGAGGTCAGTATGTCCCGCAAGGGAATGTGCCCTTGGGTCCTGTGAACATTAACCAGTGTGCCTATTGTCGACAAGAGGGTCATTGGCGTGCACAATGCCCCGTCCTTCGACAGAGGTCGAACAACACATTTGGGAATATGGGTAGACGATCCAGAGGTCGCCCGGGTGTAGGGGGCCCTGGTAAAGGTCAGTTTGTACAGGATCCTCAGCAACCTTTTATCACAGGATAATCAGACTCCGAGTGTGGATACTAGGAACATATTTGATCATCCTTCGGCTGCATATTTATCTGAAGAGATTCCTTTTGACGATATTATGTTTCGTTAGGATTGCCCGAAGCAGGGTTTGGAACTTACACCTATTCCCGTAAATAAGAAAGGTCCCTACGTTGAAATGGTGGTGGGAAAAAGGAAACATCAGTTTTTGATAGATACACAAAAGTGTTCCATTGATCATTCACGGGTTCCAAACATTCCACTGTCAGGGCAAACTAATGTCTCTGTAGGGTTTTCTGGCATGATAGTTGTTTGTCCAGTTACTTCACCGGTACCTTTTTCTTTGGGTCCCTTTACGGACCACTGTCCATTTCTGTTGACTTTCGAATTGTGGGGAGAATTTGCTGGGGTTGAACCTGTTAAAAGAATTAAAAGCAGTGATTTATTGTTCTTCTGATGGAGTGCGCTTGACAATTTCACCACAGCAATTTTCTGTCTCGCAATTCTTGACTAGACTTTTGCCGCCAGAATTCATTGATGTACCAGGTAGCTTATGGGCTGTTGTCGACAACGATGTCGGTGTTTTACAGATTGAGCTTGTTAAGATAGTTTTGAAACATGGAATTGAGCTGCCACGCATTCCCCAGTATAAGATTTCAGTTGAGGGCAAGCAAGCTTTGAAATGCATTGTTTCCGATTTTGTGCAATGCGGGGTGATTGAGGAAATCTCAGGAAGTTTGTGCAATAGTCCGATTTTACCTGTGTACAAGAAAGGTGATAATGCAATTCCATTCCGTTTCATAATTGATTTACGTGCCATTAATAAAGTTGTCGCTCCGCAATTTCCAATTGTGCCTGATGTGACGACAATATTAACCATGATTCCAGCTACAGCTACTTACTTTAGTGTTGTGGATCTAAAGAATGCTTACTTTAGTATTCCTATACACAAGGATAATAGATACTTGTTCGCGTTCACCTTAAGGGGATGCTCGTTCACATTTACTCGTGCACCTCAAGGGTACACAGAGAGTCCTAGCATCTATAGTAGGGCTTTGAAAGAACAGCTTGATACCCTTGAATTGCCCTCTACTTGTACATTGCTTCAATATGTTGATGACTTGCTTTTAGCTGCTGACTCTGAGAGCGCCTGTAAGGAGGGCACTGTGTTATTACTTATTCATCTAGCTAAGCATGGTCACAAAGCTTTGCTTAAAAAGTTTCAATATTGTTGCCAGGCGGTCGCCTATTTAGGCTATCGCCTGTCAAAGCAGGGAAGAAGATTGACACCTGAACGTATAAAACACATTTCTGGCATGTCTGTACCAAATACACAGAAGGAAGTTAGAGCCTTCATGGGTATGGCTTCTTACTGTAGGTTGTGGATCCCGAATTTTTCACTAGTGATCAAACCGATGTTGGCTTTGACAAAGAAGGGCATTTCTTCGCCATTGCCGTGGAACGCGGAACACCAGCAATCATTTGCTTTGCTCAAGACTGCATTATGCTCTGCACCAGTTTTGGGCACACCAAACTATGAAAAGGCCTTTGTGTTGTTTGTGCATGAATGTGATGGATGTGCTTTGGTTGTATTAACGCAGGAACATGGAGGGAAGAATAGGCTGTGTGGTTACTTTTCTTCCACCCTTGATCCTGTAGCATGCGCTTTGCCAAGATGTTTGCGAGCTGTCGCTGCTGCTGCTGCATCTGTAAAACAGAGTGAGGGAATGGTCCTAGGCCATGATCTAACCCTGATGGTGCCTCACTCTGTAGATGTTCTACTGAACCGAACCCAAACGCAACACCTCGCTTCTGCAAGGTTGATGAGATATGAATTGATCTTGTTTGCTCCTCACATCCGAATTAAGAGGTGTTGTGTTCTTAATCCGGCTGAACTCCTACCTTTCCCACAAGATACTACTTGCGGCGATGAAGAGTCACATGGCTGTATACTACCAAACAAGAGACAAAGGGTAGAATTGATTTGAAAGACACTCCTTTGGATAATCCGCAAGGAGAGCTGTTTTGTGATGGCTCTTGCTTCAAACTTCCGGATGGTACATCCACAGCTGCTTATGCAATCACCACATTAAGCATGGTCGTGGAAACCAAGAGAATCACGCATAACTCTGCGCAGACCGCAGAGATTATAGCATTGATCCGAGCTTGTGAACTTTCCAAAGGGCTGGCAGTAAACATATATACTGATAGTCAGTATGCCTTTGGGGTGGTTCACAACTTTGGGAGACTTTGGTCAGAGAGAGGGTTCTTAACTTCGCATGGTACCAAAATCCAATATGGCTCCCTAATAATACAACTGCTCTCAGCGCTTGCGCTTCCTACTCAGTTAGCCGTTATGAAATGTGCAGCACATCGAAAGATTACAGATGACATAGGAAGAGGGAATGCTTTCGCTGTTCAGACAGCTAGACAAACTGCTACCGATCTCCGTACAGAGATGTATGTTTCGAGGGAGACACAAATGCTTATGCAATGGATGAAGGTGTTGGGTCTGTACGGGATATCCAAGCTGATGCCACGTTAGAAGAATCCAAGAGGTGGGCTGAAGGCTTGCGGAAACTTGATGATGACGGGTGTTGGGTGGACATAGTTGAAGGGAAATGGCTACTCCCTGATGCATATGTAATAATGATGGTCATCATGGCCCATGGTCCTACGCATGTATGTGCCCAGAAAGTAACAAAAATGTTAGAGAATGTTTGGGCAAATGACAAAATTTCGAAAATTGCCCAGCACTATGTCCAGGATTGCATGATTTTCCTACAACACAATGTGGGAAAGGGGACAGCAACTCCAAGGGGAAGTTTTGGGCCACCCTCTGTCCCCTTTGAAGTCATCCACTTTGATTTTATTGAAATGGAACGGTGCAATAATAGGAAGTACGTACTAGTGGTCATCTGTGCTTTTAGTAAATGAGTTGAGGCTTTCCCTGTCAAAGATGCTACAGCCATGACTACTACGAAAACCATGTTAAAGGAGTACTTCGCATGGTTCGGGCTACCAAGAGTCATCTGGTCGGACAATGGTCCACATTTTGTCGCTGCTGTAATTCAGCAGATATGTGCAGCATTACAGATCGACAAACGGTTCCATTCGGCCAGACATGCTCAGAGTGCCGGACTAGTAGAAAGACACAACGGTATCATCAAGAACAAGCTCGCTAAGACGTGTGCCAGCACTAAATTAAAATGGCCGGACGCCTTACCGATCATGTTATTATCCATGCGTACAACCCCTCAAACTAAGACTGGGCTCTCTCCATTGGAGGTGGTAATGGGGAGACCTGCCAATATTTGGAACCTTCCTAAATGTAGATTGTTAAGAAATGTTGAAAATGTATTACTTTCAGATTATTGCAGCCAGTTGACTAAAAACTGGCTCTCTCTCCCTCCCCCTCCCCTCTATCAGTGCTTGGTGACTTTAATCTTCATCTTCCTTCTCCCCCGCAATCCTCTACCCTCTTCTCCATCCTAGACTCCTACCTCCTTTCCCCCCTTCCTTCCTCCCCCACTCACTCCTCTGGCTCCACCCTTGACCTCATCTTCAATTCTTCCTACCCCTCTTCCCCAGTCTCTTCTCTTCCTGTCTATCTCTCTGATCACGTCCTACTCTCTTTCTCCCTTTCTCCTCTCCCACACTCCTCTGCTGCTAATCCCTCTCCTCCAATCTTCTCACGGCGTGATTTACGTAACTTCGACCCTACTCTCTTTATTGACACTTGCTCTTTTTCTCTTCCAACCCTCCAAGACTTCTCTTTACTATCCGCGACTGATGCTCTATCCTCCCTTTCCTCCTCTATCTCCTCCGCCCTTGATCAACTTTACCCCCTTTCAACCTTGGCTTACTCCTCATCACCTCTCTATGCGGTGCCTTCTCCGACGTCTGGAGAGACTCTGGCTCAAAACTCCCTCCCTCTCCAACCAAACCTCTTACTTCTCTTACCACTCACCCTACAACTCTTGTCTTGCCTCGGCTAAATCCACCTACTACTCCAACCTACTCCAATCTCAAGCCACCCACCCTCACCGAATATTCCAAACTCTTTCTCGACTTCTCTCTCCTCCCACTCCTGATCCCTCCTCCAATTCCAAGCTCTCTCCTTCTGACTTCGCTAACTTCTTCTCCTCCAAAATTCTCACCCTCTGGCAAAAAATCAACACCCCCTCTGACTTCCCCTCTCCCTCTTTCCCCTCCCCTCCCTCATCCTCCATGTCCATCTTCTCATCTGTCTCCCCGTCCGATGTCTCCGCCCTTCTATCCAAAGCCCACCCCACGTCCGCCCCAACTGACCATCTCCCTTCCCTCCTTATCCCTAAGATCTACCCTCTTCTTATCCCCTACCTTACCTCCTTCTTCAACATCTGCTACTCCTCAGCAACCTTTCCCGCCGCGTTCAAGCATGCTACGATTATTCCTATTCTGAAGAAACCTTCTGCTGATCCACTTCTCACCTCGAACTTCAGACCTATCTCTCTTCTCCCATTCCTCTCTAAGCTTCTTGAGCGTCTTGCCTATTCTTAGCTCTCATCCTTTGTCACTAATTTCTCTCTCCTACCACCCTCCCAATCTGGCTTCCGTCCCAAACATTCCACTGAGACTGCTCTCACCTCTATCCTTAACTCCCTCCTCTCTGCTCGCCATGCCAAGCAATCCTCCATCCTTATTCTCCTCGATCTCTCTGCAGCCTTTGACACTGTAGATCATCCGCTCCTTCTCCACACTCTTTCCTCCTTCGGGTTCAAAGGCTCTGTTCTCAACTAGTTATCCTCTTACCTCTCTTCCCGCTCCTTTACTGTATCCTGGGGCGCCCGGACCTCTCCTACCCATCTTCTTGATTACGGAGTACCCCAAGGTTCAGTGCTTGGTCCTTTTCTCTTTTCTCTTTATACCTCACTCATTGCACTTGTTATCTCCTCGTTTGGCATCTCCCACCACTTCTATGCTGACGACACTCAACTCTTCCTCTCTTTCTCCTCCTTCTCAATTGACCTTCACCAAAAACTCTCTTCCTGCCTTACTGCCATTAAGAACTGGATGTCCTCTCACTTTCTCTCTCTTAACACTGACAAAACCTAAGTCCTATTCTTTCCCTCCAACTCTCTTCCCCCTCCATCTCACCCCATTCATTCACTTTCCTCCCTCTAATCTCCCTATCTCTATCTGTCCTCTTTGATTCCTCTCTCTCCTTCTCCCAACACATTTCCCCCACTTCTCGCACCTGTCACTATCACCTCTTCAATATTCGCAAAATCCGTCCCTCCCTCACGTTCCACGCTACCAAACTCTTAATCTCCTCCCTCATCTTCTCCCTCCTCTTCTATTGCTCTTCCCTATTCTTTGGATTACCTACATCTCATCTTGCCCCCCTTAAATCCATCTACCGCTCTGCTGTTCGTACCCTATGTCTCCTTACCTCCCGTAACTCCATCTCCACCTCGCTATTCTGCCTTGGCTGGCTACCATTCCACTCTCAACTTAAATTTCACTTTCTATGCCTTGTCTTCAAATCCCTCCATGATCTTGCTCCCCCTTACCTCTCCTCCCTTCTCACTTTCTACTCCCCCTCCCGTTCCCTTCGATCTGCTGACCATTTCCTTCTCACTGTTCCTCCTTCCCCCTGCGCCTCCTCCCATTTCCGCTCCTTCCAACTCCTAGCGCCTCTGCACTGGAACTCCCTTCCTCTCGCAATCTGCTCCACCCCTACCTTCTCCTCTTTTCGCACTTCCCTTAAATCTCTCCTCCTTCATTCTCCTCCTTGAAACCCCCTCCCCCTCTCCATCCCCTCCCTCCTCATTCTTTCCCCTTGACTATCTATCCCCCCTCCTACCTCCCCTCTCTCTCCCTCCATTTCCCTCCTGCAACTCATCACCACTACTCCACCCTTTTCCCCTTCAGCTAATTGCTCTTTTCACTGTTTTGTTGAATGGTTCATATTGTAATTTTGCTTCTACCGTTATATTGTTTATGTTTTATGTACTAAGTTGTTCCACTGTACAGCGCCTTGGTGTAAGGCGCTTTATAAATCAATAAATACAAATACAAATACAAAAACCTGTATTTGATTTATCACAGGTACGAGAGGCTTTACCTGTGCGATACGAGGGCCCAGGCCACAGCATACTGCCTGGAAGCTGGGTGCTCATCAAGGCATTTGTGCGCTCTTCCTGCCTTGCACCTCGCTGGCGGGGCCCATTCCAGGTCCTGTTGGTCACCCAAACAGCAGTGCGGGTTTCTGGAAGAAAGAATTGGATCCACGCGTCGCATGTCAAGAAACTTCCTCACCCAGTGCCACACCATACAGAAGAAACAGAGCCCCTCGCTAACGCTGGAGCCAACAATCCCAAACCAGTAAATAGCGCCGAGAGTGTGTCGGAGAATCTTTCTGAGCCCGTGAGGCTTGGGAAAGCAGCCATTTTGTCTCCACACTCTCCAAAAGTTTTGCATCCGGAAACTGTTGTTTCAAATTCTGCATCTTCACTTGTCTCTGATATGTTGCTTCCAACGGGAAGTGACGACACATTGTTTCCGGATCCATCAGTACCGGGAAAAGCAAAGTACAATCTGTGTCCAAGAAAATAGACTTACGGCACGGTTTTGCTGTGCATCTGATAGACTTACAGCACGGTTTGGCTGTGCATTTGGAGAAGGAAAGGATCATCGGGGGCTTGTTTTTGCCCAAATTTGGGAAAGGGGATTCTGTTGGCTAGGGTTATGGAAGGACTAAGAAGTCGCGCGGCCGGGAGGTCGCCAGCAACGAACATTGGGGGTTTCCTTTTGAAGACTACAATGCCTGCCACCGCTACCGCTCATATGGGACTTGTAAATGATGGTGTGACCAACCGGGACAATGGACAATGCACCTGGGCCCCAAAAACAGATTGCTGTGTTTTTATAATATTTGGGTTTTTAATAGTCACTGTCTTAGGCTTGTGGTACCTCGAGGAAACGCATCCTTTAGAGTCCTTGTTACCAACTGAAAATGAACCTACTGTTTCTACTCCCTTTGTACATTTGCATACTCTGTCCTCTAGGCACTCCCAGCATAGAAAAAGGTACCACAATAATACTCTGCTACTCCTCATGAATGCTATGCATGCCATTTTTAATAAGTCTAACTGTTCGGTCTGCTCACATTTACTGCAACACGGGGATAAGTGGCTAGGTTGGTATATTCATCCTTTATCCTTGACAACTGCTTGTTATGCTTCTCTTAGAGCACTGTTCTTTGGCCGTTGGAACGATAGCATCTCGGGGAACTTTGATGGCACTAATTTGAATAGCTTTGAGAAACGTGTTCTGACTCCTCTGGGATGCTCGCTTTTTGCAAATAGGAGTAAGCCCAACGTTGCTTCCATTAGGCCTTCTGATAGACTGTCGCGTCCTTTCCAATCTTTGATTTCCTTTAAGATGGCTCTGATAGGCAATAAGAATGCCATCCCTCCTTCTTACACTGTTAACCATAGCCCCGATTCAGTTTCTTTTTGCATACAGAGGAATGGTACTCAGTCAATGGGAGATTTTAAAGGTTGTGCCAACGTTGCAAATTTGACTGAGGAAGACAGACCTTTGTATGTAGGCGAACCTGTCTACTTTGTTTGCGGTAATGTAGCATTTCCATGGTGGCCCAGGGATTGGCAGGGAACCTGTTATTTAGGGATCCTGTTACCTGGGGTGTTTATAGCTAGTACAATAGAAGTTTCAAAGGCTCGTCCACAGCGGGGCGAGAACGGTGACACTCCAGCACAAATCTTGGGAGATATAGCAAAATCAGTTGTGCCATTTTGGGGGCAGATAGCAAATTCCGAAGATATCAGAAGACTAGTGAGAGTACTGGAGAGAACCATCTCGTATATACTCTATAATATGACATTAGAACAGAAAGCAATAAGATTAGTAGCGCTTCAGAACCGGATGGCATTAGATGTTATTCCGGCTGAACGTGGTGGAGTGTGTAAATTAGTGGGGTCCGCTTGCTGTGTTTTCGCAGCAGATTCCTCCCCAACTATCTTCAAGGCAATACAGAATCTGCACGTCCTTAGTTCAGAAGTGCATGTTCCCGAGGGAAACTGGGATCTTAGCGCTTGGTTCTGGGACTTCTTGCGATCTTGGGGATGTTGCGCACAAGCGATAGGTATGATAGGACATAAAGTGTATGCCCCAGATAAAACTTCCAAGGAATATGTGTTAAAAGAAATTTTAGCGAGTTACCTGATAGCAATAGATATTTCTGACAGCGATTCAGGGTGCATGGACGATGATGCATGGAGTTATTTGCAAGGAGATCCGTAGTAGTTTAGCACTTGGCATAGGCCAAAAGGAGGGTTTGTCAAATGAGAAATTATATTGTGCCTCCTATTGCAATGAATATATGTATATTGGCCTACGCCAAGCTGCTTGTAAGTTACTTGCGAAGAAATCCATGTTGCAAGGTCCTGACCTTAAAATCAATGTAAGCCGCCATTTTAGGTCAATCCGCCATTTTAGGTTCGCTTTGTAAAGTCACTCTGTGATTTAAAATGGTGGACGATGTCATTCCAAAATACAAGATGGCCGTCTTGACCTCTGTATGTAGCTAATATGTAACTTGTATGCAGGCCACTTGTTGAGGTCGCAAACTGAGACCTTGTCCATCGTTGACCTGTGTGTAAAGGATTACTCGCGTCAATGAAACTAATCTGTGAGCATATGTTAAGAACAATGTATTCAAATACTGAACTAAGAACACTTGTTTAACTACATTGTATTAATGTTTGAGAAGACCTGTATGGGAAATCCCAAAACACACAGTTGCTGTGTAGGCTTGTTGAAGTATGTATTAAAGGCAAACTAGTTACATGTGGATATGCAAACTCGGCATGCACCCTAGATCTGTGATGTATTAGAGGAATATTAACCCGAAGTAGGGTTGGACATCGTGTTCGCAAATAGTATAAAAGAGGAATGAATTCTAATGTACAGCGTCTCTCACTGAACACACTGAACCACGCTGGTGTTCGTTGTGTTGTACTGAGGGCCGATAGCTATCTGTTTCTTTTCTTGGAAAACTGTTCAGTATAACAAAAAAGTACTTTGTATGTTCCTTTGTAACCCGTGTTCGGTGTATTTCCTTTTGGGGTACTCAGCCTCGATATTTTGATTTTATTTTCACAATGCGACAGTACCGTCAGTACATTCAGATCAGGTAATTGCAGGCATGGGATACTGGAGACGTTCAACAGTGCCTTCAGTAGATTCAGATCTGGTAATTGCAGGCGGGGTACAGGAGACGTGCAACAGTACCTTCAGTACATTCAGATCTGGTAAGTGCAGGCATGGGGTACTGGAGCCGTTCAACAGTACCTTCAGTACATTCAGATCTGGTAATTGCAGGTGGGGTACAGGAGACGTGCAACAGTACCTTCAGTACATTCAGATCTGGTAAGTGCAGGCATGGGATACCAGAGACATGCAACAGTGCCTTCAATACATTCAGATCTGGTAAGTGCAGACATGGGGTACAGGAAATAGTGTGCAGCCAAAAGCTTCGGTCCATGTTTGGTGCCATGGAGTGGCCAACACACAGTGGGCCTCATTACACGGTAGGCGGTAACCATGGCGCTATTAGCGCCATGGTTGCCGCCAGTATTTTACCGTGTCCGCCTTGGTGGATGGCGGAATTACCGCCCTACTCCAAGGTGAGCGGGGGCGGTAATTCCCCATTCACCAAGGCACTTCCCCATTCCCATTTTTGCCCCCATAGCGCATAATGGGAATGGGGAAGGCGCTAATTACGGTACCGCAAATTGCGGTACCGTAATTAGCACCAAGGTCCCTTTGCGGCACCCTACTTTAACGGCTGGTAAAACCAGCCGTTAAGGTCGGGTCCCGCAAAGGGAACTCGTAGTAAGGTGGTAAGGGTTTACCGGTACCGGTGCCTTACAAGTACCAGTAAACCCTTACCGCCTACGTGTAATGAGGCCCAGTATCTGCACTTCACAGGTGAAGTCTGGGGCACCCTTTCGTGGCATAGGCAGTGCATGGCCTAAGTCTGTGCACTCTGTCTTCCCGAGCAGTAGTAAAAGTGGCGTACCATCAAAGGTTACAGTCTGGGTGGCGTACCACACCATCCACAACACATAGCCAGTGGCTGTGATGTCATTCGCTCAGGCCTTTAACTCGGGCCCCAGGACATTACTCCCCAGTATAGCCCATGAAATGGGTACTTGACGCTATTAGCACCTGTACCACGGGCTAGAGCAGGGCTCATTTGAAGTATTTTCTTTCTGTGAACCGGTCGCCTCGCGGTGTCCCGTTCATTGAAAGAAAATATGGTATCAAGGTGGCCACCATTGATTGGGAAGGCAGGGCTCCGTATAGAGCCCCTCTTCCATTTCCATGGCAGGCTCACAGAGCAGACACAGCAGCTGCGGTGGTGCAATTCTCCTCTGCCACAGCAATGAGGTAAGTGGGGAGGGGAGTTTGTTAAAAAGGGAACGGATTGTGGGGGGAAGATGGTGGGTGGTTGGAATGGGGGCTAGATCGACAGTTTCAGCCCTCGTTCCTGCCTCCGGATTGGTTGGCTGCCCTCTCCAAGGTGCTAATACATGTTATTTGTTTTTCATTTTAGTTGTCTGTGAGTTGTGTGACGTCGTTTTCAGTGCATTGTGGGAGTTGCGATAATCTGGCTGCACTAGCTGCAGAGAGTAAGACAGTAGCATGGACCGGGTGAGACTACACCTTTCCTATTTTAATGTCAAGCCTTGATTAAAATGTTCCGT
This sequence comes from Ambystoma mexicanum, assembly GCF_040938575.1. Taxonomy (NCBI): domain Eukaryota; kingdom Metazoa; phylum Chordata; class Amphibia; order Caudata; family Ambystomatidae; genus Ambystoma; species Ambystoma mexicanum. Next base: position 254,824,537 of record NC_090925.1, on the reverse strand, counting down.
GTTCCCATTGCCATGTAACACAAAATTACCCATCGCTATTCTAGCATATCAGAGATACACTGGTTTGTGGGAATTGTAGTCGCAGTTCGCAGTGCATTCACAATCACTTACACTTCAAGCGGGCATTCAAGGCAGCCAAAATGGGATGGTGCAGTGCTATTGCATTACTTTGGCTCTGTCTTGGGAGCCTGTGTGGTAAATACAGCATTTAGACATTAGAGCGATGCTTAAAAGGATTGGCTTCTGCTGAGGCTTGGACGAAGTGGATGGACGTGGTCCTGTGGCACTGCTGAAACTATACAGGAGCTGTGTTGCCTTGTAGAGCATTTTGATCTGGGATTTATGTAAGAGAGAGGTGTACACATCGAAGGGTTAAACGGCCACATCACACGCAGCCACAAACTTAGAGAGCCAGGGGCAAGCGTCCATGAAAGAGAAAACATTCATAACGCACCTAACCTTCCCCCTAATGCGCTGGGATGGGATCGGTTACGCGATACAGCGGGCCTGGGTGCGTAATCCAAGCCCAGCTGAACCCCTGGGCCGCGTCCAGGCCGCATCTCTCTGATCCGCGTTCTGGGAAGGAGCTTGGCGTGGCCGCGTGGAGTTTCCAGCAGGTTACTCGTGTGCGTAAAGAGCACTTGGACCAGGCCCTCCAATTTCCCAGGATACTGCTGGAAACTAGAACCTGGGTTCTGCTTTCCTGAGACCTCTGGGAACAGAGTCACCATTTCTCTTTCAACACGCAGGGAGCCTAAAACATACTGAGGGCTACACAATCATTTGGGGGAATGACAAGAATAGCGGTGTTTAAACCTTCAGCAACCCCAGGTACTAGAGAGAGGATGTTGTCAACAGAGTAACCTGTGGGATGAAGTATGTGTCCAACACCACCCCTACATTTTGGCCTTGAGGCCTGGGAGTAGGGGAAGAGCATGTAAAGGTGGACATGGGAACGATAGAAGAAAGAGGTCAGCAGGTCCCAACATTAGGACCTCTGTCTTAGAGGTACATATAAGCAGAGGTGATTAGTGGGAATGGGAAAGATGCACGAACAAACCTTTGGCGTTTAGAGTTTAAAATATGGCTGGATATCATCAAGGTATACATGAAGTCTAAATTCATAGCTACTGAAATTCTGTGCCTGTGGAACTTCCAAAATGGCCGCCGAGGGGAGCGCTGGGTAAACGTAGCACCCTCACCCCATGGGGCATCGTACAATAAAGATTTGCCAGAATAAGCTTCTCCTGGTGGGGATACCGACTAAGAAGAATTTGGAGAACACCAGAGGAGCCCGGATTGCGGGTTAATCTGCACTACCACCTGGTCTCCGACCCAGTATCCTGTGGAGACAAGAGCTTTGGAACACAGTCCCCAAGGTCAGCGTGGGCCAGGGGAGAGGAACCCTGCAGACGCCACTCACAAGGAGCTCCCCGCTGTGCTGGTTCCACAGTGCAGCATCATAGAGTAGGTGGTGACAGATGCTGCTCACCCTCTAGTGGAGGATCCCGCAGGGGCACAGCTCCTTTTCATCTCGCTGCATACCATAACGTCTGGTCCCCCCCCCCCACAGACCCCAGGAGCAGACCACATTGGAGCTTGCAACTTGCACAGTGAGCAGAGGGAAGGAACGGCTAGGCGATTGCCCATAAGTACTCTGAAGAGAAGAGCGGGGGAAGACCAGCAGTGAGGGCAGCAAAGGCTCACTAGAGGCAGAATTTTATGGTTCTCTGGGACAAACCTCCCCCAGCCAGCACGACTGAAGCCAACTTCGGAGGAGGGTGGGCAGGAGACATGTAGAGGCCAGAGCTTTACATTTACAGAAGGAAGCTACCTCTTGCCCCCCTACTCAGCCCACAGTGCGCCAGAAGAAGGTCTAGAGGTCTCGGAGCCCACCTACACCAGCAAAGGGCACAGAAGCATTCCAGGCTGCCCCCCCAATTGGGCCTAGGGTGACTGGGTCACAGCTCCGCAGGAGCAGTGCCACCTGGAGTCCCATGGAGGAGCATACCGGCCGGCCGGCCTGCCTGTGCTGGGGCAGTGAGGAGCACCACAATCCGGAGCCGGGTAAGAGGCAGGGGCGAGAGACAGCCGTGCAAGGGGGCCTTTGATACCCTGAAACAGTCACCAGGTGGGACCTGACCCAGGGAGAGCATGGCGCCCGGGAGTGGAAGGGGGGTCTGGGTCCCCCACCAGCAGACACAGCTGCATCAATGCTCAAGAACAAAGAAAAGGATTGGCAATTAGCCCCAAATCAGCAACAAAGTCCCAGGAGGGCAACCTGCAAAGACTCTAGAGAAAGGAGGGAGATACTTCGACAAGGGGCAAACAGGGGCCCCTAGCAGAAGAGAACATTGGACACTTGGCAGGGCCCGCAAAAGACCAGGTGGTCACCCAAGAGGTCCTCCGCCAGTGCTTACAGGACTTTGGTGACAAGATATCAGATCCCATTCAAACACAGCTGAGCATGATTCGCGCAGAACTCTCCCAATCGCTGCAGGAAGTGGAGGGGGACATAGCGTACTTGGAATAGCGTACTATACGCTATTAACTTGGAGCCACTTCTGGCTAAAATTGGTGCTTCACCGGATATTAGGCGGATCTTCTTTGAGGGCGAAGAACACAAAGCCACTACACTCCAGGGGATTGCAAGAGTACTTAGTCTCTTTGGGGCTGTCCCAGGCCTAAAGGTCAGAACTGCTAAAATTGTTCGTACCACCAGACAAAGTCCAGGAGTTGTGGGATACAATACCCTATAGATGGGCTGCAGTGTGGCCTGGGCTCATGGCGTGAGGGCGCGTTTGAGAGGAGCTCCTGCCGAGATCCTTCATGACCCTGAAAAAACACATGAAAATAGTAAACCTAGCATCCGCGAGCACACCCACCGAAGCAGCAACCGTTTACCCGACCCCCAACCGCAACATGGTCAATAATCGGAAGAAGACTGCGGTGGAAGGCAGCGAAGAAAAGAAGCCCCTGTAACCCAAGATGGCGGACACAGCACGCTGGAGATGAGGAGAGGGAGTGGAGAGAGCCACTAGAGGAAGCAGAGTCGAGAGGCGAGGAGGGCGCTCAAGCACTGTGGTCTGCCTGAGACAGGAGAAACAAGGCGGCCGGGCACCTGACAGGCCAGTGGACTACGGCCCCAACAGGCTGCACTACACCGGAGCCGGGGAGCAGTGGATGCAGCACGTCGACCCAGGAAGAGAGTACCCAGCATAGCAGAAGCTCCGAGTCAGAAGCCGTCGGGTCAGGAAAAGGAGCAGGCGTCAGTGAGGCGGTGTGAGAGCGAGCCGGACACACACACCGGAGACAGCGGGGACCCCACAGGGCCCCCGCACTGGAGGTGAGCATGCAACAGTGCACAGCGGCCCCAGAACAAGACATTGCCGAGGAGACGCCTGCAAGCCGAGCTGGACGGAGATCCGACCGTGAAGGGGTAAGGCAGCCGCACATCTGGACGCGAGGCGAGCACCCAGCGCCACGGCTCGAGGCTAATCGCTCAACAAAGCATTAGGCAAGGCGGCGAAAGGATGAACCTGGGACCACCCCAAAGTCCCTGAAGAGACATAAGAGGGGCCCCGACCCAAACAGACCGCAGTGGCTGACCGCAGTAAGGGCTTCCCCACACACAGCATCAGCTGGGGCCCGAGTGCACAGGGCCAGACTGCACCACCAACACGCTAACCAGCTGGGCCATCGCACCAGAGGAGGACAGCAAGCAGCAGGAGCCCCAAGCCGACCCCGGGGACAGAGCCGGCAAACTGAGAAGAGGGCGAATGAGAGAGACCGCACCGAGCCGCAGACATACGCGGTAGCTGAAATAATACCCTGCTGACAAGGGGGGACGCAAGGGAGATGCAGATTAAGCCCAGAAGGAAGGCAACCGTGAACCCCGACTCCGAAACACATGCAACAAGGGGCAATTCCAAGTAAGTTCTACTTTAACACGCCAAAACTGAACCTACACAGAGTGAGACTTGTGATAAGAGAATACAACCACGGGGCAAATTGGCAGCCCAGTGACTGGGCAGTGAACAACTCTGAGGGATCCCAACACGGGAGGGATTCTGCATAACCAACGAGTGACATGCCACCCGGACTACACCCATTGCAAACCAAGTACGGGCACTGGTGGCAATAAGCCTCAAAAACATAAGGGGCAACAATCAGATCGGGCTGCACGGGACGCACACAAAACCAGTGCTGTGACCCCGCACAACAGAGTCGCGCCACCACAACCTGCGGCCAGTAAAGTGGGTACCTGGACCTAAGGACGCCCCAAGCAAACAAATGGGCGCCAGGGGCCCATAGCACTATGACGCCTGCAACACAACAACAATCTAGAGCGATAAGAGGCACACACAATGCAGATAAAGCGAGCAGTGACACTGCGCAGTAGGACAGAGACCCAGAAGCTTGAGATTAGAATTCAAAGAACAAAGCACAAGAATACACAATCAACATGTTTCATAAATAGGCGCTAGACAGATCTAAGAAAACCTGCAAGGGAGATACAGCAGCGCAAAATGGAAGCGCGCATGCTACCACACTGTAATCTAAATACAACTAGGTGATAGCAAAATGATGCCTGCAACAAAGAATAAGAAAGACGCCACAATCATGGACTCCTTTAATGCCGCCAAGCAGAAAGGGCAGCCGTACAGTAGCGAAGAAGCACCAACAACGCAGCTGGGCAAGAAAACCGCCACTAATGACGGCCAAGTGCTGGAAGCAATTGCAGCACTCAGAGCTTTCCTAGACACCAAGATATAGGAGGTTAAATCCGATGTGCTGCTTGTGATGCTGGAAATGCATCGGAGGGACAGGGCCACCATATCCTTGTCCTTTACTGCCTTTTTATCGTGTGTTCTGTCGTGTTTTCCACGCAGGAGTTCATGTGGGACTCCTGGCGGTGCAGCTCTCTCTCTTTTGGTTTGGTGAACAGACCCATGGGATACCCTTACGGCACCCATGGGTGGGGGGTACAACCCTGTGCCCCTGGTGTATGTTATTGGGCACCTGTGGGTGGCCCACAGAGCAGGGTATGGGCTGGTGGCAGCTCCATGCTGAATTTGACAGGTGCTCTGAGTATCCTCCATTTTGGGATACCCAGGCCCTGCCACTGGAATCAGTTGATTCCTAATAGAAAACAAGATGGCCCCTGTGGCCTCTTGCTTTCTATTGCCGGTTACCTTGTTTTCCCAAAGTCCTGGGAAGCCCTGACTCTGTCCCTTCCCCCTGCCTGGCTGTTGGGTGGAAGTTCCATATATGGTGTTGTTCGGAAGTCCAGTCCAGACTGGCTGGAGCCTTCCCAGTGACTGTTTGTTTTGGGTACACCCTGTGGGTGGGACCTGGGTGAATGGAGTGTGTGATCAATATGCACTTTTTGTTGTGGCTGTCTGGTTTCTGGTATGAGAGACAAAGACTGAGACAGCCCTGCCCGAAACTGGCCTGAATGCAGTGTGTAGTGTTGAATGGCTAGGTACTTGTCCCAATCCACATTCCTTGTTGTGAGTGTCTGAGAGGGAGGAAGATGGCCTGAATGCACTGTGTGCTTGATTGGTTGACTGACTGCATGAATGCCCTTCTGTATGATTTGCTTCAGCATGTGACCCAGCAGTGTGGATGAGAGACAGGATAGTATATCTGGGGACCTCTCACCACTGGAAATTGTTCAGAAGCTGTGTCTACACTTGAAGAGTAACTGGAACTGCTGATCCTCGACGCCCAGCTGGAAGAAGAAGACTTGCTGTTGCATTTGCTTCGACCTGATCTGAAAGCTGCCGAATTCGTCGAAGACTTATCCGAGAGAGGACATGGTAAGGCGCCCTCTTCCCGTGCTCCGAGGGACCATCGAGCACCGCTAACCTTCGCCGAAGCTCCCTGGAAGTCAGACCCTCGAAAGGCTGCCGACCCGAGATGGGACTGCCGAGGATAACGAAGCAAAGCACCCAGAGTTTGCCGCTGTCGAAGTCTATTGCCGTCGACCAGGGTTTGCAGGTTTGTGTAACCGCTGGAGGCCCGTCGAAGTTGTGTTGCCCAGCCGTGAGGACCACTTGACACCATGCCGCCGACGACCGGAGCAGCCCGCTCCTTTGCCTAAGAACATTTTAATCGAAGGACTCCCTTGTCCGCAACGTCGACTGCTTTGTCCCGCCGGAGAAAGTCGAGGACGACCAACATGCCGAGAAGAATCCGCCGGTGGATTGCCCGCCACCTGAAGGCCACAAAGACTTCGATGGCTCGACGCCCTTGTTGGGCCACAGTTCTTCTGAAACTCTTTGCGGTCCTGAACAATCCATCGCCGAGGTGCCCCGCACACCTCATCCTCGCAAGACGTCGCTGACCAGCACCGCCTGGATCGACGTCGTGGTCTCGGCACCCTTGAACTGCTCATCGACGCCGTCGACACCAAGTTCACCATCTTCGATGCCTCTCGACGATCCGTGGCTCCTGCTTTAAAGGGAGTCACTCAAGAAGGATCCTCCGACACGTCTTCGAAGAACTCCACTCCATCAGGTACATTGGGGGGGGTAAAAACATAATAGGAGGAAATAAGAGTATTGAACAATATATGGACTGGGCTTGTGCTATATATCTTTATTTTACAGGTTGCCCAGGTGGTGGGATCTCCACACAGAACTGTGTCTACTGGTAGGGGCCAGTATTCTGCCCATTGTTTCAACCCTCTTGCGTTCCTTCCTATCTCTATTGCTGGTTCCCTTGTTATTGATCTGTGTGACATTTTAACTGTACAGTTGATGCGCTTTAATGAGATTTGATAACATTGGTGGTACCACTTTAGAATTGTATATATTTATCATTGCTGATTTCCGAGTACAAAGTGCGTTATTGTGAGCGTGTACACACCTTTGAATATTAATTATATAAAGCCTGTGTTTTCAGTAATACAGTGTGTGGACATTCCTTTGTGGGGGTTTGGGGGCTACACTGTACTTAACAACCAGCCTGCATCACCTCCTGAGTAGCTAGGCCTTGATTGCTCGACTACGTTAGGAATAATAGAGAATCTTGGCTGGGGTCCTCTGTGCCTCTCCTCTACCATATAGAGAGCAGAAGTACAAACACCCCCCCTCCGGTCCTTTACACTGCTGATGAGGCAAGAGGTCTGCAACCTCACTGAAAGGGTCACAACCGCCGGAACGGAACTGAAGGAGACAACAGAAACCACCAAAGACCTAGAAAAGCAGCTGACAGAACTAGAAAGAAAGAACGCGGCACTAGAAGTCCGGCCGGAGGATGCAGAAGGGCATGCCCGGCACAACAACATACGCCTGTTGGGGATCCTGGAGGGAATGGAGGGATCCAACCCAACGGACTTTGTGGAAAACATGATCCTACAGGAAATTGGAGCGGAATCATTGTCACAGGGGTTTGTGGTAGAAAGGACCCTACAAAAGAGACTACCAACCGGATCACATCCACGTCCCATAATAGCAAAGATACTGAACTTTCGCGACAGAGAGACTATTTTGAAATTCTCCAGAGAAGAGGGGGAGATCCGTTGAGACAACGCCAACGTAGCCATATACCTGGACTACACAGCCGCAGTGCAGAAGGCAAGGAACTCATTCGTGCCAATCAAGTTTAAACTCAGGAAACTGAATCTCAAGTACATGATAATGTATCGGGCCAGGCTCAAGGTGCTCTACAAAGGACAGGCCGTTTTCCTGGAAACAACGGCGGCGGCCACAATGTGGCTGGAACATAACAACAGTTGGCCCAAGGGAAGAATGGTGTGCTGGGGGGGACTCGCCAGCAGCAAATCGGAGGGTGAGCGACACAGAACAATGAGACATTTTGTATCACCAAACAGCAGGAGCAAGACCAGACTCTTGAACAGAATGAACAGACATAACCCATGAACTGGCAGGAGTCGGCCAGTTGCTGAAACACCACAGCCCGCACGCTGAAGCCCGGATGGGCCAGGCAGATGCAGGGGCACTCGAGCGCCACGGTTGAAAAGTGTCAGCTGAGCACAGTTTGTTAGTCTTAGTTTGGTTTGGAAGTTGTGACAGTTGGAACCTTACATGGAGCGAGGTATGTGTCAAGAAACATTCCATTCATCCTATTGTAGCAACCATCCCACTACCAGCATGTTGGTACTTAAAGTTTCCTTCTCCATCGGAAACCGATTACTACAGGACATCCCAGCTTAAATCGATAGTGGGGCTGCTGGGAATTTTTTTGGATGATCACTGGGCCGCTTCACAGAACATTCCGCGTTCTTCCAAACTGGAACCCATTCCTGTCGAAAGTGTGGATGGAAGTCCTTTGGTTTCTGGACCCATCAAAGATCAAATTAACCCAATCTTAATGTCCATTTCTTCCCATCAAGAAGTTCTAACTCTGGACATAATCAGAGCAGCTCAACATCCTGTCATTTTAGGTTTACCTTGGCTCAAGAAACACAACCCCTTTATTAACTGGACAGCTAGATCTTTCTTTCTTGGGTCAGAATTCTGTTTGGCACATTGCATAGGAGATCACCAGAAGGTGTTGGTAGACTCACCTTCTTTTCTTATAGATACTAAGGGGGTACATTCTCTCAACCAGATCGCTGGTCTCCCAGAGGTCAATCAAAAATACCAAGACGTGTTCTCCACATCCGAATACAACCAGTTGCCTCCACACAGGAGAGATGATTGTGCGATTGAATTAATACCGGACCAGCCTCTGCCCTTTGGGCAAATGTACATATTATTGAATAATGAAAAGGAGGTTCTTTGTGAATATCTTTGAACCAATTTAATGAACGGTCTGATCAGAGTCAACGTCACCAGCTGCCGCCTCATTATTTTTTGTCGCAAAGAAGAATTCTGAAGAACTTCGTCCCTGTATTGATTTCCGTGGCCTGAATAAGATTACAATCCCGGATAAATATCCCATGCCATTAATCCCAGATATCCTGAAAGCAGTTAAAGGGGCCACTATTTACACAAAGTTAGGTCTGAAAGGAGCAGACAACAAGTGAAAAACGGCATTCAGAATGCCGTTTGGGCATTATCAATACAGAGTAATGCCCTTTGGGTTGTCTAATGCCCCAGCTGTATTCCAACGCTTCATGGACCATCTCTTTGCTGATCTTTGCTGATCTGCTCTTACACAGCATGGTTGTGTATCTAGATGACATTCTGTTTTTTTCCTCCTCAATGCAGGAACATATACAACATGTACAAGAGGTATTACAACGACTCCAACAAAATCATTTATTTTGTAAACCAGAGAAGTGTACTTTCCATCAGTCCAAAGTAACTTATTTGGGGTACGTGCAACCACCAAGGGGATAGCAATGGACCCTGAGAAAGTGTCCGCAGTACGGCACTGGCCCACTCCCACATCGGGTAAGGATATTCAACGCTTCATAGGGTTTGCAAACTTCTATTGGAGATTTATTCCCGAATTCTCAAGGCTTACTCAACCATTGACCAATCTTCTAAAGAAAGGAACCACCTTTGCCTGGTCTCCTACAACTGATCAAGCTTTCAGCAGGCTTAAGATGCTATTCACCTCTGCACCTATTTTTCTAACCCTGGACCAAAACTGTCGATTCATCGTGGAGACCGATGCCTCGCAGTATGCACTGCGAGCGGTTCTGCTTCGGCAGGATGATCTCGATCAAGAAAGACCAGTGGCATACCTATCCAAAACACTCTTATCCTCTGAGATTAATCACACGGTATTGGAAAAAGATCTCCTTGCAATTAAACATGCCTTTGAGGAGTGGCATCATTTACTCCTAGGGGCTAAATTTCCGGTTGAAGTCCGGACAGACCACCACAACCTCAGGATACTCCAGTACGCCCAGACCTGTAACAGCTGTCAGGCACGGTGGGCTCATTTATTTTCATCATTCAAGATCACCTTCTCATTTATTCCTGGGAAAGATAATTTGAGAGCAGATGCTCTGTCACGCAAGGGACATCTTTCAAATAATCTACTTAGGCCAGAACCTATTTTTCCTCAGATACCTATGGAACTGATTCCAGCCCCAGACTTTCTGACTCGCCTTAAGTCTCAGTCTAATTCTGCGGCAAAGACACAATTTACACGTTCCGCTAAATTGGCACTGAGAAGTGAGGATGATTGGTATTTCTACGGACATAGAGCATACATTCCTACTCAATCCCTCCAAAAAGTAGTATTGGATATGTGTCATAAATCCAAGACGGCGGGACACTCTGGTTTCATCTGTAAGTTGGACCTAATTTCATGTTTCTTTTGGTGGCCTACCTTACGAAGGGACACAAAGGAATAAGTTGGGTCATGTCCCATTTGTCTCCAAAATAAGGTACCTAAGCAATCTGCACTAGCGGAATTGGTTAAAATGCCCTTGCCATCTTGTCAATGGCAGATAATTTCAACGGATTTCATTGTAGACCTACCTCAACCTCGAGGTTACTCAACTATTATGGTCACTATTGATACCTTAACGAAATTGGCCCACTTTGTTCTACTTGTTGGTGTACCTTCTGCAGCTCAGATGGCGCGTATTGTCATCAAACACATATTCACCTTACATGGATTACCGGAAACAATCATCTCAGTGGCCCACAATAAACTTCTCAATATTGGAAACTGGCCTGTCGATTCCTTGGGGTATCTCGAGTTCTCAGTTCTGGTTACCATCCTCAATCCAATGGCCAAACGGAAACACTGAACCAAACGTTGGAAGGATACCTCAGGAGTTACGTATCCGCAGCTCAAGACGACTGGAAGGACCTCTTGTCTCTGGCCGAATTTGCATACAATATCACTCAGCCATTCACACATCTCCTTTTCAGTGCACTTTTGGATTCAGTCCCACATCTTTTCCCACTATGAGAAAATCGGACACTAAATTTCCAGACCTAAATAAAATCAAATACGACAAGGTCATCACTCTGTGGTAATCGCCTTGCAGCATTCCCAGGTAGAAGAAAGCACTTTGCAGATCGCCATCAGACTCCAGCTCCCATAATAAAACCAGGAGATTGGGTATGGTTGTCTTCTCATTTCCTTGCACGGCATCTAGTACCCTCTAAACCCTCCCCTTGATTTTTTGGTCCATTTCGAGTGGTTGCTGCTATAGGTAAATCTGCTTTCAAACTGTTTACCCAATTCATGGACACTGATACATCCGTTGTTTCATGTATCACAATTAAGAGCGGATAATCGGAGCATATTTCATCCTGCAGTCTCAGATCGTCCTCTGCCAGTAATATCCAATTTAAGGCCAGAGTTTGAGGTAAAAGATATATGTGACTCCCGGTACCATCAGGGCCATCTACAAAATTTAGTTGACTGGAAGGGGTACTCCCCTGCTGACCGCACCTGGGAACAAGAAGCTGCAATACATGCATCTCGTCTGATTAAAAGATTTCATTTGAGACATCCAGACAAACCGGGAGGGAACAGTCCTAAGAGGGGGCATACTGTAATGATTCTCAATAGAGATCGTAATGCACAGCCTGGAGTCGCTTCTACACCTGCTGAGTGTGCTTGGCTCATGGCCCCAATATATCCGGGCACAGGATTTCCCGGGATCTGTCATGTTATTCTTCATGCCATGCTCACCTAGACGCAATGGGAGCTTCTAGCGAAGACTGAGCACCGACTTGTGATACCCACAAAGCAAATTGCACTACTGCTTCATGTAAAGGAGGTGTCACAGCTGCAAGCATCTTAACAGTGAAAATAGGAAATTTGTGTGGCAGGGGGATGGCAATCTTACAACACTGCTATTTCATATTTTCAGTATCTTCTGCACGTTACTAGTTACAGATCACTGGCAGATCTCATTGGAAAGCTCAGCGCAGGAGATAAAGGCCACATTACAAGTTTGGTGGTGTGGTAAAAAAGTGGTAGTAATTCCATATCTGCCACTTTTTGGGCAGTAATGGAATGACTGCCACATTTACTGCACAGCGAGTTTAGCGTTGAAGCGGTGGATGGAGGTACATCGACGAGGGATGGACTCAATATAACAACACAGAAACAGCTGTAACTCAGCCCACGAGTGCTCGGCATGGGCACATCTTTGGACACACAGTGGGGGACCCATCCCCTACCCGAAAAGAAAAAAATAAATCTTTTTTTTTTAAGTGTTTTTCTTTCTGCATCTGCCACCTCCTTCTGTAAGGCCCCAACATTTGAAGACTACCAAGATACAAAACCAGGAGGCAAAGGAGAACATTCAGCTTGCCTGCAGACCCATCTTCAAGCCAGGTGTCACAGGAAGTGCCACTGCACCGCAGACAGCAACGGAGAAGAGATGTTGGGTACCTGAAGGCCCCATCGACACAAAGGTCATGAAGGTGAGGAGTGCTTCATTGAACACACACGACAGCGGCAACTCCAGCACCAGAACAACATGGCGACTGGCCTGTCCACACCCAGACCCAGCACGCCGTCAAGGATTGCAGCATCACTGACACCTACAGCACCATCCCCTCGACCGCACGGTGGGACGACAATGGCGCTTGGGCCATTCGACTCCTACACCGACCCATCGTCAGCGGGCCCCCGTTGGCTATTGGGGATCCAGAAGTTTTAGATGGCGATGGAGTGCAGAGACATCACAATGCCCAGAAAGATGAGGTCACACCTTCTGCTCAATGTGGGCGACAACATCCTGTGCATCTTCAACACACTGGTAATCGGTGATGGGTCAGACATCTATCAACTGGCAAAAGACACTCTCACAGCACATTTCATGCCACAACTGAACCCGGACTACGAAACTTTGCTCTTCTGCACCACGGTTCAGATGGAGGAGGAAACATTCGACACCTACCACACAAGACTCAGGAAACTCAACATTGAGAAGGAGATAAGGCGCAAAATTATCAATGGCATGCACTCCAAAAAACTATGCATAATGGTGTTGAGCGAGAAAGGCATTTCCCTAGCCAGGATCCTCGAATATGGGCGCCAAAGAGAACTGTCGCACGCAAGGGCAGCACACATGGGAACCACATTGCAGAAGCTCCAACTGATGCCGACGATGGTGACAATAGCTCAAATCGGCAACGGCCAACCACCGAGAGAGGAATTCAACGACACAAACAACTCACCATGGTGGCAATCAAGGATCCCAGGGCCGACAGAGTGTGGATGGTGTGGAGGTACACATCACGGAAGAAGAAACTGCCCAGCACAAGGTACCACGTGCAGAGCATGTGGCCGGAAGGACCACTACGCACGCGTCTGCAAATCATCATGGCAAGCACAACGCCCCCAACCCAACTGCAACTGGACAAAAGCGCCCCCAAAAAGAAGAAACAAGCCAACACCCGCCACGTAGAGGCTGCCAACTCGTCAACCGACAAATCCGGAGATGACGATGGTGACCCAGTGAAAAATGCGGAAAGTGGACAGACGAGAATGAGGAGGAAAGTATACTTGGTCTCAGCACTTGACCACAGAGGTGCAGAGTCGGCAAAGAGACAAATAAGACGCAAATGCCTAGTGTCCATACAGGGCCAGGAGACGCAATTGACAGTCGACACTGGAGCATCAGTTAACGTCATGCCGGCAACAATGTTCCAAAAACTGCATCCCTGTCCTGGCCTCGAGCCAACTGACACACCACTATTTGCCTACGGATGCAAAACCCCACTACCAGTGGAGGGAGGTTCCAGAACAACACTAAGCAGGGGTGATCAAGTCCTCCAGTCAAAGGTATATGTCATCAATGCAGGAATCAAAAACCTACTCAGTGGCGATGCAGCGGAAGACCTGGGACTAATCCATTTCATCTGCGATGTAGCAGACTCAACGGAGATCACCAGTCTCCTGGGGAAGTACCCGGGCATCCTCAAGGGCATAGGATGCCTAAAAGGAAAACTTATAAAGCTCCACATCGACGAGTCAGTACAGCCCCAAGCAGTACGCCACAGAAGGACCCCATTCCACATGAGGGACCTGGTTCAGAAGGAACTGCAAGAACTTGAGAAAGCAGGAATCATTGAAGAGGTAACAGGACCAACGCCTTGGGTGTCTCCCATGGTGATGACAAAGAAGCCGAAGCAGCCGGGGAAAGTGAGAATCTGCATTGACATGCGCCTTCCAAATGCGGCAATCAAGCATGAACGGCACATCACCCCCACACTGGATGAAATCATCACGGACCTTACAGGGCCGAAAATGTTCTCGAAGATTGACCTCAACGCTGGGTACCATCAGCTAAAACTACATTGTGACTCAAGATACATCACTACGTTCTCCACGCACCTGGGCCTACGCCAATACAAAAGACTGAGCTTCAGCATCTCCTCAGCGGCAGAGGCTATCCAGCAGGCCATTCAGGAGGTAATACAGGGCATCCCGGAGTGCTGAACATTAGTGATGACATTCTCATCCACGCCAGCGACAGGCATGAACACGTGTCGCCTCGAGCTGGTGCTCAGCAGGTTAGAGACCACCGGGTTAACCATTCAAAGGGAAAAGTGCGAGTTCCTGAAGGAGGAGATCACATTCTTCGGATATGTGTTTAACAGCGCGGGAGTGTCGGCCGACCCACAAAAAGTTGCGGACAGAAAGGAGGCCTCCCCCCAACAACACCCACAGCGGTACGCAGATTCTTGGGAATGGTGACATACTGTGGGAGGTTCATCCCCAACCTGGCCACGATGTCCGACCCAATTAGAGAACTCACCAGATCGAACACCAAATGGGTCTGGAGCCCTACTGCCAGAAGGCGTTCGAGCGCATCAAAACATCCCTTTCGGCCGACACGACAATGGCCTACTATGACCCCACATTAACAACAGAACTGTATGTCAATGCCAGCCCTTTCGGCCTCGGGGCCATCCTTGTTCAAGTGTCTCGAACAGGGGAAACGAAGCCCATTGCCTACGCATCCCATGCCTTAACACCAACAGAACATCAATACTCATACATCGAGAAGGAGGCCATAACAGTGTTGTGGGGATGCCACCATTTCCACATCTATCTCTACGGATGGAAATTCAGGGCCTACACAGACCACAAGGCCCTCCTCCCAATATTCACAGGGTTATCTTCACACACCCCCGCCAGAATAGGGAATTGGTTGCTCCACCTGCAACAATACAAGTTTGAGTTGGCATACCAAGCGGGCATTGACAACCCAGCAGACTTCCTGTCCAAGCACCCGAGGGCAGCCACCCTAGGAGAAGCGAATGAGGCAGAAGAAACGGAAGAGCACATATGCCAGATCGTACACACTATGAAACCCAAACCAGTCAGCATCAAGTACATTGTGGAGGTCATGCAAACCAACCCCTGCTGCAACCTGATCAAAAACACCCTTATATCAGGCGAGTGGAAGTCTTTCCTCCGCAATGTACATAAATGCACGCCCGCGGCCATAGACTTCCTCGCAGGAATGTTCCCAATGCGACAAGGCCTGTCGGTCACCAACGAGGGGTTAATCCTGAGAGGGGCCCGGATCGTGATCCCAAACAGTCTGCAGGACAGAATCGTGGTGTTGGCCCACGAAGGCCACCAAGGAATAGTCAGAAGAAAAGCCAGGATCCGACACAGAGTGTGGTTCCCACACATTGACACCAAGGTGGAGCAACTCATTGCAGCCTGTCTCCCATGCCAGATAACAGGTGCACCACCGAACCCTGAACCCATACAGTCGGCAGAGCGGGGGTCCTTAAGATGGGACACGATCATCATCGACTTTTGCACGGTTCAGGAAGAGACATATGTACTGGTGGCCATCAAGGACCATTCCAGATACCCGGAGGTGGATGATGTATCCTCAACAGCAGCAGAAATGGTAATACCGGCCCTGGAAAAGATGCTTGCCACACATGGCCTGCCCCGACGCATCAAAAGTGACAATGGACCACCATTCCATGGTACGGAGATCAAGAAGTACCTGGATGATCTGCACATTCAATACCACTACATCACGCCAAGGTGGCCACAAGCGAACGGTGATGTGGAAAGGTTCATGCAAACCGTCAACAAGGTGCTACAATTATCCAGGGTACATTCCAGCCCGTGGAGAGTGGATCTATACCGATTCCTATGAAACTATCGGGTGACACCCCACAGCTCCACAGGGCTACCACCGGCAGACATCATGTATGGGACATTGATAGACTAGTCAATTCCCCATCACCCAAGCAGGGGCATAAACGCCTATGATAGTGATTGCACTCAACGAAGGAGAGTGGCTGCAACTGAACACATGAGCCTCAGGAGGCATGTACGGAAGTCGGAACAAGTCAGAGACCAGGTGCTGGTGGTGTGAATCACCATGAAGACCATGCTCGAAACACAGTATGATCACCTACCCTGGACCGTGACCCGAAAGGAAGGGACAATGGTGACGGCTGCACAAGAGCACCAACTGATCACCCGGAACGTCTCGTGGTTCAAGAGGGTGCCCCGACAAATGTGGACTGATGGGGACCAGCAGATCTTGGAGGCAGCAGAGCCGCCACCGGAGGGTGCAAGCCATCAACCGGAGGGAGAGGCGATCCTGAGGTACGAGTCAGACAAACCACCCGACGGACCGGAGAAGGCGTCTCCAAATGATGAAGGTGAGCCTAAGCGGGGAACCAGCCCGGGGACAGGCCCAAGGCCAAGGCAAGGGCATTATGCATTAAGGACAGCACTGAAGGCCTCGGAGAAGCTAAGAGACTATGGGCCTCATTATGAGTCCGGCGGTAACCGTGCCGGAAATTCCGGCAGGTTACCACTGGACTTGTATTACCATTCTGCCTCCGTGATTGCCGGAATCACCAGGGCATTACGACCCTGGTGACCCAGTAATTCTGGAGGCAGAAATTGGTAAATCCCCATTCCCATGGAGTCCTATAGCACTCCATGGGTATGGGGATCATGGAAACACCGGCTCCGTCTCTGAAGAGCCGGTTTTTCCATCTCCGCCTGCAGGCGGGTGGTGTTAAACACGCCAGGTCATACCTGGCGGGAGTGACACCTCCAGCCTGCAGGACTCTTAATCAGCCGGTCCGGAAGGAACGGTGGTGGCGGATTTACCACCACTGTTCTTTCCGGACCGGCAGGGTCGTAATGAGGCCCTATGAGTGGTAAAGTGACATTAGGGGGAGGTCTGGAAAACTGTGCTGGACTAGAGTGCACAGAAGAGTTAAGCTAATTTGTTGACATAGTTACCAAGGTTATGTGTTATTGTGTTTTGTTTGGGAAAAAGGAGGAATGTTGTGTACGCCTTACGTCCCGCGAGCGCGGCGATGTAAGGCGCGAGTAAATAAAGGGCCCGCCCCACCGCACGTGCCGGCAGTTACGGGCACACCAGAGACAACGCGTGTCGTGTGTGTTATTTGCAGCTCCCCCCAAGCAGGCTCCTTTTTGTTCTCCCTCTAGCCGGTGCACCGGCAGGGAAGAACAGAACAGGAGAAAAAGTTTGTTTGTGCCCATCCTGATTGCGCCAAACTTCTTATGTAGCAAATTAAATTCACAAAAGTCAAATTGCTTGATATGAATAATCTTTGGTTTATTTGGTACGGTTTCTGCCCTTTTTTGGATGACACGTGTTTCGGCGTTTAACTAGCGCCTTTTTCAAATCCGGGCTGTTCTCAGATAAAAACATAAACAAAAAAAAATGTAAATAAAATAACATTTTGAGTAGCATATGACTTGATTGCTATCTTTTGATTAATTACACGTTGTGTACACGAGATAGTGAGCCTGGTTGTTATTGTGAGCCTTATAAAAGCATCCCTCAATGTGACAGACACCTGAAAAGTGACAAGCAATTGATACCTTGTGTAATAGTAAAGCAAAAGAAAAAGTCAAACCATTAAATGCGTCGCAGAAAAAGTAGGTTAGACCCGTATTGGCTTAAATATCCAAAATGAAACACATTCAAAATTGATCTCTTACCCATGCTTATCTAGGTTGAAGTCCCCCTTCCGGGAAATATTTTTTTAATTCGAATTACGTAACTGTAGTCCTAGGGTTTGATCCCTCCTAAATAGAAAAAACCAAATGTTTCATTTATACTGATGTTAGCTGGGATAAGACCATTTATCTCATCATTATCCATCTCTTGTTGTAAATATGTTTCTCACGGTTACATGCCTACATTTGAATTTAGTACTTGCATTGCACCCTATGTTCTAATAATAGTGCGGTATCCCATTACTGAGAAAAATCCAAATCAGCGCTATTTATTTCACACTTGATTTAACCCGTGATGGCAATGATATGGGACGTGTGTCTTTCCCTTCGGCTCCTGGAGAAAGGCACACCAACTCCATCGATTTCACACTTTTTGGAATATTAATTATAAAATTGGTGGCAATGACCATGAAAGTTATAGTCCTCCCTCCTCTTAAGGGAGTGAAAGCGCAAACAATTGATTATATTGTCATGTTTTACGATTGTGCCCACTTCCGCGAGTTTGTTTACCCAAAAACAAACGTGTTTGTTTAAATCCCACGATGGGAAGCATGCTCGCCTCTGTAGGAGGCGTGCTTGTTCTATTAATCCGGGTGGTCTTAGGGCTTACCTGCAAATTATCTCTATCACGTCTCACGCGTCGGGGGTCCCGTCTTTGCAGGAACCAGCTCCTTGTTCATTTGGAGCCTTAGACCTGTGGTCCTTTTTCGCTTTCTGTATTTTACTATTCGGCGGCCATTTTGGGCTAATCCCCAGACTTTGCTATGTAAACGCGTCAGCTCAAGATTACGTACATTTATTTGTAATATACAAGCTCATAGTGGTTGCCGATTCTTATAATTTAATTGAAAGGCTATGATATCTCTTCTATTTGTATCAAAAATGATTCGGTAAGGAGGGTGGGAAGCGGTAATACAAGTTTGATCCCGCTCTAGGATCTGTTTGTATTAGCCAACCTCTGTGTTGGGAGTGTTGAGAGCGGTGCATTGTGGTTAAGGTAGTTTTCTTTATCGGGGAGATCTCTAGAGTTAACAAGAGATCAATTTTACAATTACCCTCTCCATGCCTTTTAAGTCTGAATTGAATTATTGGTCTGGGGGGATCTCTACATGAGTCAAAGGATCAATATATTTGTGTAATCTAAATCCTTAATTGTTTATCGATATTTTAGACTGTCCTCTGTCTGATTGTACCTTGATAGGATTCATCTGCATAAAACCATCTCGCTTGAGAGATTGCAACAACAATGTAATAGATAAAACAGTTTCAATGCAATATTGGTCTTCATAGACAACAGCTCACTTGAGAAATTATAACAACAATATGATAAAGAAAACAATTTTTGTACAGATAGTCTATGTTAAATGCAGTTGTTGTTCTGATTTTTGTTAGTCTTTTCTGTTTCATCACAAAAAATGAATCATTTTGTTGTCCGAATTTAGTCCTCGTTCCACTGTTTTGAAATGACAGATTAATCTGGTTTCTTGCTGGCGTAGGCATAATTCTTGATTGCCTCCACGTTTGCCCATCTTCACTTTTTTCAGCCCAATAAACCTTATGTCTTTTTTATTTTGCATTTGATGCTGTTTCTGCCAATGGACAGCCAGTGGGAGGTTTTTATCTTGAATTCCAATAGCCGAAATGTGTTCCCTGATTCTGGTTCGAAGCTCTCGAATGGTGCTCCCAATGTATACCAGATTACACACACATATCACCGCATAGATCACATATTTGGATCTACAATTTATTTGCTCTTTAATTTTGATTTTCACACCTTCTTGGTTTGTAAAAACATCAGTTCCCTGTACCGCATATTGGCACATTGAACAAAAGCCGCATTTCCTAAAGCCTGACTGTGGTTGTTCCAGCCAAGCCTGTGGTCTCAAAGTTTCTTTGTTCATTTCTGGTAGCATGGACGGACTCAACATGCTCTTCAAAGTTCTTGCTTTCCTGTAGATTATCGTTGGGTTCTCTTGTATATATTTACATACATGTGGGTCTAATTTTAGTAAATACCTATTTCTCTTTAAGACTCTCTTGATTTCTTTGTTGTTTTCACAAAAAGCAGTAATGAAGTGAATGGTGTTGTCTGGATGTGTAGTCTTGTTTTCCTGAGACAATGTTGATTGTCTTGTCATACTTCTAGCCTTTTTTCATGCAGTAATGATTGTTTTTTTTTAATATCCTCTAATTTTGAATCTATCTGATAGTAGTTGACTTTCGCTCTCAAAATTGGATGCATCCGTGCAATTTCGTCTTGCTCTAATGAATTCTCCTTTGGGAATGTTGTGAATAACTGGTTTGTGGTGGCAGCTTGTTGCATAGAGTTTCGAATTTACTTCCGTTTCTTTTCTGAAGGTTTTGGTGTGTAGTCGTGTATTGGATACATAGATGGTTAGATCCAAAAAATTGATTTCTGACCTGCTACTTTGTCCAATGAACTCCAGACCAAATTGGTTGTCATTTACTCGGTGTAATAAAGATTCTAATTCATCTGTTGTTCCATCCCAAATAATCAGTACATCATCGATGTATTTTAGCCATTTGATTACCTTGTTCTGAAAGTCTGGTAGTTGGTATATGAATAAATCTTCAAACATTCCCATCACGATGTTTGCGAGGGCCGGGGCATATTTAACACCCATTGCAACCCCCCTAATTTGGCGAAATAATTGATTGTCAAAAATGAAGATATTATTCTCTAATGTTGCCATAAACATTTCCTTAAGCATACATGTATAGTTAAAGTAGGACGCAGATCTGTTCTTGAACGTGTGGTCAATTGCCTCAAGGGCCAACTTGTATTCAATAGATGTATACAGGGCTTTAACATCCCAAGTTGCCAGCAAGTAGGTATCCTGCCATTGAGTTTCTTCGACAATTTTAATAGCCGCTGTTGTGTCTTTCAAATACGCTTTAATCTTAATAACTTCAGGTCTTATTATATTGTCAATATATTGTGCTAGTGGTTCCGTCGCCCATCCTATGCCACTTACTATGGGCCTCCCTTCTGGAATGGTTTCATATTTTTTGTGAACTTTCGGGAGAAAGTATATGGTTGGGATTGTTGGTTTAGTTACACGTAGGTGCATTTTTTCTTCATCTGTTATTAGTCCTTGTTGATGCCAGGCATTTATGTGGCTTGTCAAGTCTTGTATTATATTCACTGTCAGATTGGTTGTTAATTGTTCATAGCATTCAGAATTTTCTAGGTGGTTCATGGCCATCTTAATGTAATCCAATCTGTTCATTACTATGTTGTTGCCACCTTTGTCTGCCTCCTTGATGACCAATTCTTTATTTGCTTGTAACTTGTGTGTTGCTAGAATTTCATTTACTGTAAGGTTTTTGGGAAAATTATTTCGTTTTGTAGAAATTTTCGTTCTTAGTTTATGTAAATCTTCTGTCACTGCTTTGTAGAATGCGTCTACCATGTTGTCCGGTGATAGTTGTGGTGTAAACCTGGATTTCGGTTTCAATTCTTCAGATGTTAGGCATTTTGGTTGAATTTCTAACTCTTGAATTGTTTGGTGCATTGGGTAGTCCCCTGGTTCTTGTAGGGATCTTAGTAGGTGAATGTTGTTTAGCTCTTCAATGGTTATCTCACTCCTTGTTATGGTTTCAGATGTAACTTTGCTTTTATCAACTTGCTTTGCGAAGAATTTTTTAAGTTTTAATTTTCTTACGAATTTGAAAAGATCCACGTGAATTTCAATGGGTTCAAACTCTGTTGTTGGGGCAAATGACAGGCCTTTGTTAAGTACACTGATTTCATCTTCAGTTAGCGCTTGATTGGATATGCTAATCACCAAATTATTTATTTTTGTTTTTTTGCTGCTTCTTTCGTTGCTGCTCGCGTCAAACGTCGATAGGCATCTAGGCCGTCTGGGTTTTCTAGATCCTCCTGATCCTCTCCTACCTCTGCTCCGACTGTTTTCTGTGAGGTGTCTGGTGCCTTGTTGATCTGAAAACGGACCTGTTTGGTCGGCATATTTCTATTTCCTTTTTTGTACCGTTTGATTTGATTCAGAAATCCCTGTCCTTTTGGTTTACTCGTTCCTGGTGTTGTTTCAACATTCACTTCTGTTTCTTCCTCCGCCTCTGATCTTGATGGTGAAGTGTTGGGAGTACTCTCTTTTGATGTCTGTTTACTGAGTTTGTTATATTTCGCTTGAAACGTGTATACTCGATCCTCTTGATAATCTCTGTCATCACGATAGAATTTTCTTAGTTTTCTCAGTTTAATATCATCTTGATATTCTTTTAGGATTTCATACATCTTCTGAAAATGTTTCTCCTTTGTTACTTCTAGTGCTTTAGCCTCTTTAATTTCCTTATTTATATTTTCAATTTGATCAGTTATTCTTCGCTGTTCCCTCTGTGCATGTTCAATTAGCATCTCTAGCATTTGTTTTGAACAGTGATTGAGGTTTAAGAACAGAACAGGACTGTCCCAGCACGTGGTGCTCTGTCCACCTTTCTCGAGAGTATTTTTTCATTTGAAAGCCCTTAAGAATCGTTTTTTTGGTAGTAGGTCTTACATAGCTGCCGCTTGCAGGCGTGAATGCACCTCCTCACACAGAAGAAAATTTTAATTATAATTCTGCATTTTAAAAATTAAGATAGTAGTTTGTGATAGAATAAACACATATTATAAATAACGTAACATTTGAAGGTAATCCATCCCTGGGTAGCCGGGAACTACCAGCCTTTTAATTACGTTCTGTAACACTAACCAATTGCACCATGGAGGCTGCGTGAGAAATTCGTTCAGGCATGCCTGCAATATGAATTGGAGCACAGGCTCCATTGTGTTGTTTTATTAATATGGAGAGTGCATGACAAAAAACCCTCACTACCCCGCTCCTCGCCTCACCTCGGCCCCCCTAGTGAATTGTAGTGCCTTGACAGCCACTGTCCAAAGTTCGTCCTACCATTATGTTAGTTGCCCTGTCCCAGTTTTTCATTTTTTTAAACTGGTCTCCCTAGCTTTTGCCAGCCTTTCAAAAGGCAGACTGGCGTAGCAGATTTGCAGAGGCACGCGCCTGGCGTGATTGGCTTGTTGGGGAATCGCCAGGCGTGCCCATGCACCGCATTTCTGTGTAATGCCTTCTTCGGGAATAATAACCATCCATCCATGCGCCCAATTCATGAATTCTCCAGCAGTCAGGCCTGACCTTTCCCTGCAGGGAAACGGGTTCTGGCAGCATTCATAGCATACTTCCTATGGCTGGTTAGTCAAACAAATTATCTGACCTCCTCACCCCTAAATGAAAGAGAGCGTTCCTGGTTGGCATTGTTTAGGTACTCAGGAGTTATGCCTACCAGCTGGCATTTTACAGACAGTCCCTGGTGCCTCTTTTCAGCGAGAACTCACACGCACACTCGGGTGAGAACTCATTTGTGTAATGTCGGTTTTTTGGTCTTTTTAAACATTGATCCCCTTTGGTTTTTGGAATTCTCCACTGTTCCTGCTCTGGCCTTGTTGGGTCTATACGGCCCGTGTACTGTTGTTAAACAAGTAACCTGAGAAACTTGCGCTTTGTGCTGTTATTGCATTTCCTCACACTCCCTGTGTGTGTGTACTCCCTGAGTGTGAGTCCCAAAGACAAAGGCACAAAGTCGCCGCATTCAGTAGCTGTGGGGGAAACTTTCACCACACACTTTAAAATGCAGTATATTGTCGTTAAATTAGCACACTTTGAGGGAAGAGACAATGGGCCTCATTACAAGTCAGCCAGTCCGGAAACAATGGTGGTGGTAAATCCGCCGCCACCGTTGTTTCCGGACCGGCTGATTCCAAGTCCTGCAGGCGGGAGGTGTCACTCCTGCCAGGTCTGACCTGGCAGAAATAACACCAACCGCCTGTAGGCGGACATGGAAACACCGGCACTGTCATAGACGGAACCGGTGTTTCCATGGTCCCCATCCCCATGAAGCCCTATATGGGAATGGGAATTTACTGAATTCCGCCTCCAGAATTACCGGGTCACCAGGGTTGTAATACCCCGGTGATTCCAGCAATCACCGAGGCAGAATGGTAGTACCGATCCGGCGGCAGCCTGCCAGTTTTTCCGGCACGGCTACCGCCAGACTCGTAATGAGGCCCAATGTCTTTAGGGGAGCTGGTTGATGAACGCGCACTCTTTGACTTGGTGGAGTGCAGTAGCTGACACATGTGTTTGAATTTCTTGTCAATTTTATTAGCACACTTTCAGAGAAGGGTAAGTGCCTTTGAAGCGGTCTCTTGGATTGAACACAGACTCATGCACAACTTGTTTGAAAGCAATAGCTGCCACTAACATTTAAATATCTTAGCTAGTTTATTCGGACAAACATCTTGTACTTTGCTGGTTGTTTGCACACAAGCTCAAATATGATTTGGTTGAGCACAATCGCTGACATGAGCATTTGAAGTTCTTTTCAAATTTATTAGCACACTTTGAGCGGGGAGAATCATTGTTGGGGAGACATTGTTTTGCAGGGTCCTCCAGTTTAGGTCAGGTGCCAGATCACACAGCACAGACCTACCAAGGTTTGATACACACACTCAGGGTTGCATAGGTCTGAGTTGTGTGTGGCAATCATAAAAAACAAGTTAGATGTCCGTATGACCAGCAGCAAAATGTGGGAGGGGATAGGAAGGGATGTAAATTATGCCCATTGTTGGGGATATATGAAACATGGTTAGAACATCAACCATAGATACAAATAGACACAGAATAAAATAAAACTTATTGATGTGGCTAATTGTGGTTCTAATGTCATCATTGGCTTAGCTGTTCTGACTCTTCACTAGTGTCAGCCCAAGCCCACCTTCCATAGCATGTGTGTATGGCACACATTGTAATGTACCTCATGCTACCATGTGGCAGACAGGGTAAATGACATAGTTTTGCAGGGTTCTGCTGGGGTGTCAGCAGAGAAGTCATCCTCTTCATTTGTTTTAGAAGAGGGTTTTCCTTATGAGACGGTTCTGGAGTCGCAGCTCCTATCAGTAGGCCACTGGCACCAGGGCCATGGCCAATCGCCCACAGTAGAAATTCAGAATGATTCTCAGTCTGGCACACCAAATTCATCACCTTCATAACTACCACTCCTGGCCTATGAATCTGATGATGGTATTGGTGGTTGTGATGAATCTGGTGAGGGTGATGATGACTATGAAGACGCTGACCATAGCTCACATTGTTGCAAGAGAAGAAAGATGCACACGAGAACACTGATACTGAGTCTGAACCAAGCTCCAGCAGTTACACAGAGGTAGTGATGGAGGAGTAAGCAAACTCTAAAAGAGCACTTGCCAGCACAACCCTGGCATGCGTTCAGAGTGCAGCTATTCCACCAGGCATGCATTCTGTCTACACTGTTTTTGATACCTAGTCAGAGAGCCCGAAGTGCTAGTGGGGTAGAGCAGCCAGTCCATGACAGCAACCAATGACACGTGTGGCACTTGTTCGACATGTATTCATGTAGGTATGGGATATATAAAGCGCAAAGCGAGCTGGGAAGACACAAAACACTGTACATAGAATACACACCATCCATATGGCTTATCAGCCTTACGGAATGTCATGTTTTCTCAACTCTTGCCACTGCCCAAGAGTAAATGGCATGAACTAACACTACTGCAGGCCCTGTTAGCGATACTTATGCAGCAACCATTGATGCAGGGAATTCATTCTCTCCCCAATCAAAAGCATCACATCAATATTCCTTTTCGGTTTAATCTAGTCCTGTCTGAGGCTCATAAAGAACCATTCAGGCCCCTCACCCCTGTGCCACAGATAAGCCAAGAAGCAGGCCAGTGCATGGAAAGAATATATATATATTTATTAATGAATAGGAAAATTAATATTTGTACAAAATCACAAATCAAGCCACTTCACTCCGTGGCCCAATGCTTTTCTTTCCAAAGAATAATTTTTCTTTTTACATAAGTTGAAAACACTAGTTGGTACAGGATAACACTGATCCCGGGCTCTTCTGCCCCACAACGTGTAGAGTCAAAACACTTTGCCCGGGGTTCACTTTTACTAGCATGTAGCGCCTTGAAATATGATAAGATCACACGCTCAACACTCTATTTTATATGAAATTTACTTTAAATAATAAGCAACACTTGTATATTGGCAAAAACTATTTCACACGTGCAGTGCTTTGTATTTTTAATTTCCCTGCACACTTGAAAACTCTAGCAGTTTTGTTTAATTAATCACATGCAAAAAGAATTTTGGCTGGCACTGCGCTCTTAGCAATGCTGTGAGTTTTACAACACAACAAGCTTTTCAGAACAAACACTTTTGATTTGTATTTGCAACCCTTTTTCTTTCACCACTGTGCAAGCAAAAATCTCCCTTCTCTTTGGAGCCACTTTCTCACTCCAATAGCAGGTATGCTTTTAAATCAGTGACTACACTCTAACTTTGGGAAGACACGGTCCTGTCCCAGCATACAAACCCAGGCATTCAGTTAATCATCTGAACCCCTCTGCTTTAAGGCAGGGTTCAGGAGAATGAGAACCAGTAGGAAATTTCATTTTTAATGCATCCCTCACTTTTTGTTTGTTGGGGTTGGCAAAAATAAATAGAAGTAGCCAATAACTTTACAGACTATTTTTCTATCCACACTGGAAGCCATGTTGTTGAGTTTGAATTTTAATCAAATCTCCCTGTGTAATTTGGCTATGTGGGAATGAATTAAATTACTGTTTAATAAAAATATTAATGGTCTACTTTGTGTGCCCACTGGGAAAACGATTCAATCAAACAGATCCCCACCAAGATTGGCGTGGATGGGCAAGTTTACTTACATATCTCTGGGTTTTGCGTTCAGGAAAATTGTGAGGAAAAAAAGGCACTATGCAAGGAGAAGCCAGCTCAGGAGAGCTTCCAAAAGTAAAACGAGCAAAAAACTACATTTCCCATGAGTCTTGCTGGCATTTGGGAAGGAACAGGTGTGTCACTCATGAGGATACTTAAGCCACTCCCCGGTCCGTGCAGCTTGTTGGTGATTTTTGGTATGCAGGCAAGGGTCGGAGGAGGAAGGCTTTTCATGTAAGGTGCTGGAGACTGAAGGAACCCGGGTCCGGTGGTAACATGGCAGTACACTATGGGTGATTCCAACATTGGAGGACCCGGTAATTCCTCCTTGAAGGAACCATTCCCATTTAAGCCCCCATAGGGCTCAATGGGAATGGGGAGGGAGCTAATAATGGGCATGTAAATAACGGCCCGTTATTAGCTCCCTGTTCTCCTCGCGGACCCGGAAAGGACGTCTGGTTTTACCAGACGTCTGTTCCGAGTCCCGCAAAGGGAACCTCGTAATAGGCGCTCCCGTAATGAAGGGTGCCGGTCCCGTACCGATACCCTTCATTACGGGAGCACCAGGGTCGTAATGAGGCCCTGTTAGGAAATGCAGGGACTTGCTGTGTTGTTTCGTGGCTGATTGCTTCTTGTTTTCATTTCCTGTCTATCAGTATCATTTATGTTAAAGTTTTGGAAGAACCCTCTGCCAGCTGACACGGCAGGAGGATTGAGAGTCATTACCGTGAGTATGCCACGCAGCCTCGTGAGATATGTTGTTGATTGTACTTCATGTTGCATCATGTGTTTGTTGCTGCACGTTATCTATGGCCATTTATAATGTTCAATGTGCTTATGTTTTTTGCTGATTCAGGGGTGACTGGGAATACAGGAGTCAGGTTAGTTCCTAATTAAGAAGTATTCTGACTAGGCGTTTAGTTCTGAGAGGTATAGGTTGTTTCAGGATATGTGTACATGTCATGTCTTTTTCCCTATGTTTCCTATTCCCATCCTCAAGCAAGATTGCTAAACCTTTTTCCGGTGACCCTAACACCCCCTACCTATCCACAACCTCTCCCTAACCCTCTTCCCCCCATTGGCTTCCTCGTGGTGCCTGTATATATCAAGATCAGGTCCCCATGCCAACCACGGTGGGAGGGGTAAACTGCATTTGACTTCCGTGGCTAGGAAGGAGTTGTGTGATACTCTAGGGGTGTGACATAATCACCAACCCCCAAATCGGGATAATTAAGCCACCCAAGCCAGATGGAGTCCCCTGAACCCTTAACAGAGAAGCTAAAAGCACTACAGGATATACAGGTGAAATTGATTCAGTCTCGGACAGGAGACTAATACATTAAAGATGCAGGTCAGTGGTTTAATTGCCCAAGGAACGCCACTCTAGGGGTAGACGGGAAAGCCATCATCAGCAGGGCCATCTAGTTGGTCGAATACAGTGGTGGTCCAACAGCATCTGGGTGTTCCTTTGCCAGACCCCGGGAGGTTTGCAGGAGACCCTAGGAAATTCACCTCTTTTCTGACAAAATGTAAGTTACATTTTTTATGTAAACCAACAGTGTTTGAGTCGGCACAGGCACGGACCGCGTTTGTTATTTCTGACCAGGGATGCAGCAGTCTGAGCAATTCCCCATGTACAAAAGAATGATCCTATATTATATGTCTGGGCAGGGTTCTCAGTGGAATTTGCATAACTATTTGACAGGCGTAATGTATCATTGGCTCAGGATAAGGAGTTGTTAGCACTGAGGCAGGGTAGTAAGGATTTTGTGACTTATGTGACACAATTTAATCATTTGGTAGTTGAGACGGCCTGGCCGGAACCTATGCAAGTGGTGTTGTTTTGGATTAAAGGACGAGTTTAAGGATTTTGTGACTTATGTGACACAATTTAATCGTTTGGGAGTTGAGACGGCCTGGCCGGAACCTATGCAAGTGGTGTTGTTTTGGATTAAAGGACGAGTTTAAGGATTTTGTGACTTATGTGACACAATTTAATCGTTTGGTAGTTGAGACGGCCTGGCCGGAACCTATGCAAGTGGTGTTGTTTTATCAAGGATTAAAGGACGAGCTTACGGATGCAATAGCTCACGTGGAACCCCAACCAGAGTCATGTAGTGCACTTATTGAAGTGGCTCTGCGGTTGGACCGTAGTTTGAGTGAGCGCAGGGGTGAAAAAAGGAGGGCGGGTGGAAAAAAAAGTTTGTGCGTTTAGACAGGAGTAGAGAGGTAGGAGGATGTGCTTGTGGGTATCAGGGGTGACCCATGCAGATTGCTAGTGTTAGGGCTCCTTTGTCTGATGAAGAAAAGGAAAAGAGAAAGTCCGGTAATTCGCAGTTATATTGTGGACAGGTGGGAATTTATATCAGGAGTTGCCCAAATACGCCCACTCGCATGGGGGAGAGAAGGAAGGTGGAGGCGGGAAATGAAGGGCTCAGCAAGTGGGGGAATGACTATACTGAGCCAGCAGGAAACAGAGTTCCCTTCAATAGTGGCTAATAACATGCAGGTGAAGGCTTCTCATATCTTCCTCTTGGTGACTTTGATTTTTGCCAATAATAGGGAAATAGTATCGGCAATGGTGGATTCAGAGGCCACAGGGATTTTCATTGATATTTCTTTGGCTACCAAGCTATGAATTCCCACTAGGATCAAGAAGGAGAGTGAGTTGGTGCAGGCAGTGGATGGTTCATGTTTGACCTCATGGCCAATTACCACCCAGACTCAAGAGCTAAGGATGTGGTGTGGTGAGGGTCATGAGGAGGTGATCACCTTTGATGTGATTGCGGTGCCCCAGTTCGGGGTGATTTTGGGTATACCCTGGTTGGTGGCACACAATCCCTGCATAGCCTGGCAAGGAAGGACATTGACGTTTGGAAATGAGTGATGTACATCTCATTTGATGGGCATTGGAGGCCCTACCACATTCTTGATAGAAGGAGTACATGAGCCGGTTCAAATAGGGGCAGTGGTTACCACTCTGCCAGAAACATATCAGGAATTTGCTAGTGTCTTTGACAAGGGTGGCGCTTCTCAGTTACCACCCCATAGGCCATTCGACTGTGTGATTGAACTGAACCCACAGGCTAGGCTAAGTTACCGTGTAGTCAGTTGTATGCTTTGTCGGAAAAGCAGACACAGCATTTCAGGGACTACCTAGACAAGATGTTGGCCTGTGGATTTATAAGACCCTCTAAATCTCCAGTTTCATCTCCCTTGTTTTCATGCCAAAGAAGCAGGAATATTTGGATTTGTTGTGATTGTGTACATAGATGATATTTTGATTTTCTCTGAGTCCTTGAAACAGCATGAACACCATGTCAAGGCAGTGTTAGCGAGATTACAGGAGTGTCATTTATTTGCTAAATTAGAAAAGTGTGAGTTTCATGTGACTAGAGTAGCATTTTTGGGTTTCATTCTGACACCATCAGAAGTGGCTATGGATCACAAGAAGGTACAGGCAGTTACCAAATGGCTGACTCCCCAATGCGCAAAGGACATTCAATCGTTTCTAGTGTTTTGCTAATTTTTATAGGAGATTTATAAACAATTTTTCTGCCATTATTACTCCCATTAATAGATTGTTGAAGAAGGTTACCAAGTTCCATTGGGATCAGGAGGCAGAGGAAGTATTTAAAAGATTAAAGACAGCATTTACAGAGGCCCTGATCCTATGTCATCCTAATTTGGAGAGACTGTTTCAAGTAAAGACTGATGCCTCCAATTTTGCCGTAGGGGCAATTTTGTCTTAGGCTAATGGGGAAGGCATTCTTCATCCAGTAGCCTACATTTCCCATAAATTGACAACATGTGAACCAAATTATGCCATTATGGATAAGAAACTTTTGGCAATCAGCGAGGCTTTTTTGGAATGGTGTCACTATCTAATGGGGGCTCAACTTCCAGAATTGGTTATCACTGATCACAAGAATTTACAGCATCTCTAGAAACCTGAGTTGTCGGCAATTGAGATGGGTCCAATTCTTTGAAGAGTTGGATTTTGTGGTCACATATAGGCCAGGTAGGAGCAATGGCAAGGCAGACACACTGTCCAGGCAGGAAAATCTGGGAGGACAGTGTCAATTGGAACGTAGTGTCATTCCAGTGGAAAGGATTCTGGGGGCAGTTACACAGGTGGGACTTGGAGAGATACGTCAGAATTTCCCTAAGGAGGGGTGGACAGAATGGGTGAAGAGGGGAAAAGATAGAGTCATTCGAGAAGGGTTGCCTTATCATGAAGGGAAGTTGTTCCTGCCTACTGAGACAATGGGGAAGAAGGTGTTGTTTTGGTATCATAACTCTCCCGTGGCTGGGCATGTGGGTGTCAGGAAGACATAAGATATGGTGCATAGGTACTTTTGGTGGGAGGGGTGGGCCTCTCAGATACAGGACTATGTGGCAGATTGTGAGACCTGTGTGTGCTCTAAATCAGATCATTTGAAGAAAGCAGTGATGTTGCAGCCCTTGGCTATGCCCCGGAATCCTTAGGAATGTGTGTCTATGGACTTTGTCACTGACTTGCCTCGGAATGAGAATTGTGACACAATTTTAGTGGTAGGAGACTATCTGACAAAACAGGCTCACTTTAAACCATGTGATGGAATTCCAAGTGCTAGTTCACTGGCGGATGCATTCTTGCAGCACATAGTGAGACTACATGGGTACGGAGGACAATAGTATCCGATCATGGATCCCAATTCACCTCTTGGTTTTGGTGTGCTTTCTGCAAGTTACTCACAATCTCCTGCACTATATCTACCAGCTACAATCCGCAAACAGATGGTCAGACGGAAAGAGTAAATCATACCATTAAGCAATACCTGAAATGCTTTTTGGCCGAAGGCAAATCTTCATGGGTTCACTCTCTTTGGCTGGCAGAGTTTTGCTATAATAATGCCAACCACGACTCCTTGGGAATGTCACCTCATTATTGTATATTTGGTCAAGATTGTCAAATGCTACCAGAAGAACTTCCAAAATTTAACAGAAATCCGGCAGTGACGGAACACACTTGAAATACGAGAGAAGGCATGCCAAAATCTGGATAAGGCCAAGGTGAATTATAAGAGACAAGCAGACTGTAAGAGACGTTTCAGTCCTAAATATGTGGTGGGAGCTCGAGTGTGGTTATCCACACAGCACATTAAATTGTTTGGGTCTCAAAAGTGTTTGCCCCGTTTCATTGGGCTCTATACTATTGTGCATTGTATATCGAATACGGCAGTACGGTTGCGATTGCCTTCTCATATGCGGCTTCCTCCAGTATTTCACGTTTCATTGGTTAAACCTGTAGCTCCTGGTGTGGTGACAAAGAAGGATCCGGGGGTGATGAATGATGGTCAGGAAGAGTTTGAAGTACAGCACATTTTGGACTCCAAGTGGCATGGTTCAAGACTTTGGTGCCTTTTCTCCTGGGTGGGGTGTGGGCCTGAGGATGATTCTTGGGAACCTGGTGAGGCAGTGCATATGGACCGTCTGGTAAGACTATTTCATAGATCTCATCCGGGTAAGCCGGGTCCTGTGAATGGCCTTAGAGGAGGGGGTAATGTGAGGAAAAAAGGGACTATGCAAGAGAGAAGGCAGCTCAGGAGAGCTTCTACAACTAAAATGAGCAAACAAGTATATTTCACATGAGTCTTGCTGGAAGTTGGGAAGGAACAGGTGTGTCACTCATGAAGACACTTAAGCCAGTCCCCGGCCCGTGCTGCTTGTTGGTATGCAGGCACGGGTCGGAGCAGGAAGGCTTTTCACGTAATGTGCTGGAGACTGGAGGAACCCGGGCCCGGTGGTGACATGGCAGCGCTCTATCCCTCGTGATGGATTGGAGCGGTTCATGCTCTCGTTCCAGACGGGCCGGGCCGGTGGTGAAGGCGCTTCAACAGCGCTTGTCCTTCCAGGGCACTAGAATACGCTGTATGCCAACGCTGGATACCACATTGCCTGGGGAGGTGCTGGCAAGCCCCCCCCCAGGCCTCAGTTAAGTGTTATTTTGCATTAAGGAAGCTTCAAGTGGGCATGTGATTATTTCTGGGTGCGGACGCACCGTTCCTCAGTTACATGAGTTTTTCCCTCATGCTCTGCGAAGGAGAGCGAGTCAAGGTACCCGAGAACCGCACGTGTATATTCTTGCTTTAGGGCTCAGGAACACCCACTGGGCATGCTGTGACACGCAGAGTGAGAACGCTCTGACCCAGTGAACACAGAAAAGACACTGTTAGGAAACGCAGGGACTTGCTGTGTTGCTTCGTGGCTGCTTGCTTCTTGTTTTAATTTCCTGTCTATCAGAATCATTTATGTTCAAGTTTTGGAAGTTCCCTTCGCCAGCTGACATGGAAGGAGGGTTGGGAGTCATTACCATAAGTATACCACGCAGCCTCAGGAGATATGTTGTTGCTTGCGCTTCAGGTTGCATCATGTGTTTATTGCTGCACGTTATCGATGGCCATTCATAACGTTCAATGTGCTTATGTTTGTTGCTGATTCAGGGGTGACTAGGAATACAGGAGTCGAGTTAGTTCCTAATTAAGAAGGATTCTGACTAGGCGTTTAGTTCTGAGAGGTATAGGTTGTTTCAGGATATGTGTACATGTCATGTCTCTTTCTCTATGTTCCCTGTTCCCATCCTCATGCAAGATTACTAAACCTTTTTCTGGAGACACTAACACCCCCTACCTATCCATAACCTCTCCCTAACCCTCTTCTTCAATTGGCTGGCGCGTGGTGCCTGTATATATCAAGAGCAGGACCCCATGCCAAACACGGTGGGATGGGTAAACTGCATTTGACTTCTGTGGCTAGGAAGGAGTTGTGTGATACTCCAGGGGTGTGACAAAAATGGACATCAAGTCTCATGTCATCTTACAAGTACATGACAGGGGCCATTGGAATCCATCATTAGTCATGGATATTCTCCAGGCTTAATCCCTCTATTTTGCCTCTCCTTGGTCATAGATCCCAGCCTCTGTAACCTCTCCTGGTTTCCTCCAGCAATCTTATCAGCAATTCCAACCCAAGTAATTTCAGGCAGTCTCCTTGATTTGCATTGTGCGTCGCTACAACACCTACAAAATAGCTAAATGATGACATGCCAGATCACTGGTCATAAGTTTTGATTGGAGAACTATCTTCCATCCCTTTATTCAAGGCCCTCTCTTCTTTGATTTGCCCATTCAGTTGCCAAGCCCAAATTTTCCCAAATTCTGGGAGGGATGAGGCCACCCACTTGAATTTACATTTTTACACATATCAATTTTGCACTTAAAAACCCTAACATGGAAAATATTTTTTATTTACAGTTAAGCATTACAATATATATATCCTTGAAACGGTCTGCACATGCCGGGCCTAATGAAACATGTCTCATCGCGGCACGATGTTGCAGGTTTGAAGGCAAATGTTTCCGGAATTACTTAAAAGTTATAACAGTTATTAACCCGACATTTTCTACACAAATATCTAATTTAATAAGCTATCATCTCCCCGAATCTCTGCTTCATAAAATTTT
Source organism: Ambystoma mexicanum (assembly GCF_040938575.1). NCBI lineage: Eukaryota > Metazoa > Chordata > Amphibia > Caudata > Ambystomatidae > Ambystoma > Ambystoma mexicanum. The sequence goes on along the minus strand of NC_090925.1, from coordinate 254,790,322 downwards.
CTGGGAAGCTAAAAACACATTGGACCTCATTAGGAGAATGGAGGTAAGGCAACAACGGCGTCGGCATCGCTACTGGCACCATTGTTACCATACCGCCATACTACGGGTTCTGCTCGAGGGTGCCCTTACCTCGTCTGACCAGGTGGCCGTACGGGCACCGGCGAGCAGAACTTGATGGTAGCAACGGTACCGTTATGAACGGTACACTGCTACCATCCTCCCCATTCCCGTTGAGTCCTATGGGGGCTCAAATGGGAATGGGGATGTACCAGCTCCGGCACCCGCGCAAAGGAATTACTGAGTCTGCCCAGGTCGGAATGGCCCAGTGATTCCCCTTTCGTGGGTGCTGGAGCCGAGTTTGGGGGTAGCCATGCCGATAAAACCAGCATGGCTACCTCCAACCTCGTAATGAGGCCCATTGTAGGTTGTAACTCCTGTTGCCAAAGTCAAATTATTATGAGAGTTAAAATCAACAGATATGCCTTTTTCTATCAGCATTACAGTGATATATGTACTATTATCGTGCAATCTATGGTTCCTGAGAAAATTAACAAAATGTGATCTTCAATGTAACCTTATGGCATTGTATTAATCACATACATCAAATTCACATTAAGTTTAATTTCTTCAAACTGAACATGTGATCTGGTCATCAGCTTCCTGTGTTGATTCTGCCTTCAATAAAGTCCATCAACATTCTTGCACAGTCAGAGGCCGGCCTAAGGGATGTTCTGTTTGCTTATCTTGAAAAGCAGAGGAGATTGCTTCACCTACATGCTCATGTGAAATCCCTTCAGGAACAGGCCTGTAATCAGTATCTCTGAGCTGAACACAAATTTGGATTTTATTTTGAAGAATTATTCAGAGTTCAATCCATTAAGGGCTTGCTCTCTGTTGACTCAGCTGTTTACATCACCCAATTAACTCCTCTGTCATGCATGGATACAGCCTCCTCCCTTGCCCTAAAACCTCAAAGTGAAATGGGCCTCATTATGAGTGTGCCGGTCCAGTAAAAATGCTGGTAAAATGGCTGGTAATACTGGGTCTGGCATTTTTACCAGACTGGCACACTCCGAGTTTATCTGTAGGGGCAGTAAGCTACCTATAGGCCTAACCTGTCGATAGTTCAGGCCCCTACCAACAAATAATTGCCCCAATCACCGGCACCAGTACTACCGCTGCCAGTGATTGCAGCAATCCATGGAATTGAAACGTACCGCCGTTGCCGGTACCCGTAAGGAGTCCCATTGTCTTTCAGAAAGAGAGCAGAGCATAGAAGAGGCCTGGCTTCCATTGGGGGAAGGTGGCTTTTATTCTCAGTGTAAAAGTCAGCTATAATAAGCAGAAATTAACACTTTAAATGTCACAATTTCTTTCTTTAGACATGAGGCCAGCATTATTATTTGATCTCATCTCATATGCAGTTTTATCCTGTACCATGCTATCAATATTCATCTTTGCATCTTGATATATACACGTTTCCCATAATTCTGACAATGTGGATTAATTTTCTCATGTGTTTATTGTTCCAATTGCACAATGCACACCTTTCTCCATGGCATCTTTCTTTTGTGAAAAGTGCCCTTTGGGGCCTCAGTCACCTGTATACAAAACTAGGCCTTTAGTTTTGGGCTTTGTCTATCGCATGCGTTTTGATGGCCGTTGAGAATGAAATACTACCTTTTCAGTTTGACAGTCTTCTCTGTGTGTTTTCAATGTTCTGTATTTGTAGGCCCAACATATCCAAATGCAGTTTCTTTTTTGTCTGGGGCTGGATTTGAACTCCACAAATCACAACACATTTCTTTGTTTGGAATGACTTTGTTCAGCATCAAGAGCTGCATTTTGCAAGCTGCACGCTGTGCCAAAAATGGTGTTCTGTGAGAAGCTAGGGACCAATCCTGGTAGCAGATTGATGCCTGGACACACATCATGAACATACATTTTACGAACATACTCAGTAACAGCACCCCAGGAATCAGTGAAATCTATGCAGTGTCACCCTGGAAGCGGGGGTGGTGTAAAGTGTGCAGCAAATTACTCCCAGCAGCAAGTAGTGCTGTGCTAGTGGCAAGGGAACAATGAGTATACACCAACCCAGTCTCAGTGAGTCATTTGAATGCAGGCATAAATCTTAATGTAACCATCCACAAGTATGGCTGCTTAATGCCAAAGTGGCAATAATGCTGGCAGTAGACCTTCTGCTATACACATTTGTTGAGAACAAATGTTTTAGGGCACAGATTGCAAGTGTGGATGCCCACTGCCAAATTCCTAGATGCAACTACTTTACACACAAGGCTATTCCTGAGATTAATTATGCATTCATTCTAATAGTGGGAAAGACATTGGACAGGTGAGAGGAAAGAAAGTCCATTACACAATGTGTATCTGAGCGGCGAAAGCACTGACCACATGACAACAACGCACAGTGGGTCCCTTTCTGATCTAGTTGGAACACTGGTGAGCATAAGGTGTTATCATAGCTGCAGCTTTCTGTACACCAACAAGCCACTTTGTGCATGCAAGGCTTTGATATCAGGGGTAGCACTGTATTGTAGAATATGAGACTAACATTTTTTAAAGGTATTGTCAATGTACTTAAATAACAGACATCATGCTAATGTACATTGATTACTAAATATGTGACTTAATATGATATAAAATAGAAGGTACGGATCCTCTGTATATGTATTCTTGTTACTTTTAAGGCTGTATGCCTAGTCTTTGTTACATTTCAGGCTGACAAAGGTTTCACTCTTGCAAAAGAGCTTCTTCAGGGCCTAATGATATCTTGATTTATGACATTGCATTATTTGCTGGCAATGATACTGTCATAACATATGATCAGTGGTGCACAATGTTGTATTTACTTGTCCCACTTTTGACAAATCATTTGGGGGCAGGAGCCACACAGGGACAGATAACTGGGATAAAGTAAAACTGGTGGTGGCAGAGTGGCTAAGTCCATGGCAGCTAACCCTGGGCTTTATGGCAGCAGATGATGGCACCAATGTCATTTCTGCTCTAAGGCTGAAGAACACAATGCCTGTCCCATATTTGCCCATGTTCTCCAACTTGTGGTGACATGTTCTTTCAGCGATTGCTACCCTGTCTGTGAAATGCGTGCCATGGCACTTGCTACGGAAATTTTCATTTTGCAGATTTCCCACCAGTGATTGCAATGAGACTCCCTGAATATTTGTCTATATCCTGGATTCCAGGCTGACTTTTGAGGCGACTCAAGCCTTTTGAGTTTTACTACCTTCTCAATTAATTTATTTTGGGGGCACTGATCAGGCCCTAATACTGCCATTGCAGGGACACTGTTTCTCCCGCGTATGATTTCCTGTGTTTTTATTTTGTAACACACGCCTCCTTCAGTGGCATTGTAGAGGAGGAGCCAAGTACCCCTATTCCACCTACCCCGCCTACATTACCTGAGAAGTATGAACCAAAGTATGTGACATATACTACACCAATCAGAAGGCAAGAAGAAGAGCAACGACTCTGTGCATAAGAATACATATACATAAGAGAATATGGGAAGTGACGTATCCATTAAGGAAACCATACCTACATCCAGGACAATATGATGGCCATTTGAATGCGATTCCTGATGAAACAAAGAAACTGAATGACCAGGATGAAAGGTGACGTCATACGAAGCTGAATCAACTCCATATATAGAACATAACAAGACCAGAGAGGCAAACGATTTATGAAGAATAAAGAAGTACTAAGGATAAGTGACATCTTGAGATCAAGATGTAGAGATTTATGCCATAAGCATGATGAAGATACTTAGTTTAAACTTGTACAGGTGCAATGAAACGCAAGCAGCAAAGCAATCATGAAGCAAGCCAAATGCTTATAGTAAATAGATTGTGGCAAGCGCCAACATATACATATATACCTCAAAGACACTATGGATTGAATAAAGAATTATGGTTCCACTACGTATATAGCAGTCTTGAACAGCGAGGAAGGCCTCAAATTCAGTGTCGCTGATACAAAAGCAATTGAATTAAACAGAATATATTTCAGCTAAGGAGTTGGATGAACCAAAGAGCCATGGTCTTATCAGAACTAAAATTGGCTGACATTAGATACAATTAACGTGACAGAACAGAATCTCCTGTTCAAGAAGGTCAAGTGAAAACAACAGACGTCAGGGACTATTGAGGAATAAAATCAAATGCACAAAAAAAGGCTCAAATCGTAGTGTCCAGACACGTCAGACACGTGATGGAAGAAAGTTGGGTGCATAAGGAGATCACACTTACGCACGGAAGCCAGACAGTAACCATACTCCTTAAAAAATCCCAGAGAACAGTACAGACTCAAGGCCAACTTTAAACACTAATTGACACTAAACGTTGAGGTGGTGAAGGAGTGTCCTTTTAATTGTTGGGAAGCTGGAAGCATGACAAGCTCACCCGCACCTGGTTGTTCAGTCTGCATGCTGCTCATGTAGGTGGAAAGCCATTGACGGGGGTTAGAAGCCAACCAATTGTAGAGGACCACGTAGTTGGAGTCCTATAGTTTGTGTAGCCAATGGGACGTCGTACATTTAGTGACGTTCATAGTAGTCATTTTGAAGGGAGGGCTTAGCTGTCCCACCTGGTGTTAAAGATCCAATTATTTCTCTCTGTTACTCTATTGTTAAGCTCACCTGGTCTCTGCGGAGGTGTTGGGGCACGGTTGCAGGCCACCCTGGCGTTAGATTACCCCCTTCTGGTTTCATCCCCTGTGGATCAGCTATGGGCGGCGACAATTGGTGGCACTGCTCCTGCGTGGATATGGAAAAACGTGAATGCGCTGATTGGTGACTGTGGTATCTCCCAACCACTTCGACCCAAGGTGCAATTTCTGTGGGCACGTACCAGCCCATAAGGCTCACCTGGTAAGTGTGAATGATGAGCTCTCCATCCTGCTACTTCCGGCAGGGGCGCTTGTTGATGGAATCCAGTTCCTTCACTGATTCCTGAGTAATAGTCCAGTGCAGCTGCGACTAGGTTCCTCTTTCTGCTTTCTCTCAATGTCTTTTGTCTTTTCTCCTCTTTATGCTTTCTCTCAATGACTCTTATCCTGAAGTTATTGCTCTCAATGTTGTTGTTTTTCACGGAATAAGGTTCCTCTCTGTTTTCTCCCAAATAGGTGGCAAAGCGGTCTAACAACGGCTGTGGAGGCACGGAATGTGGCAGAGCGGAAGATGGATGCGACCGCGATGTCCAGCAGCAGGTGAGTGATGCCTTTAGGGAAGGCGCAGGTTTTAATGGCAGCGCGCCCTTAACGTAATGTCTGTTAAGTGTCTAACCTTGTCTTTTGCCTTTCTTTTAAAGGTGTTGCGAGTTCAGATGTTGTGCGTCATGCCGCGGTGCCTAGATGATGCTGTCTGCATTCCGAGATGTTTGCCGGTGAGCCGCGCTGTCAGGAAGAAGATGTCTGTGCTCCAAGATGTTTGCAAGTGAGCCACGGTGCCAGGAAGAAGATGTCTGCGCTCCAAGATGTTTGCAGGTGAGCCGCAGTGCCAGGAAGAAGATATCTGCGCTCCGAGATGTTTGCAGGTGAGCTGCGGTGTCAGGAAGAAGCGTACAGGTAAGAGCAGGATCCTCCAGATGATAAGTATGGATGAAGATGGCAGGATCTCTCCAGGTAAAATGAATCCAAGGCGATGGTGAGTGTTACGCTGTATGGAGGCGCAGAATAACGCGAAGCGTGTGCCTTGGGGTTGGGCTGGCTTTTATTGCTGAGCTCTTAAGGCCATGCCCCCCCTAGCCTAGTCCTGCGTGCCACACCCTGCCACTCCTAGAAGTTGCACGTGCAGATGCAGATGAAGACCACACCCGGACTAGTTACACACAGATGAGAGTTCTTGAGAGTATTCCTGCCCATAACAAAAGAGTTCCTGTTCCATTCCAAGCACTTCTGCCCATAATAAAAAATGTGTTGTTTAAGTTCTTCCATGAGCCTGGCGCTAAAGGCGCCAGGACTGCGTCCAACCAGGCCCCCCATGTATAAACGTCCCAAAGGGACGTGCGTGAATCATAATGCCCCTGGTCTCTCCACTTGATGGTGCTGCTCCTGTGATCCTGGGCAAGTGGCCATGACAGCACTGCCCCTCAAGGCCCCTCTCAAGGGTGAGCCTCCTCCCGGCCCTGGTTTGGTGGGGTTATTACCATGGAATTGTCTAGCCAATCGAGGGCCATGAACATATTCGCTGGGTTCCCAGGTTCGGTCTTGAGGTCCGTATCCTTTCCAGTCTATTAGGTAATACAGTTTGGATCGAACCACCTTGGAATCCAAGATAGACTTAACTTCATATTCAGGATCCCCATTTAGTAATTCGGGCTCTGGCGGAGAATCAATCTGTGTATTTGGTTTCATGGGTTTTAGGAGCGAGACATGAAATACCGGGTGAATTTTCATGTGCGATGGGAACTCCAACTTCATGGCAGCAGGGTTGATTATCGCCTTGATAGTATATGGGCCCAGATATCTGGGGCGGAAGGCCTGTGGTCCTTTCAAAGGTATGTCTAGACGCTAACCAGACTTTATCTCCAATATGGTAATTGGGAGATTCTTTTCGGTGCCGGTCAGCAAACAGCTTTTGTCTCTCTTTGGAATTGTTCAAGTGTTCTGTTGCCTCCTCAAGAACTTGAGTGATGGATTTGTGCAAGGTTTTTATTGCTGGCATTTCCAACGTATCGGGTGGTTCAAACACTGATGTCTGTGGGTGTCTTCTGTGTAGAGTATAGAATGGAGTTTGTCCAGTGCTTGTATGAACCAAATTGTTGTAGGCATACTCGGCTACCCAAAGTATGTTTTTCCAGGAGTCTTCGGATGGTTGAAGCACACATCTTAAATATTGTTCTAGCATCTGATTGGTTCATTCGGTTTTCCATCGGTTTGAGGGTGGTGGCTAGGGGACAACCGGATGTCAATTTCGGCAATTGCACAACACATTCTCCAAAAGGCGGAAACAAATTGAGTCCCACGATCTGATATCAATATTGATGGAAATCCATGTAACCGGACAATTTGCTCCAAGAACACAGTGGCGAGAGTTGATGCATTTGGAAGTCCTTTAAGAGGGATGAAATAGGCCATTTTGGAGAATAAATCCACAATGGCTAAGATGGTGTAGTAACCATTGCAGGGAGGAAGATCCGTGATAAAGTCCATGGATAGTGTATGCCATGGTGCTGGTGGAATCATTAACGGACGTAGTAACCCAGCAGGGTTTTGCTTCTGAGATTTGTGCTGTGCACAGACACCACAGGTTGTAACAAAATCGGCAATGTCTTTCCTCCAAGTGGGCCACCAATAGTTTTGTTTTACCTTAGCCTGTGTCTTGGCTATTCCAGCATGTCCTTCCACTAATGAATCATGGTAGTTTATGATGATTTGAGTCTGCAGTTTGTTGTCCTGGATATATAACCGTCCTTGGAAATATGGTAGATTGTTTTCGATGGTGTACCGGTCTTCCTTTAAAAGCCATTCCTGTTGTTTTACCTGAGTCATCTGGGACTGTAAACTGGTTCTTAAGTCATCTAAACACGCGGTAGCAGCGATCGTGGTTTGAATTTGTTCTTCAGGAATGATGGCCACGGGATTGGATGCTTTAAAGGCCTCTTTTTCCTTACTCATGCGTGATAATGCGTCTGCTTTTCCATTCCGCACTGCAGCTATATAGGTAATAATAAAGTCGTATTCTGTGAAAAAAGAGTGCCCAATGAATTTTGTGTGAGGATTGCGCTTTGGCGGTCTTTAAATACTGTAAGTTATGATGATCTGTGATGACGGTGATCGTGTGTCGTGCCCCACGGAGATAACGTCTCCATGCCTTAAATGCAGCCTTGATTTCCAATAGTTCCTTATCTGTGATTGCGTTGTTCAGTTCGGGAGCTGAGAATTTGCGGGACCAGAATGTGACAGGATGTAACTGTCTGGTTTCCGGGGCTCTTTGGGATAACACCGCTCCCATGGCTATGTTTGAAGCGTCTGTTTCTACTATGTATGGTAGGTCTGGACGGGGATGTCAAAGAACCAGTGCTGTGGTAAATGCTAGTTTCAATTTCTGGATGGCTTCTTCAGCTTCTGCGGGCCAATGGAATTTCTTGTTCTTCCTCAGCAAAGAAGTGATTGGGTGAACAATTTGCGAGAACCCAGGAATGAATCAACGGTAGACATTAGTGAAGCACACTTTGTACTCCTTTCGTGAAGGTTGGTGAGGGCCACAGGAGGATTGCGGCAACTTTCCGTGTTTCCATCTACACTCCCTGTGGTGTGAGCATGAAACCGAGAAATTCGACTTCGGTCACATGGAACAAGCATTTTTCCAGCTTGGCATATAATTGGTCTTGTCGAAGTTTTTCCAAAACTGCTTGGACATGACCGACATGTTCTTCCTTGGAATTGGAGAAGATGAGAATGTCCTCTATGTAGACAAGTGCGCAAATGTCCAACAACTCACGGAGTACATCATTCATAAATAATTGAAACGCTGCAGGGGCATTACATAACCCAAAAGGCATGACTTGGTATTTGAAGAGGCCATACTTTGTGCGAAAGGCCGTCTTCCATTCGTCTCCTTTTTTTACTCTCACAAGGTAGTAGGCCCCTCGCAAATCCAACTTGGTGTAAATCTGAGCATGTTTCACCTGATCCAGGAGCTCGTGTATAAGTGCAAAGGGTATCGGTTTTTCACGGTAATCTGGTTGATTACTCTGTAATCAATACAGGTCCTCAAGTCCCCCTCTTTCTTAGGCACGAAGAAAAGGGGCGAGGGGGCAGGAGACTTGGATGGGCGGATAAAACCATTTGCCAGATACTGATCCAGGTAAGTTTTAAGATGTTGGTTTTCTTGCTCCGTTAAGGTGTAAATCCGGCTGCAGGGAATTTGGGCTTCGGGCACGAGGTCTATTTGGCAATCGTAGGGTCTATGCAGGGGCAAAATGTTAGCTTGTTCTTTTTGGAAGACATCCTGGTAACAGTGATATTCAGGTGGTATGGTGCCAGTGAGGCCCAGCATGATACTCTTCTTAGGTTTTTGGATGATGACGTTTTTGCTGTAGCAGTCTTGAGAAAAGGTCAGAACTCGTTTTTGCCAGTCGATTTTAGGATTATGGGTCTCTGGTCAGGGCATTCCCAATATCATCTAAAACTGGGGAGCAGCGATGAGATCAAAGATGATGTCTTCTTGGTGCCCATCCTGCAACAGAAGCTTGACTTTCTCGGTGCATTGTGTCACCGGGCCGGACGATAACTGAGATCTATCCACTGCAGTGACATTTTCCGATTTCTGATTTTGTCGAAGAGGAAGGCCTATTCGTATTGCCAGATCTTGATCAATGTAGTTTCCTACTGCCCCACTGTCAATGTATGCCTCCAAGGCATGTATCTTTGACGGCTGCTTGTGATTTATCAAAAGTACCGGAAGGGCTAGATTTGAGGTCTGTGCGCATTCCTTTCTCGCTCGAGAAGTGGACGCCCACGCTTTTAGGACATTGGAGTTTCCCAAGTCTGATGCTTCTTCTTCTTCGTCGTTGTTTTTATGAGTTGCTCCAACCCTTTTCCTATTCTGCAACCTACGGTCGCGTTGCGCTGTGAAGTCTACGTTCTATGTAGTCTGCACACCCCTCAGGTGGGTTCACAACTTGTGCCAACACATCCTTAAGTTCTCCACGTAGCCCTCGATAGAACAGTGTAGTCCTTTTCTCTTCTGCCCAGTTGGTTTGAGCTACGAGACGATTTAAAGCTGCAATATAGGTCAATAGAACTTGATTTCCCTGTCTGAGTGACAGTAGCACATTGTCCAGGGCCTGTCAATTTCTCCATCTCGTGCTGGAAACCCCCGAAGCTCCGAAGCAAAGGGTCATCTTGGGTTACTAATGGTATTGACCAGTCTGCCGCATTATCCCCTAGATATGAAAGTACAAATGCCACTTTGGCTTGATCATTAAGAAAGGCTCCCGGTCTGCATTAAAAATGTAGGCGACATTGGTTCATGAATATGGCAAACTTGTTTGGGTCGCCATTGAAGCGTTTGGGCGGATCTAATGGCCCTGCCCCTGGAAGGACTACCTGAACCGGTGTGGATTGTTGTGGCGGAGCAGCGTGGCTTATCCCAGGCAAGGGAACCTGTCCTGTTTGTGCCTGTAGCACCTGTCTTGCTAAATCATCGGTTCTTTCCTGAGTTACGATAAGATACTGCCTTAATGCACTGGTCTTTTGTTGTGAGGTGTGTACTTCAGCCTGTAATTCCCCTAGTATTTGGGCCAACAGATCTGTCTCAGAAGTTTCCATAACGCCCAGGCAGAGAGTTGTTGAGGCTTTGCGTACTGTTACGCTCACCTGGTTCCTCTTTCTGCTTTCTCTCAATGTCTTTTGTCTTTTCATCTCTCTCTGCTTTATCTCAATATCTCTTGTCTTTTCCCTCTTTCTTCTCCCTCTCAATGGAGGTCATTACGACCCTGGAGGTAGCCATGCCGCTATTTGCGGCATGGCCACCCCCATTCCGGGTACCGGGTCCGGGTTCCTGTAATGGGGAAATACCGGTCCATTACGACCTTGGATGGACCAGTATTTCCCCATTCCAGGAACCCAGACCCTCTACATCCCCATTCCCATTCGAGCCCCCATAGGGCTCAATGGAAAAGGAGAGGATGCAAACAACGGGCCTGTTAATGACGGGCCCGTTGTTTGCATCCTAGTCTGCTCGCGGGACCCGCTAAGGACGCCTGGTACAACCAGGCGTCCTTAGCGGGTCCCGCGAGGAGACCTCGTAATGAGGAAGTAGGATGTTAACGGGGCCAGCATCTCTACCGGCCCCGTTAACCCACTACTGCCAGGGTAGTAATGACCCCCAATGTTGTGATGTTATTGCTCTCAATGTTGTTGTTTTTTACTGAATAACGTTCCTCTCTGTTTTCTCCCAAATAGGTGGCAATGCAGTCTAACAACGACTGTGGAGGTGCGGAATGCGGCTGAGCGGAAGATTGATGCGACCGCGATGTCCAGCAGCAGGTGAGTGATGGATTTAGGGAAGGCGCAAGGTTTTAATGGCAGCACACCCTTAACGTAAAGTCTACCTTGTCTTTTGCCTTTCTTTTGCAGGTGCTGCGAGTTCGGATGGTGTGCGTTGTGCCGTGGCGCCTAGATGATGCTGTCTGCATTCCGAGATGTTTGGCGGTGAGCTGCCTTGTCAGGAAGAAGATGTCCGCACTCCCAGATGTTTGCAGGTTAGCCACGGTGCCACGAAGAAGATGTCTGCACTCCAAGATGTTTGCAGGTGAGCCGCGGTGCCAGGAAGAAGATGTCTGCGCTCCAAGATGTTTGCAGGTGAGCCGCAGTGTCAGGAAGAAGCGTACAGGTAAGAGCAGGATCCTCCTGATGGTAAGTACGGATGAAGATGGCAGGATCTCCCCAGGTAAGATGAATCCCAGGTGACAGTGAGCGTTACGCTGCACGGAGGTACAGAATAACACGGAGGGTGTGCGTTGGGGTTGGGCTGGCTTTTATAGCTGAGCTCTTAAGGCCATGCCCCCTAGCATAGTCCTGCATGCCACACCCTGCCACTCCTAGAAGTTGCACGTGCCGATGCAGATGAAGACCACACACAGACTAGTTACACACAAATGAGAGTTCTTGAGAGTATTCCTGCCCATAATAAAACAGTTGCTGTTCCATTCCAAGCACTTCTGCCCATAATAAAAAATGTCTTGTTTAAGTTCTTCCGTGCGCCAGGACTGCGTCCAACCAGGCCGCCCATGTATAAATGTCCTAAAGAGATGTGCGTGAATCATGATGCCCCCTGGTCCCTTCACTTGATGGTGCCACTCTTGTGATCCTGGGCAAGTACAGATATTATACTTATACTTAGTAGTTCATTTAGACCAAATCCCGCTTCCCGATAGGTTTTAGAAGTTTGACACATAGGATGACGTTGGTAATGACACAGGTCTACATGTCAGTAGTCTATAAAAATATAGTTTTTTTCTTAAATGAGTTGAGAGTTGAGTATCGAGTGATTGCTGATGTTCGTTGTACTCCCTGTTTTAATTACTTACATTAAAATAGAAGCACTTTTTGGCAAGCTATTTGTGTCATCTGAATTATTGACGTTTGATTAAAATCTGCATCCCCATCCATCTCAAGGGTATTGCTACTCATCTTAAAGGGCTGGAAGTCTCCAGTTCACTTGGTAGCAGAGATTGATGGTTAGATAAGATACTGTAACGCTCACCTGAAAACTCTGCGGGAACCTTCTGGAACTCCAACTGACTTCTACCTTCCTGGGAACTAGACACTGAATTTCTGTGGAGAAAATAACAATTTTCCCTTCCTTAGTTTTCTCGCGTAAAACTGAAAGTCAAAACTGGTAATATGGGGGGGCAGCAAATATCTCACCTTGGTATTTAATTTGTTGAGCTCTCCATCCTGTTCTATACAGGGGCGCAAGTCCTGAAGAATGGGATACTGGATAATAGTTTCTTTTGAAAGGGACTAAAATGGCACTAAACAATGACAGAAGCCCTATGCTACTTGGACCTAAAGGGGGCATAAGCTGAGGTGTGATGCAAGTGTAGAATGACAGAAAAAACTACCTCACTACACTACGGGACGGTAATGGAAAAACACCTTATTACAGCGCGTAATATGAACCTTAGTGTGACCAAAATTATCTGACTAGAAAATCAGCTTCCAAGACAAAACTCCACAGGAAAGGGCGCGAACCCGCTACAAACAACGTAATATCCTGAAAATGCTTGAGGAATCCAAATAACATTTATACACAATTTCAATGTATCAGATAAGGCAACACAAACGGAGCAATTGCATTTGCACTTAATAGGTGTACTTGCGTGAGAGAAAACTGCTACGAACTGAGAGATGAGGAGACCGCTATGACAGGACTGAGCCGGGAACGGCAGCAACTGGAAACAACACAGGAAGGGAGCTGATAACTAATTAAAGTTACTCAAGGAATGAATGGAATAAACTGTGGACAAGGTCTAATGAGCGGTGACAGGGAACGGAGGTACGCGGCGAGCGTTCAGTCTGAACTCAGACAAACGACGCGAAGCGCGAGCCTCCTGAGGGGCGGGGCTTAAATAGCTGGCACATGAAAACAACTAGACCGCTAACTAACTGACCCAGAGGCACCACCTAGCGGCCATTAAAGAAACTCAACTAACCATTAATATGGGGAGTTAGAATCAATAACTAGCTAGGGCAAATAAATTCCCTATAAACCTGCAACTCTTAGGACAAGTATGGGAAACTAAACTAACCTGTGGTCATGACAGTACCCCTCCTCAAGGACTCTCCTCCCGGCTTATTGGGGTGATTCTGATCAAACCTTTTTAACAATCTAGTGGCATGTATGTTTTCTTTAGGTTCCCAGGATCTATCTAAGGGACCGTAACCCTTCCAGTCAATCAGATAAAAAACCTTGTGCCTGACCATCTTGGAGTCTAAAATATCCTTCACTTCATATTCAGATTGATTGTCTTCAAACTCAACGGGAGCAGGAGCTGGTTCTAAACGAGTATCTGGCGTTACTGGTTTCAGTAAAGACACATGAAAAACTGGATGAATTCGCATCTTCCGAGGAAGGGTCAATTTAATTGCCACTGGGTTGATGATGGCTTCTATGGAGAACGGACCCAAAAATCGAGGAAGAAATTTCTTTGAACCTTTCAACATCAAATTTCTGGAGGATAGCCACACAGAGTCTCCAATTTGAAACCTAGGAGCTGCACTTCGATGGCGGTCAGCAAACTTCTTCTGACTTTCTTTGGCTGCGGACAAGCTAGCTTGAGCCCTAGTGTGGGCCGTAGAGATGAATTCATGGAGAGTTTTCACAGCAGGCATCTCTAAAGATTCTGGAGGGTCAAAGGCTGAAGTTCGAGGATGTCTGCCATGTAATGTATAGAATGGAGTAAGCCCAGTAGAGGAATGAGTTGAATTGTTGTAAGCATATTCTGCCACCCACAATATATCCAACCAAGAGTCTTCTGTTTGGTGAAGCATGCATCGTAAATACTGTTCTAAGGTCTGGTTGGTGCGCTCCGTCTGACCATCGGTTTGGGGATGATGGCTGGTGGATAGTCGAACATCAATCTTGGCCAGAGCACAACATTGCCTCCAAAATTTAGAAACAAATTGACTACCTCGGTCTGAGATTACAATGGAGGGAAAACCATGCGTCTTAACAATATTTTCCAGAAATATCTTGGCCAATCCAGAAGCTGTCGGAAGTCCTTGGACTGCGATAAAATGTGCCATCTTGGAGAATAAGTCAACCACCACTAGAATGGTGTCAAAACCCCTACATGGAGGAAGATCGGTAATAAAATCCATTGACACGGTATGCCAAGGACTCGGTGGAACATCCAAAGGTTGAAGAAGACCGGCCGGTCTTTTCTTAGTATTCTTATTTTGTGCACAGGTTCCACAGGTTTGAATAAATTGAATGACATCTTTGCGCCATGTAGGCCACCAGTAGTGTCTCTTGATTTTTTCCAAGGACTTGGTGACCCCTGGATGTCCCTCAATCAAGGAGCTATGGTAGTTAGCAATCACTTGTCTTCTCAATTCTTCAGTAGGTAGGTACAGGCGATTTTGATAATGCGGGATATCCTCCTGCAGGGTGAATTGATCGCCTCGATTTGTCCAGGTAAGCAGCTCTTCAGGAACCACATTCCTCTTGACTTCCTTCAGCAGTTCTTCATAAAAAGGGTCTGGAGTGTTTAGCAATCCTAAAACCCTGTCTCCAGCAATGATGTTGTTTGGAACTTGGGGAACAAAGGTCTCATCTTCATTGCCAATCCGGGACAAGGCGTCGGCCTTCCCATTTCGAACTCCTGGCCGAAAAGTGATGACAAAGTCGTACTCTGCGAAGAATAAAGCCCATCGCAGTTGTCTAGCCGATTGGGCCTTGACTGAGCGGAGATACTGCAAGTTTCGGTGGTCAGTAAAAATGGTGACTGTGTGTTGGGCACCTAGCAAATAATGTCTCCATTCCTTTAAGGCGCACTTGATTGCCAACAGTTCCCTGTCTGTAATGGTATAATTTCGTTCTGCAGTTGAAAATTTTTTTGACCAAAACGCAACTGGATGCAAAACTTGAGTCTGTGGATCTCGTTGCGACAAAACGGCCCCCATGGCAGCACTCGAGGCATCTGTCTCTACAATAAAAGGTAAGTCAGGACGTGGATGTCTCAAAATAGGAGCCTCAGTAAACTTGGACTTGAGAGTCTGAAAAGCAATGGTGGCCTCTGGGGTCCAGGCAAACTTCTGGTTCTTTTTAAGCAAAGACGTGATTGGATGAACCAACTGCGAGAAATTTTCCACAAATCTTCTATAGAAATTTGCAAAGCCTAAAAAACTTTGGACTCCTTTCACCGAAGTTGGAACTGGCCATGAAAGAATTGCCTCTACCTTCCGAACATCCATTTTCACTCCTTGAGAGGACAGCACATACCCTAGAAACTCTACTTCAGGAACATGAAATGAACACTTTTCCATCTTCACAAAAAGGGAGTGCTCTCGCAATTTTTTCAAAACTGCTGAAACGTGATTCACATGTTCCGAGGGGGTTGCTGAAAAGATCAAGATATCGTCAATATATACTACTGCGCAGACATCAAGCAAATCTTTCAAAACATCATTCATAAAGCACTGAAATGCTGCTGGAGCGTTGCATAACCCGAATGGCATGACTTGGTATTCGAAGAGGCCAAACTTTGTGCGAAAAGCAGTCTTCCACTCGTCGCCTTCCTTCACTCGGATCAGGTGATACGCTCCTCTAAGATCCAGCTTGGTGAATATCTGAGCTCCTTTAATTTGGTCCAACAAATTTGAAATGAGGGGAATAGGATATCGATTCTTGACAGTAATCTGATTGAGTGCTCGGTAATCAATGCAAGTTCTGAGATCGCCCTCTTTCTTGGCAACAAAAAAAAGAGGCGAAGCAGCAGGAGACTTAGAGGGTCGGATGAAACCGTTGGCTAAGTATTGGTCTAAGTATTTCTTTAGGTGAGCATCTTCTTTCTCCGTTAGTGAATAAATCCGACTACACGGAATTTCACTTCCAGGAAGAAGATCAATCTGACAATCATAGGGCCGATGTGGAGGAAGCTCCTCGGCCAATTTCTCTTCAAAGACGTCTCGAAATTCTGCATACTCGGGAGATAGTAAGCCGATGACTCCTAACGTTGATACAGAGACCTTCTCCATTAAACGGGAATCACCCTGGGTGTTTGTTTTACAGCAAGATTCTCTACACTCAGCAGCAAAGGTCAAAGACCGAGTTCGCCAATCAATCCTTGGGTTATGTTTCTCCAACCAGGGTAAGCCAAGTATAATTTGGAGTTGAGGAGCGCTAATAAGGTCGAACGTGATTCTCTCTTCATGCTTTCCCTGACAACACATAATAAGGTTCTCCGTGCATTGAGTAACAGGACCTGAAGCCAAAGGCGTACCATCGACTGCTGATACATTTTCAGCTTCGTGCTTGTTCACACGAGGAAAACCCACCCTAGTTGCCAAGTCGATATCCATATAATTCCCAACTGCTCCACAATCGATGTAGGCTTGCAAAGTCTGCATTCTGGTGGGCTGTTTCGTACTGGATAAGGTAATGGGAAAAACAAAATGTGAGGTCACCAAACCTTTCTCCATGCTCGACAAGTTGACCTCTACACTTGTCGGGCACTGGAGTTTTCCGAATCCGAGTCCTTCTTGACTGGGTTAACTCCTCCAATAGGCCTCCTGGAAGGTTTAATAGGACACTCCTTGAGAAAATGACCAGCTTTACCACAATAAAGACACAGCTGTTGTTGGCGTCTCTTGTCTCTTTCAGCTTGTGATATCGGTCCTCTGATGGCTCCCAACTGCATGGGTTCAACGGAACTCTCTGAACTGGTTCTCAACTGATTTTCCTTGGGGCGCACAAAATAAGTTCTGTTTTCTGAACGAGAGCGATCCATTCTTCTGTCTTGCAATCTTTGGTCAAGTTGTACCGTTAGATCAATGAATTCTGCAATTCCTTCTGGAGGATTCACCACCTGAGCCAGGACGTCCTTCAATTCATTACGTAATCCTCTCTGAAATAAGGTGGTTCTTTTTTCTGTGGGCCAATTAGTTTCTGCCACCAATCTGTTGAAAGTTGCTACATATGCCAACAATTCCTGGTTGCCTTGGCGAAGTGAAAGCAACTCATTATCCAGAGCCTGACCCTGAGCATGACGTGCAAACAATTTCTCCATCTCCTTCTGAAAATCTGCAAGATTTCTCAAAATCGGATCATCCCTATTTACTAACGGGATTGACCAATCAGCTGCATAACCACCCAAATAGGATAATATAAACGCTACCTTGGCCTGATCAGAAGGAAATACCCCGGGGCGGCAGAGGAAATGAAGCTGGCATTGGTTGAGAAAAACCGCAGACTTCTTAGGATCTCCTAGAAAGCGTTCAGGAGGAGCTAATGGGATATTGCCGGGAACAATTACCTGAACCGGTGAGGGAGGCGTGACTGAAACGGGGGCAGAAACACTGGCAGAAGGCAAGGGAGTTTGACCCGCTTGGGCTTGCAACATCTGACGAGCTAACTCCTCAGTGCGATCCCGGTTAACAATTCTCTCCGGAGAGCACTGGTTTCTGAGCGGGCTGCATGGACCTCAGCCCTTAGTTCTCCCAATAACTGAGCCAACTGGTCTACTTCTGGAGTTTCCATAATGTCCAGGCAGAGTATTTTTTCAAAGCGGCTTCGCGTTCTGTAACGCTCACCTGAAAACTCTGCGGGAACCTTCTGGAACTCCAACTGACTTCTACCTTCCTGGGAACTAGACACTGAATTTCTGTGGAGAAAATAACAATTTTCCCTTCCTTAGTTTTCTCGCGTAAAACTGAAAGTCAAAACTGGTAATATGGGGGGGGCAGCAAATATCTCACCTTGGTATTTAATTTGTTGAGCTCTCCATCCTGTTCTATACAGGGGCGCAAGTCCTGAAGAATGGGATACTGGATAATAGTTTCTTTTGAAAGGGACTAAAATGGCACTAAACAATGACAGAAGCCCTATGCTACTTGGACCTAAAGGGGGCATAAGCTGAGGTGTGATGCAAGCGTAGAATGACAGAAAAAACTACCTCACTACACTACGGGACGGTAATGGAAAAACACCTTATTACAGAGCGTAATATGAACCTTAGTGTGACCAAAATTATCTGACTAGAAAATCAGCTTCCAAGACAAAACTCCACAGGAAAGGGCGCGAACCCGCTACAAACAACGTAATATCCTGAAAATGCGTGAGGAATCCAAATAACATTTATACACAATTTCAATGTATCAGATAAGGCAACACAAACGGAGCAATTGCATTTGCACTTAATAGGTGTACTTGCGTGAGAGAAAACTGCTACGAACTGAGAGATGAGGAGACCGCTATGACAGGACTGAGCCGGGAACGGCAGCAACTGGAAAAAACACAGGAAGGGAGCTGATAACTAATTAAAGTTACTCAAG
The DNA here is from genome assembly GCF_040938575.1 of Ambystoma mexicanum. NCBI lineage: Eukaryota > Metazoa > Chordata > Amphibia > Caudata > Ambystomatidae > Ambystoma > Ambystoma mexicanum. The sequence goes on along the minus strand of NC_090925.1, from coordinate 254,771,779 downwards.
GAATGAATGGAATAAACTGTGGACAAGGTCTAATGAGCGGTGACAGGGAACGGAGGTACGCGGCGAGCGTTCAGTCTGAACTCAGACAAACGACGCGAAGCGCGAGCCTCCTGAGGGGCGGGGCTTAAATAGCTGGCACATGAAAACAACTAGACCGCTAACTAACTGACCCAGAGGCACCACCTAGCGGCCATTAAAGAAACTCAACTAACCATTAATATGGGGAGTTAGAATCAATAACTAGCTAGGGCAAATAAATTCCCTATAAACCTGCAACTCTTAGGACAAGTATGGGAAACTAAACTAACCTGTGGTCATGACAGATACCATCATCCGTCGACATAAGTAAACTTTAGGGTGTCAGCAATATCGTACAGCCTTTGTCATTTGGCTGACAGGACGTGAAGCTCCCCGTAGATCGTGGTTAGAACAGGACCCAAATCTTGCAAGACGGGTGTGACAGGACCCCTATTTTCACATAGGAACCCCTCCCACATCTACGCGAAGCGGATCGAAAAGCAGACCGAAGAGGCGGTAACAAAGGCGGTGATCTCGATGGTCGGAAGATGAAAACATGCGAACGGTGAGTGAATAAGACCTAAGAGAGTGGCAAAAGCGATGCATGCATATTAAATAATGGAGAGTAACAAAGGGAGGCGGGATAAAATATAATGCAAGAGTAAGAGCATAAAATATATGTATATGGGAAAAAATATTGACTTGAGTGTTGCCAAGTAATATATGAAGAAAATAGTCGTGAGGTGTAGCCACGCTATAAGGATGCGCCCTGTTCCTAGTTTTTAAAGAATGCTAGCAGAAGCCTTAATTCAGAGCCCCCTTTTTATGAGGGACATATAGGAGACGAGATAGGTTTAAAGACTTTCTTAAGGGAATTGGCTTAATTTCCAGTCGGAACAAGAATTGTAGAGGGTAAGACAAGTCCTAAGAAAAGGATCGTAAGATGCATGTACATGTGGCCGGTCAAGTCTGTCTGTTTTGCTTTATGTGGTTGGAAAGTGTGATGACATAAGAGCTGGAAAAAGAAATGTTTTACGTGATAAAGAAACGTGAAAGTTAAGACACGAAAGTGATTATTTTAAGATTAAACTTTGCTGGTTGTTTTTTAGCATGATTAAAGTAAAACATTGCTTGCGAGGATTGGTGCTCGCTCATAAGTGTATGTTGATTGAAAAATAAATTGAAAACTGTAACTAGAACATAAGCGAAGTGGTAATAAAAAGAGAAGTAAAAGTTAGAAATGGAAGAATTTACACCATTAGTGCATCTTTGCAAACAGCTACCAAAGCACGTGCTTAAACATAAACAGTACAGTGCAGAATGGGATAAAGGGACCGCAGGCAAAATGTTTCTGCCGTGGCCCCAGGCGGGTCATTATCGAGAACAGTTCTACAGCATATGACGACATATTTGCATGCTGTGTACACAGGAAAAAAGTTATAAAAGCACCTAGCGAGTCTAGAGCTTTGGAAAATGTATGAACACAAAAAGGAGGAGGAGCCTCCTTTAGATTGGATACTCAATATATGCAAAGAGGAGGGTGAAGAGCCTTCTGCTCCGCCCGCCCCATCTGAAATAAAAGACGAGACTAAGAAAGACGAAGGGTTATACCCATTATGAGAACTTAAAGCAGCGACGGGATATAGCAATCCGTCATATGATTCACCTACGCAAAGTAGTGACGAGGACCCAGAGAAAGACACAGAGAAAGATATAACCTCCAAAGTCCTGAGGAAGAAGGGGGGACACGATAAGGAGAGAAGTGATCAAGCAAGCACATCTCTAGACATAAGGAGAGAAATAAAGAGATGGAAGGGAGATAAGGATAAAACTGATGAGATAGTGCTCGTACAGAACAAATGGTTGGGAGGTCAGATTTACTTAAACTCAATGGTAAAGGCATCGAAGATTTAAGACAAAGGGGAGATCAAGACGAACAAGACAGAAAAGACAAAGAAAGGGAGGAACAATTGAAAGACAAAGGAGCGAGAAGAAAAGATAGACAAAGACGAGAACAGTTATATCAAGATGACCAAGCTAAAAAACAAGAGAGAGCAGAAGAACAAAGAAAGGGTGATAATAAAAGAAGAACAGCCGATGAAAAAGAAAGACTAAAAGAGAAAAGAATAGAAGCCAATGAACAGGACAGGATAAGAGAGAAAAGAATACAAAGGCAAAGGGATGAGGAAAAACGAAGGACAAATGAACGAAGAGTTATGAAAAAGAAAGAGGAAGATAAAATAAGAGAAGAGGCGAGAAAGCGCAGAAAAGTCGATGATGACATGGAACGCAAAATGAGACCGAGAGCACGCGATCTTGAGTATTTGGAAAGGGAAGTAAGAGATCCCAATTCACGGGTAGACTGGGAAGACATAGAGGAATTCTTTCCTGAGTACAAGCCATTTCCAAGCACGTGTAGAGTAAAACTGGAACACTAATTTGACTCGCAAAGCATTGGGGAAACGATCGATAAAGTATACTTTATATAAGTATATGTATAAGTATACTGATATATCATGAAATGCAAGCCCAGAAAGAAGCACAAAGGAAGGGAAAAAATGAGCGTCTTGAGAGTACTCAGTTGTATGACACGGAGGAAGCCTCCTGTAGTACGAGACAGAAGGAGCTGTCTTTAGACAGGTTAACATTAAATAGAGATGACGATGAGAGGAGTTGAACGAGTTGGGCACAAAAAGTATCAGACGAAGAAAGGGAAACCTACTCAAGGGAAGTTAGAAGTTTAATATGTGAGCTAGAAGAACATACACCTTTGGATAAAGAAGTAAGATGGTAAGATTTAAAATTACCTATGTCTAAGGCATCAGAGCCACTGACACAGTCAGCCTGACATAAGGAGCAACTCCATGGTCGGAGGGGGGAGTCTCCGCCCTATGTAAGCAGGCTAAGGTCATTGCCAGGTAGACAGAGATGTGGGACTATTACTCCAGCAGTAGATAGACAAATGATGAGAGATGAGAATTAGTTTGGAGCATCACAGTTCCCCTTGTTAGAAAAAGGAGGAGACAGGCTACAGTATATACCATGGCCCCAGGTGGAAAAGGAAAAACTAAAATGTAAACTCCCAAATTTAACTTCCGGTGCTGGAAAATGGATGCATGAGTTAGAAAAAAGGATGGGAGGGAATACATTAGCTATAAGGGATATTAAAGGTCTTCTAATCGTCATACTTGGTGAAAGAGCTGATGACGTATGGACGCGAGCAGGTTACCCTGGTGTGACTACAGTCAACACTGCGCATGAAGGAGCGCCATTTAACAACTGTAGAGCAGCGATTTGGAAAGCGCTTTGAGTGCTATATCCGGACACGTCCGACATGGGAACTATAATGACAAGAAAAATGAAAGAAGGAGAGGATCTGTTGATTTATATTCAAAGTTTTCAAGATGCATGGGTGCTTGAAACACGTGAGGCTTGGGGAAAGTCTATACCTGTATTTTATCATATATTATGCCAAGGGCTACCAGAGCAGGTGCAGAAGCAGCTCAAGGAATTAGTGGGGATAGAAGCAAAACCATGGTCAGAAATTCAATTGACCATTGCACATTATTGCAGACTCCTGCAGGATAAGAATCGCAAAAAGGACGATGCATCAAAAGGTGAAAAAGCAAAGTTAGTGCAGAAAAAGTTATCCAAGTATGCCATTGAAGGGGCAATGTTAACTAACATGGGCGGATCAAACCCACAGCAAGCAGTACCTATGCCGCAAGTGAATAACCAAAGACAGTTTGATCAGACAAATAATGAATATGCTCCAAGAGGAAGGGGATATCAAGGGAGAGGTTGGCAAGGTAATGAAGGATATTGGCAGAATAATCTGGGCGTTTTCAGAACAACCAACAAGGGTTTCAGAATTTTCGAGGTGGTAACCAAAGCATGCAAAATGGGCATATGGGAAGACAACCGCTTGTGTGTTGGACGTGTGTAATGACAGGGCACATAGCTTATATGTGTAGAAGCCAAGGGATGGTACAGAATGCTCAGTTTTCAAGACAGGGAATGCCAAATCCACCTGCACATTTGCAGCAGAGCGGAAATGGAGTTGTGCAAGATCAAACAGTGCATCAGCATGCGCCGAGAGTGCAGCAAGGCTGAAACCACAACAAGTAAGAGGTAACCAACCACAAGGACAATCGCAGCAATCTCCTATGCAACTTCAGAAAAACACAAACACAGAGCAGCCTATGACGCGTAGAATAGGAGGTGTCACTATTGATGGAGGAAATCCATTCAGGAGTCATGGAGTGAGGCTGTACCCGCAATAGGACAGCTCACTGGGAGACCTGATGTGTTCAGTACTATCTATTACGCCGAATCCTCGTGAGGAGCCAAAGATAGATGTAATTATAGGCGGCAAAGCTTACTCCTTCCTAGTGGACACGGGTTAGACATGCTTGTGTATACGTGAGGGCAAATCTTTAATGTCTGGCGATGCAATGAATACTCAGGGCTTTACAGGAGCTACAAGTTGTGTTCCTTTTACAGAAGAATTACCAGTCTCTATAGGAGAGTGTGATATGAAGGCACCACTGCTTTACAAGGCAAACACCTGTCAAAGATGGCACAGCATGCTCAACACTGGGAATGCATTATTTAAACGCGTGCAAAATTATCAGGGCATACGCAGGACAAATAGCGCCTAGAGCAATACCATTGGAACCCGAAGAGTTCCATTAGGGGATATGCATTCTGTTAACATGGCTGCCAGGTCTAGTAGGCAGAACCATGAGAATACCAGATGAGTTTCTGTTTAGACCACAGATACCTATGGATGAAGAAGAGGGGCACATATTCCCCTTAGACATAGAAGCAGCTATAGTCTGAGGAAATATGGCTTTGCTTGATGCAACTGATCACAAAGGTAGACGATTGTGCACAGTAATTGCCATTGAGGAAGGCCCCAGAGTGATTGACATCACGGATGAAGATTTGTTTGGAGATGACAAATCTGACGATTTTGTGATATTTGAAATGTGCATTACTTATTGGGTCAAAGCGATTAAAAAAGAGGTCCCGCAGAGAATTATGCTAGCAAAGAAGCGTCCTGAATATTTTGATGAAGATATGGTGAAAGTGCCAATCTGATTGTGGACTACAGGCCCCTATGACGTAGGCTTACTGAAAGGAGTTGGGGAAGTGAAGATTAAATTGAAACCAGGAGCAATTTTACCTCGAGCACGGCAATATCCCATGTCTCGAGAGGCAGATGAAGGAATTTTCAAGACTATTTCCGCCATGATGGACCAAGGTATCTTGGTGATGTCAGAGTCACCATGTAATATGTCAATTTACCCAGTGGAAAAAGGAAAGGGAAGGGGTGGCATTTAATACAAGATTTAAGACAACTATACAAGATTGTAGAGACTGAGCTCCCCCTAGTCCCTATCCCGTCCACAATTCTATGTAATATACCTGTTGATGCACAATATTTCACGGTGATTGACTTGAAAAATGTTTTTTTCTCAATCCCATTGCACAAAGACTCACAAGATTTGACATTTTTTGCTTTTAGACAAGTACGATTAAAAAGCACAAGGCTGCCCCAGGAGTACAGTGAGTCTCCATTGATTTTAAACAGAGTCCTCCAGATGGACTTGAGCAATATTGCTTTAGAAAGCATTGTGCTGCCATAAGTAGATGACATTTTAGTTTGCAGCACTACAGAGGAAGAGTGCAGACACGATTCTGTTCAGTTGATGATTATACTTGCTGACAAAGGATATAAGGTTGACAAGGAAAAGTTACAATATTGTCAACAAGAAGTGTTGTATACAGGCCAATTGATTTAACATGAAGGAAAGAAAGTTACTCCTGAAAGAGCTGAGGCCATTCTAAAAGCAGCCAAGCCACAAATGATGAAACAAATGCAGAGTTTTCTAGGATTATGCAATTATGTCAGAGCATGGGTCTTTGACTACAGTTCGTAGACTAGGCCGCTTTAGCAGGCCTTAAAGAAAGCACAGGCTATGAAAGAGAAAATCGTGTGGACTGAGGCAATGGAAGAAGGGTTTCACGAACTGAAAAAATCCATTTGCATGGCTCCAGTTTTAGGGATTCCCAATTATGCCGAGGAATTCTTTTTAGTCTTGCAGACAGATGGTACTTTTATGACAGCAGTACTTACACAGAGAACTACATTGGGGTACAAATCTCTTGCATACTGCAGTTGAATTTTGGACCCAGTGATGAGAGGTCACTTTCCATGTGAACAAAGTTTAGCAGCTGCCGCGTTTGCCATAGAGAAAGCTACAAACATAGTGATGGGATGTTCCATGACGTTATTTGTTGAACATGAATTATTCGCAATTTTAGAAAAACCAAAAGGCACATTGACTACTCAAAGGGCTTCTGCCTACGAGGTAATCGTATTGACTCCAGTGATTAAAATAGTCTGATGTAAAATAGTGAATCCAGCTATGTTTATAGCTGAGCCAATCACATAAGGAGAGCCTATACACGATTGTGCAAACTATGAAGAGTTCTGTGATGAGATTCCTAGGGTAAAGGAGAACACACTCACAGGGGGAGAGATTGACTTCATTAACGGTTCTTCAAGACTCAATCAAAATGACGGGCAAAGATATACAGGTGCTGCAGTAGTGAAACACTTGACAAATGGAGAATTTCGAGTGTTGTGAGTACTCGATTGTTATTTAATGGAATTACGACAGTAATGTCGATACTGTTTCCCACAATAATTAGCAAAATGTGAAAAATCTCACCTTGACAGATCGAGTAGACCGCCAGGAAACAACCAAGTGCAGCTGTGAAAGCTACCCTAGGACAGCCCTGTCCTCTCCGACCCGGAGTGGGATTAACCAGGGGAGAGAACAGGGTAGCCAGGGAAACCCTCAATGGGGAAGAAAACCCTGGTAGAATCTGGAAGTGTTGTGGATCCGGATGGTTGATGAATGTCTTCTACGAGTGGCTGTGGGCAGGAAGGCTTCGTCAGCGGAGTGAAGGAGAGGATGATTGATTTAGGGCTTCGAAGGAGAAGAGATCGGGAGACGAGAGCTCTAAAAGAAATAAGACTTGGGTCAGAATCTGAATCGGGAGAGACGGAACGGAGTTCCGAGTGTATGGCACTTACAGCTATTGGGTGTTTCAGCAAGGATGAAAGCAGGGTTGGCGTAATCGTGACGCCGATGGATATCTGGGCTTGATGAGAAATCCCGAGAGATAGCGAGACCGGAATGGGAGCAAGAGTCTGGAGATGAGAGCTTTGAGAGACAAAAAGGTTACAGGGTTAGTCGAAAGGCAAATGGTAGAGGCAGAGATGTTGAAATCCCTAGAGGCGAACTCACGGAGCGTCTGTAGAAACAGAAGCGACGCGAGGAGTTGCCGGCTTCCGTGTTTGATAAAGGATCACGTGAGCAGGCCGGAACGTCTCGGAGAAACGTGAAGAGTCTAGACCGCTACTTTCAGAACAGAAGTCATCTTGAGAAGGATTCACGGGAGTCGCGTAGAGAAGAGTACCACACAATCGATTGCGAGCCCATAGTGACCACCTCCCACAATGTGTAACAGTATACCCCCTCCTCCTGGGGGGAGAACCCGGTTTACCCGGGTGAAAAAGAAAGAACCGTCGAATCAACTTAGGAGCATGAACACCAGAAGCAGGTTCCCAGGACCGTTCAGCAGGCGAGTAGCCCTTCCAATCTACCAAAAACTGCAATTTACCCCTCCTGTAACGAGAGTAACAAATATCTGCCACTTCATATTCAGATCCAGTAGCAGTGAAAACTGGAGGTGGAGGAGGGTTCCCCGATCTCCGAAAATGGTCTGGAACGACCAATTTGATTTGAGATATATGGAACACTGGATGAATCCGAGACCAGGAAGTCGGTTGGGCGAGTTTGATTGCAGCAGGCCCAACCCAGGATAAGACTTTAAAGGGTCCAAAATATCTAGGAGACAATTTAGAAGGTACAAGATGCCGGGGAAGGAATCGGGATGCCAGCCAAACAGAATCTCCTGGGATGATAGTAGGGGCTGCCCGACGATGCTTGTTTGCGTTCCTCTTCGCCCGATCTTGAGCCTCTTGAAGAGACAGTCTAGCTAGCTTCTGTCCCTCTTGAATATCCGAGAGAAGACTGTCAACACCAGGGCAACAGGAAGCAGGAATAGAAACGGTAGGTACAAAAGAAGGGTGATACCCATAAGAACAATGAAAAGGACTGGTGTGAAGAGCAGAATGTTTGGAGTTGTTGTAGGCGAACTCCGCAAATGGGAGCAATTCTACCCAATTGTCTTGGGCTGCTGAGATGAAACATCTCAAATATCCTTCCAAAGTTTGGTTTAATCTTTCCGTCTGCCCGTTATTCTGGGGGTGGTATCCGGAACTTAAGGCTCTCTTGATTCCCAAAATGTGACATATTTTCTGCCAGAAAAGAGAGGTATATTGGGGGCCTCGATCTGATACAATGGTATCTGGGAGTCCGTGTCGAGAAAAGATTTCGGAAAGGAATATCTTTGCCATATCCGCTGCTCCAGGAAGTTTCACTAACGGGGTAAAATGTGCCAGTTTGGTAAAATAATCGATGGTGACCATGATAGTGGTCTTATTCTCAGAAGGAGGTAGGTCCGAAACAAAATCGGTGGAGATAAACTGCCAAGGTCGTCTGGAATAGGCATTCTAGAAAGTAAGCCCAGAGGAGACATCCGAGGAGACTTAGACTGAGAGCAGATAGTGCAGGCTGCAACATAATCACAGATGTCTGCCTTTACTTCCGGCCACCAAAAATGTCGTAGAACAAGCTCCAAGGTTGAGGCGTATCCTCGGTGGCCCGCTGCTCGGGAGTCGTGACACATTTGTAGAACTTCTTTTTGTAGTGACGGAGTGGGAAGCAGAACCTGAGTTCCTCGAAAATAATAGCCCCTCTCTTCAGTGAGCTGATGATTAGCAGCGATTTCCTCACATAGGAGTTTGTTCTGATTTGTAGCACTCAGTACTTCTTGAAGAAAATCAGTTAGGACTGCGATAAATCGTGCTGTGGGGAACATCCTTTCAGAACAGAAATTAGAAGTTGGAGAATCTTTCCGAGAAAGAGCGTCGGCCCTTAAGTTATTTTTTCCACGAAGAAAGGTGAATTCGATCCGAAAGGGAAGAAAGAAATAGGCCCAGCGGGCTTGTCTACTGTTGGTGATCTGGGCATTCTGGAGTACCCTGAGATTTTGGTGATCGGTTCGGACTTTGACAGGAAATGAAGATCCCAACAGCAGATGTCTCCACTCTTCGAAAACCCGTTTAATTGCTAAAAGTTCCTTCTCAAGAACTGAATAATTCAGTTCTGCTGTGTTGAATGTCCTAGACAGATACGCGACGGGTCTTTCCTCCCCCTGGTCAGAGAGTTGTAACAGCATGGCTCCCATAGCGTATTGAGAGGCATCAGTCTCCACTATAAACGGCTTGGTCTGATCAGGGGTGATCAAAATAGAGGCAGAAGTGAACATTTCTTTTAGAGTTTGAAAGGCACTTTGGGCTGCTTCGTTCCAGAAGGATGTGACGTTCTTCTTTAGTAATTGTGTGATGGGCAGAATGATTTCAGAAAAACAGGGGATAAATTTCCTGTAGAAATTTGCAAATCCTAGAAATCGCTGGATGTCTTTGACACAGGAGGGAATGGGCCAATCTAAGACTGCGGACACTTTCTTTGGATCCATAGATATGCCCAGGCTAGATAACACGAAACCTAGGTAAGTAACTTGCTCTTGGTGGAATACACACTTGGAGGCTTTGCAATAGAGATGGTTTGATTGGAGTCGACCGAGAACTATGTTAACATGATTGATATGGTCTTTCGGGTTGGAGGAATAAACAAGAATATCGTCCAGGTATACGATTACAAAATGAAACAAGATGTCAGCGAACAAGTGATCCATGAATCGTTGGAACACTGCTGGTGCATTCATTAGACCAAACGGCATCACATTATATTCAAAGTGTCCGAACGGGGTGCGAAAATCTGTTTTCCATTCGTCCCCAGGAGCTATTCTGATGAGGTGGTAGGCTCCTCTGAGGTCGAGTTTAGTGTAAACAGAAGCCCCCTGAACTGCCTCTATAATGTCTGATATTAAAGTCATGGGGTACTTATCAGGAATAGTAATCTTGTTGAGACCTCTGTAGTCAATGCAGGGGCGGAGTTCCTCAGAATCTTTTTTGGGAATAAAAAAAGAGAAGAGCCCGCTGGGGAGATTGACTCAGAGATTAGACCATTGCGTAAATTGGCCTGGAGATAGTCTTTTAGGACTGCCTTTTCCTTTTGGGACAAAACATACATTCTGCCAAAGGGAATGGGTTGTTCTGGAAGAAGGTTAATATGACAATCGTCCCTCCTATGAGGAGGTAGAGTGGGAAATATGGGATTCTCGAAAACAGACTGAAACTTTCGATGACACAGTGGGATGATCTCTAGTTGGTTTATGGTGGGCCTGGTTGGAAGGTTTGACACTTCAGTTGGAATGTGAACACCCACTGACTCCTGGGACAAACAATGATTTACACAGAACTCCGACCCTAGGAATAAAGTACCCGCTGACCAGTTAATATAAGGGTTATGGAGTCTTAACCATGGGAGACCCAAGATAACCGGGAAGTGAGCGGCTTTAATAAGGTCAAAAACCAAAGTTTCTTTATGATTGGCGACCATACAAGTAATCGGTTCGGTCTGTTCCTTGATCGGGCCGGAGCTCAATGGACTTCCATCCACTCCTTGGATGGGAGTAATGATGGATTTGGAAACAAGTTGTATCTCGTGTTTCGTGGCCCAATCATTGTCCAGGAAATTGCCAGCGGCTCCACAGTCAATCAAGGCAGGTATGCCCGCCAACACTCGTTCTGAAAGAATCATAGATAGAGATACCACCACCATGGTTTGGCAAGTAGCTGTGTCAAGCGACATTCCCATTCGATATGGGGAAATAGGATTTGGAGCCACTACCGTTCTTCCCCTTAAGGTAGGGCTTTGAAGTTTCCCGATTTAGGATTTGGGGTACGTCGTGGAGGAACCAAGTGACAATCCTTCAAAACATGAAGTGAAGAACCACAATACATACACAGTCCACCGGTCTTTCTTCTTTCTCTTTCAGAGGCGGATAGTGGTCCCCTCACAGCTCCAATCTGCATGGGCTCTTCATTGTGGACGTGTGGTTTATTTCCTGTCGGATAATATTCACTAAAGGACCGGGTACCCTTGCTCTTTTTCCGTTCATAGGATCGTTCCTGCAACCGGTACTCAATTTGCATGGTTAGCGTTATCATGTCTGCTAGATTGGCTGGGCGAGGAACCCTAGAAATCTCGTCTTTCAGCTCGTCAGTTAAACCCCTACGAAAAAGAGTTAGAAGACCCTCATCCGGCCATCCTAATTCAGACGACAACTGCTTAAATTGGGTGATATACCCTAATAGGTCCTTTCCGCTCTTTTTTAAGTCAAGGAGTCTTTCCTGAGATGATACAGTGATTTCTTTTCTCCCAAACATGGATTTTAGACTGTTAGAGAAAGCAGTATAAGAATCAAGGATTACATTGTTTGAGGTAACCAAGGGCGTGGCCCATGCCAATGCGGGCCCGGATAAGTGAGAAATCACAAACCCCACCTTATCTTTGTCCGTTGGGAAGAAACGAGATTTAAGTGTAAACTGGACCGTACAGCTATCAAGGAATTCTTTGAGCTTGTAAGGGTCGCCATCATACATTATCGGAAGTAATGTGGATGGGGGAGTATCGGAAAATGCTCTAGCAACTTGTTGTCGTAATCGTACATTGTCTTGCTTAAGTGATTGTACCTCTAAAGACATGGCCTGCATAGCGGCCATTAGTTGCTGTACTTGTTGTTCCATAATGGTCTTCGTCTGTCAATATTATGGGCGTCGCTTACTGTTATTTAATGGAATTACGACAGTAATGTCGATACTGTTTCCCACAATAATTAGCAAAATGTGAAAAATCTCACCTTGACAGATCGAGTAGACCGCCAGGAAACAACCAAGTGCAGCTGTGAAAGCTACCCTAGGACAGCCCTGTCCTCTCCGACCCGGAGTGGGATTAACCAGGGGAGAGAACAGGGTAGCCAGGGAAACCCTCAATGGGGAAGAAAGCCCTGGTAGAATCTGGAAGTGTTGTGGATCCGGATGGTTGATGAATGTCTTCTACGAGTGGCTGTGGGCAGGAAGGCTTCGTCAGCGGAGTGAAGGAGAGGATGATTGATTTAGGGCTTCGAAGGAGAAGAGATCAGGAGACGAGAGCTCTAAAAGAAATAAGACTTGGGTCAGAATCTGAATCGGGAGAGACGGAACGGAGTTCCGAGTGTATGGCACTTACAGCTATTGGATGTTTCAGCAAGGATGAAAGCAGGGTTGGCGTAATCGTGACGCCGATGGATATCTGGGCTTGATGAGAAATCCCGAGAGATAGCGAGACCGGAATGGGAGCGAGAGTCTGGAGATGAGAGCTTTGAGAGACAAAAAGGTTACAGGGTTAGTCGAAAGGCAAATGGTAGAGGCAGAGATGTTGAAATCCCTAGAGGCGAACTCCCGGAGCGTCTGTAGAAACAGAAGCGACGCGAGGAGTTGCCGGCTTCCGTGTTTGATAAAGGATCATGTGAGCAGGCCGGAACGTCTCGGAGAAACGTGAAGAGTCTAGACCGCTACTTTCAGAACAGAAGTCATCTTGAGAAGGATTCACGGGAGTCGCGTAGAGAAGAGTACCACACAATCGATTGCGAGCCCATAGTGACCACCTCCCACAATGTGTAACATCGATTGCCATCACATTATTCAGCACAAGCTGCAGAATTAATGGCGTTGATACTCGCAGTCGAGAATCACGCAGACCAGGAAGTAACAGTGTACAGCGACTCCGCCTATGTGACATCGACAGCACGCGCTGGAAAAGGAGGGGCTATCTCCGAGCAGATGGTACACCAGTGCAGCACGCAGCCTTATTGGATAGGCTCATTAAGGCACTACAACTCCCAGTGGGCATAGTAGTCATTAAATGGGCAGCTCACACAAAAAGGACAGATTTTATCTCGCATGGAAATCAAGCAGTAGACGCTGAAGCCAAGCGCATAGCAAATACAGATATAGAAATGATGAATGTTCAAACCATTCATGTAAATGAAAGAATACTATATTATTAAATATGGACGAGAGATACAAGCAATCTAAAAAAGCAGTGCCATTAAAGAAGTGTTTTTCCTTCCTTAGCATGAAACGATCGAGATGGGCAACCAGAGCAGCAATTTTGTGCTGCCCCAAGAGGACAGACGGACACATTGCCCTAGAAGCAGATGCTGACAGTTAGAACTGCTTTCTACATAGGAGCACATGATGCAAATGTTCCTACATATGTGTCTGAGCAGAAGGAAAAGGTAAACGTGGCAACTACAAAGCAACCCAGGCCATTTGTAATCATTCCTATCCCTAGAAAACATTGACAGATACCTGAGATTGAAATGGATGTTATTAGTAATACATGACACATAGCACTTGTTTCAAACACTACTTTTTAATGCCGGAGACAGGGTCGGCAAAACAAGCAAAATAAGGGATTGACAAAGTTTGGGCCCACACAGATAATGCATGCATACACACCTGATACAGTGACAAGAAGCCCAAGCACAAGTCCCACAAGACAATCACGTGCAGAGATGATAGCAGAATCAATAAGGCCGTTCATAGCCATTGCCAGAAAAAGACAGAGGGATAAAGAAAGACTTGCTGAACTTTCGTCTACTCAGGGAACCCAGATGGATGTTCCTGCAAATCAACCAGCCAGAAAAGGTTATACTGATCTGTTCAGAGATGTGGTTATAGAAAACTACAAAAAGACTTTGAGAATTAAAAGAAGCACCCAAGAAGACAATTATGAACTGAATGATTATCTAGAGAGCATAGCACACTTGGGAAACAACATATGGTACCAACACATGAAAGAAGTTGGAAGAAGGACGTCAGATGAAGACTGCTTCGTATGTGCACTCCTGCCATACAGCATGGGGAGGTCAAACTATCTTCATAGCAATTGAAATTGATGTCCAGACAGAGCATTGCCTATCGCACATAGCACTTTGTAAAACAAGAGGTCAATTTATGGGAATCAATGCTAATGGCTCTAATCCGTGAATGGTCAACCCTCAGGGTGGTCCCGGGACATTTCTGAAATCCTCTGATGATGATGCTGGACACAGGACTAGCTGATCCCGCCAGTTCAGAGAAGGAGGGTTGCTAAGAATGTTTTCCCTGGTCTCAGGGAGTTTAGCAGAGTGATTGAATTTGGCAATGCTGGATGCTTCTGCTGCAGTCCTTGCATTCTTCTGTGCTGGTCTTCTCAACTGTGCATTCTTGGTTCCAATGGGCAACTTCTGCAATGACTCCAGAAACTCTTGTCATAGACAAAATCCAGGCTTCGGGTGACCCAAGCCTTCCAACAGTAAGGATCTGCACCATTCACACTGAAAATGGCTGTGCAGTCATGGACAGACAATTATCCCACACCTTCATGGCAGGGGACATCACCTGTAAAAAAATGTAGCATAGGACCAGACACTCCCAATGACAGTTGTAACCAGTGCAAGTCACCCACAGCACTGACCAGGAGTCCTGACCAGGACCCCACAAACGTGAATGATCTTCTTTGGGGGTCTCTGTCCTGAGCAGGAATATGGGCAAAATGCAAGATCACCATAGGACAGGTCTTAAACCACAAAGAGCAGCCATGTGGAGTATATGGTACTCAAAATGGTATTATGCCAATACAAAAGATGTGGCACAGTGGTGCACTGGAAGAAAATTGAAAAATGTGGTTCACTTTCACCTGTGTGTCCTGAGGACATAACAAAGGCATAACAAATGTTGCCAAAGAAAAAGGGGTGCATAGATAGTGTCCCTATAACACTCTGACCTGGAGACTTCAAGCCCTTAAAGATGAGAAGCAATTCCCCTGTGAAGGATGGGGATCCAGATTTTAAACAAAAATCAATAATTCAGACGACACAAATAGCTTGTCAAAAAGTGTGTCTGTTTTAATGTAAGTAAGTAAAACAGGGAGTACAACGAACATCAGCAACTCTCAACTCATTTAAGAAAAAACTATATTTTTATAGACCAAATGTGTCTCTACTGACGTGTAGACCTGCGTCATTACCAATGTCATCCTACGTGGCAAACATCTAAAACCTATCGGGAAGTGGGATTGGCTCTAATTGAACTACTAAGTATAGGTGTAATATCTGTATAGACTATCAGAGAGAAGTAATTGGATATTTAACATCAGGTGGGACAGCTAAGCCCTCCCTTCAAAATGGCCACTATGAACGTCACTAAATGTATGATGTCCCATTGGCTACACAAACTATTGGACCCCAACTACTTGGTCCTCTACAGTTGGTTGGCTTTTAACCCCTGTAATGACTTTCCACCTACGTGAGCAGCATGCAGACTGAACAATCAGGGGTGGGTGAGCTTGTCTTGCTACCAACTTCCCACCAATTAAAAGGACACTCCTTCACCACCTCAATGTTTCAGTGTCAATTAGTGTATGAAGTTGGCCTTGAGTCTGTACTGTTCTCTGATTTTTTTTTAAGGAGTATGGGTACTGTCTGGCTTCCATGCGTAGGTGTGATCTCCTTTTGCGTCCAACTTTCTTCCATCCCGTATCTGGACCCCACGATTTGAGCCTTTTTCGTGTATTTGATTTTATTCCTCAATAGTCCTCTGACGTTTGTTGTTTTTACTTGAACTTCTTGAACAGGAGCTTCTGTTCTTTCATGTTAATTGTATCTATTGTCAGCCAATTTTAGTTCTGATAAGACCTTGGCTCTTTGGTTCATCCAACTCCTTAGCTGAAATATATTCTGTTTAATTCAATTGCTTTTGGAACTGCAACACTGAATTTGAGGCCTTCCTCGTTGTTCAAGACTGCTATATATGTAGTGCAACCTTCATTCTTTATTCAATACATAGTGTCTTTGTTATATATATATATTTATATATATATATATATGTTGGCGCTTGCCGCAATCTCTTTACTATAAGCATTTGGCTAGCTTCATGATTGCTTTGCTGCTTGCATTCATTGCATCTGTACACATTTAAACTAGCTAAATATCTTCATGAGGCTTATGGCATAAATCTCTTTATCTTGATCTCACGATGTCACTTATCCTTAGTACTTCTTTATTCTTCATAAATCGTCTGCCTCTCTGGTCTTGTTATCTTCTATATATGGAGTTGATTCAGCTTTGTATGGCATCACCTTTCATCCTGGTCATTCAGTTTCTTTGTTTCATCAGGAATCCCATTCAAATGGCCATCATATTGTCATGGATGTAGGTATGGTTTCCTTAATGGATACTTCACTTCCCATATTCTCTTAGGTATATGTATTCTTATGGGTACTGCACAGAGTCGTTGCTCTTCTTCTTGCCTTCTGATTGGTGTAGTATATGTCACATACTTTGGTTCATACTTCTCAGTTAATGTAGGCGGGGTATTTAGAATAGGGGTACTTGGCTCCTCCTCTACACTCCCCCCTCGGGGAGATTTATCGACCACTCTCACAGGACTTTCTGCTGTAACCGACACCGTCCCAAGTTGGAACTTGGGATTTGGCGAATCTTCAGCTTGTGGCCCAGAAACATTGCGTCCTGCATCAGATGCTCTCAATCCTAAAAAGGGGCCTGGCAGCAGCCTGTTTTCTGCTGCCACCTAAAGGTGAGCCTGCCGACTCCTCTGCCAGGGGTTGCTTTTCTGATTCGCTTCATCAGCTGTGTCTTTGGCATACGTACACAGTGTGGGAGTCATAGCGGTCAATGTTTAACATTGTTTGGTATTTCCTGCTGCAAGTCTGCTGGAGCAGCATTTGCAAAGGCCTAGATGGTCCTTAACTGGACACCAACTTCAACCACTGCAACCATGACCCTTCGACACCAACAAATTAAGCAATTGGCAGAACTATTCTCTCATTCCTAAAGGGTAGTATTTCATAGAGTTTGGGGCACAATGTTTGTGCAAACGTTCCCCATAAGGACTGCGTAGGCCTAAAGTCAAGTCCCATACACTACAATTTCCTTGCGTAGGATGGTGAAGCTCTGGACTAGTATTCCTCCCGGGCGACTCCTAGAGTGATAAAATTGGGAGTGTACCTCTACTTTGATTCTAAACTCCTAAAAGTGTGCTTTTAAAACCCATTTTATTTAACTGTTGACTGAAGTCACAATGTGTGCAGGGGAACTTTAAGCCTTCCTATCCCCCTTCTCAGGTACTTACTAGTGACCAAATATTTAGGATCTGGGATTTACTTACCTGGTTAGTGAAGGACTGATCAAGTTAGGCGACTGGCTTATATTTATAAGGGAGGCTGCATTAGCTATGTTTTAACCACTTTTCTGTTTGAGTTTACTTGTCACAGTTTTGCTTTACTATTGTTGACTTGCTTATTACAGCATTAGTTATGTTAATATTCTTTTGTACTGAAATTACCACCATATTAGTTTCTGAGCACTTAGGCTTATCCATGGAGTGGAGTACTGTTCCCCTAACACGGTTGTCCAGACCTTAGTCTGCTCGAGGAAAGAAAATGAGCGAGGGAAATTAAAGTCGATAGGGAAGCAGGAAATATATGTTACAAACACAGGAAGCGAGAGAGGGATGCAGGAGGAGCCTAAGCTATTTTCAGAGAATATGGTAAGTGTGAAACACCTTTGTTTATCATCTAGTTATCACCTCACACAGTGCTAGTTCTGAAAATACCCCCTAACAGGACATGTAAGTGATCACAGTTAAAGAGTGTTTATTGAACTTTATAATGGGTGAGATAAATGCCTATTCTAAACCTAAATCTAAGATGGGAGCAAGATACGACCATCAAATAATAATAAGGCAGTCCTAGTGGCGTCTTGTCAAATGAAAAGGGCCTATACTAAAAACCCTATTGCCAATCCTTACCACTAAATTACAAAAAGAGTGTGGGATAATGTTCACCAGAAAAGAAAGAAGTGTTCACCAAATGATAAGTCAGGATGGTATGGCTGGGTCTCCCTTCCCCACGTTTGAAGCACGGCAAGGCGGGACTCTTAAGCATAGCACACTCTGTGGCCTACTTAGCACAAGGTACACAGTTCAGTTCAATGATATCAAAAACCTTCAGAGGCTAAGTCTCCTTCTTGCAAAAGTCTATTGCCTTAGAAGGCCTGTGATGTTACACAATGACAAATAAACAATCTCAGTAATCTTGCACCTTGGGCGATTGCTCTTCGTCGGACTCTGATTCTCCTCGCAGTTTGGGCCTCCTTCTGTCGGGTTCACTACGGCCAGTTCATGTATTTTTAACACAGTTCGTGTATCGCTCAAATGACAAACAAATGTTTCTTCGGTAGTCTTATTCTTTGGGTGGTCACTGTTCGCCCCCAGGATCACCCTCTGCCGGGCTTGGATCCTCCTTGCAACTCAGGCCTTTCTCCATTGGGTTTACTCTTGCCACATTCCACAGTTCACAATCTTATTGGAAAGTGGGGTTCCCTTCCCCTAGTTTTCCTTCGGCAACGGGTCAGAGACTTTCGATGGTACAAAGGATTTGACACATCCCTTGTAGGAGCCCTCTGACGCCTTACGCCACCCTTTCCTAGGGCTTCCTGATTCTTGTAGTTTCAAAAACAGGTCCTGGTCAGAGCCTTTCAAATGAGCACCCACGTGGCGCTGGACCACCCTGCATCTGGATCCTAAGTGAGCTTTCTTTAAAGCTCAACACACACACAAGTTCTTTGTTTTGCGAATTCCTGGTGTTCAAAAATGTTGTCACTTGCAACCTTGGGCTCAACACAGATCGGTTTGCTATCAGTCTCCTCCAACTCACCGGCTGTGCTGAACCCGTTGGCTTCTCTGATCTCTGGAGTCAAGGATAGTACCATGGTAGCCAGCTTGCCTCTCCGCCTGCATTATCAATGCAGGAGGTCCCTGTGTACTGTTGACATCTTCTGCTCTGCACGCCAGCTGTAACTCCCGGTCTTATGATTTCCCTTTCGTTGAAAAGGGCAAGGGCAATTCCCCCTTTGTCGTCCTTCCAGGTCTTACCTACTTTCTTCTCCATTTAAACCTCCTTTTTGGTGTAGCTGTCTCCTCGTGCATGCTGCCTCGCTCGAAGTGTGGTTTTGTGTTCTGCCTTTTATCCCTGTGGGGAAGGTAAAGGGCTGTCAGGTCTGTGTGGATATTATCAATTACCTGACTCTGCCTGACCTGTGTGTTAGTTAAATGGCTCTGGTGTTAGTCCGTTGTCTGTTGCAGTGTAAGAAAGTGTTCATGTGGGAAAAGGGGGGGTAGAGCTTCTAAATATCCTACAGGGTAGGATGGGGAAAAGGTGTTACAGGGAAGGGGATACCCGTCTCAACCCTCAGTGTCCCACTTCCACTTCCCGAAGACCCCTTGCCCATGTGATCTTCCCCCACTGGTCCACCCCCAGTGACCACACTAATTGGGGGATGGCGGAAGTGTGCACGGAACCCAGTACAGAAGTCTTGACCTGCAATGCACTAGTCATTGCATGCACTACGCACCACAAAGCCTTCCTCAGTGCAAACTAACTTCAGCAATGAGCATGCAGTGTCAGTTCCACCTACGAGTCCTACCAGTGGCCTACCAGTCACCTAATAGAAGTAATCACCATTCAAGGTACATCCAAATGCCAGACACCTGTCTCTTGGGTACCTGAACTGTGCAGTGACTGCACTTTTGGACAAGGATACAAAGCAACCTCATTACGAGTTTGGAAGTAATTCCATTACGTCTAAACTCCTTTATCTTTTTCAGATTTATAGTGGGATTATGAGTGATGAAACGGCAGCGTTAATCCCCATTTTTGCAATTCATCGGACTCCATGGGGATTTCGACTGCATTTTTGCTGAGGTAAAACCAACCATTTTTGGAGGCAAAGTGGAGAATTCACTGTAAGCTTTTTTCTAGCAGTGAATGCTGCACTTTACCTCCAAACTCAGTAACTTGGCAGTATTTCCGTGATCTCCACTTTACCACCATGTTTTCCGCTGCTGTTGAACTTGTAATGAGGCCCTTTTTAAAAGTTCATCGGTTTAGCTCTGTGTCCACAGATTATGCTAAATTTGTAATGGTGCTTCTCGCATTCTGTTGTTGTGTCTTAGTTCATTTCAGGCAAGAGCACCCTTCCTTCCTAGTTGTTGCTGTTACAACACAGTCATTTTGAACAGGGATTCCAGGATTAAGCATGCAAAGAAACACACACTCAAGATGTCAATGAGGCAAGTCACTTTGTTCCTGCAATGGCATGAATTTAGACACAGATATACCACAAACTATTGCACAATAATAATGATGGTTGCTTCCAGACAGCCGAATGTCAATTATAGGGAGGAAGAGCAGGAGATTACTGGGACAATTGTGCCACAGGAGATCCCCTTTTTCGAATGGATTGTGTCCTCCTCCGTATTCCTCATCATTTGTTATCTCCAATATCCGTCTCGAGGATTATGTCATTGAAGGTATATATAACACATGCAGCACCCGTTGCCTTCAGTTCCGTTTTTCTGAGTAAGCTTTTGCTTCGTGAACTACAGCACGCTTCATAATTTGCTTCGAAAAATTGTCTGTAATGTCTTTGTCATCGGCTCTGAATACTCCAAAAAATGCCAAGACTGCAATGCCAAAATGTCGCTGATGGACCCACACTGAGTGTGCGTGTGGTGTCTAGGTGTGGAGCACAAGAGCTCGGCCTGTCAGAAGTGTCAGTCGATTGCCGGAAAAGCTATGAAGGAGCGTAAAGGGAAATTGGTGGTAGGTAGACTCCCCAAAAAAAAACCTTCGATTACCACGTCGAAAAAATCATTCTTCTGATGAAGTGAGAGACAACGCTCCTCGACGGAAGAAGACTAAAAGGTCCAGGTCACAGAGTGGCTACCACCACTCCTTGTCGTCATCGAGGAAATCGAAGAAAAGGCATCACAAATCCCATACTTCGTCTTCTTCGTCTGACTCCTCCCCAGAGAGGACTATAACTTGTCCCACTAAGGCCTCTAGTTCAGCTGAATGGGATTCATTCAGGCAGAAAATGCATAAAATCCTGAGAGCCAGAAACCCTTGAAGCAAGTAGGCCATGCTCCTACTGCGCCTTCTGAAACTGGTAAGGATAGGGCTGGAGCCAAATCCAGTTTCCCCTTGAGCCCAGGACGAAGGCCTGATTCTCATCGAGAGCTACCGAGGCCTTGACACGATGAAAAATTATCAATGAATCCTTCGAGCCATCAAAGTCCTTCACGGACTAAGTCCATGGGCACGTGGAAGCCATCTACACCATCGACGACGTTGAAACTATCAGCACCATCAACGCCATCGGTGCCATCAACACCCAAGGCGTCTTCTTCAAAGACATCGACGACTCCATCAGCATCTGGCTCGAAACCAAAGAAGGACCAATATTTGGGTTATTTTCTGTTGCCTTTATGCCATCTGAAGATTGCCTTCGAAATGAAACGTTATTTTTTCTTTATTCAGTTTCTATGGAGAACATATTTTCTAAAACCCCCAGGTTCTTGGTAGATGTCACAATATTCATACCATAGACCAATGGTATACGTTAGTGGGAACAATTCTAAAATGGTGAATGGACTGAGATAATTTGGTGAATTCTCCTCTATCCTGGTGCGTGGAGTGGTTTGAATTTTTCTAAACTCCAGTCCCAGTGTGATGAAATATCATAGTCCTCTCTTCATATTTGTTGGAGGATTAAACTGTAGTCTAGCATAGAGTCTTTCATTTCAGATCATCTATGCCAAAGACATAGAGTAAAAAGCGAGCCGACCGGTTTCAGTGGGGATAGGTAGTAACCCACTTTCATCAGGGCTAGTCAGACCAGTGTTGAATGATGTGCTGTCTGTACACACTTTTAGTGCAGCATAAAGTAGCTGTGTTCAGGAGGACCCGCCTGGAGATAGTGAACAAAAGCGGGTAAAGTGGGGGACAAAACAAACTCCAATTAGAAGTGTTTTATGGAACTTGATGCGCCTTGTTTGTGAAATGCCAAAAGGGCGATATCATATCTTATCATTGAGGTGTTCCCATTTGTGTGGCGGTCCTTGTCCCACAAACAATGACTTCTGTCTTCCTAGAAGGGTTATTCATGAAAGGTTGTATGCCATGTAACCTTGAAAGAAAAACCACAATCGGTCTTTTAGTCTAGGTTACTGGCTTGATGGCAACATGTATATCATAATTGTACAACTTAAAAAAACATGTCCAAAGAACATGTACTAGCTGGGTAATTGTATTTAGAGTCGGCTCAAAATGAGTCCGACCCTGCATCTATACACAATACATCTGGACAAAATAATTTTTGACAAAAGACCTTTTGTTTAACTTAGGCTCTAGCGGAGGTTATGATTTACAAAAGTGTATACGTGATTAATGGCTGGACAGAAACATTACATCCATGTATATCAGAACACTGGGAGTAACGTGTTTGTGCAAATCGATTCGGGAATCAAGGGCGACTGACCTTAAAGTTTGGTTTCCTTCGTTCACTCGATCGATCCCAACGTAATCTGAGCAGGTGGCGTCCTAGCTAAATTAGGGATCCTTTCGGCAAAGGCTATTTGGTTTACGCCCTACGCTGCGTCACGTGGGTGGATGTCACATGGAACTGACCAGCAATAGACATAGATGAAGGATATGGATATTTCCCACGTTATCTTGGTCCTTGTAGTCAGGTCTCTGAATAGATATAACGGAAAGGTGTAGTGAAGTGACATATCTGTGCTTCTGGTCCGGGGCACCCAGGGAAAAGAATAAGGGTGATGACGCAAAATATGACAACTAATGTTTATGACAATAAGTCGTTTTGCGGTAGGTTGTTTCTATCGAACATAATCTCTAGGTTACATGAATGCCCAACTGTTGGAAATGTACATAAAAAGACGTAGAACTTATGTCAAAATTTCGGAAAACACCATGCATGCATACTAATGTAAAATATAGGCATAGTTCTGTTTCCTAGATCCAATACTATCTGGAGTGTGAAAGTTAGACAGCATACCATGATAAATTGCAGATATCGATGTCAGACCTGAGGAGTTGTGCAAATTATAAACGGGCCATTACTTTTGAAAGGGACTTACACCATACTTGCAAAAATCACTGTGCATGCATTCACTGGGCCTGCGAGGACAGCATTCTGAAGGAAGAACCTTTTTGGCAACATTGGCCGGAGATAACAGTAGTTACAGAAGCCTCACTCACAGGGTGGGGAGCCCACGCCAACGATCTGACAATCAGCGGTCGTTGGTCTCCATCAGAGTCCAAACTACACATCAATCTTTTGGGTTTGAGAGCAATCAGACTTGCGCTGAAGGCTTTTCTGCCTTCTGTACGGGGAAAGAATGCCCTGATAATGACAGACAACCCAGTGGCCATCTACTACCTCAACAAGAGAGGAGGTGTAGGGTCACTACCACTGTGCAGAGAGGCAATGCAGCTCTGGTTCTGGGCAATACAAGAAGGAATCTCTCTATCAGCAGTTCACATAGCCAGAGAGAAAACGGCAGCGGATGCTCTGAGCAGGCAGAGCACAGTCTGCCATGAGTGGGAACTAGCTTGGGAAGTCCTTCAAGAGATCTTCACCCTTTGGGGAACCCCTGAGGTGGATCTGTTTGCCATCAGTGCCAACCAGAAGTGTGAACTGTTCTGCTCCAGGGAATCTCCTCCAAGAGGAGCTCTAGGGGATGCGTTTGTAGTGGACTGGGAGTTTCCTCCAGTCCCTGTCATTCCTCACGTGATCAGGAGGTTGAGAAAGTTTGGGAAATCCATGATTCTAATTGCCCCGGTTTGGACCAGGAGGAAGTGATACCCGGACCTTCTGGACATGTCCATCTGCCCTCCAATACATCTGAAGATGCATAACCTTTGCGCATAGTTTCTGAGAGGCTTAGGTACAAGGAATGGGACCTCTCGGCTGATGTAATCGAGATTTTGCTTTCGGATAGAAAGCCAGTAACAAAGTCTTTGTACCCTGCCATTGGAATACATTCTGCAGCTGGTGCAGGGATACACATGTGGACCCTTTTCTATGCAAAACACCAGAGGTGTTATCTTTTCTGCTGCATTTGGTCAATCTGGAGCTCCAGGCTGGAACCATTAAAGGTTATTTAGCGGCACGTTCCATCTTCCACGTTCGTCTGAGGAAATGTCATATTTTAAAATATGTTTGGTGATATAATTTCTAAGGTATTCACTAATGTCTTCCTGCCATCTCCTTTTCAGGATCCCGGTTTGGGACCTTAATCTTGTTTTAAATATTCTCATGTGTGCACCATTTGAATCGCTCTATTCATGTCCCTTAAGACTACTAACATTCAAAACCATCTTGTTAGTAGCACTAACATCAGACCGTAGGGTGAGTGAGTTGCAGGCACTATCTTCTACGCCACCTTTTACAGCGTTCATAAGGACAAGGTCGGCCCTAGGGTCAACCTTCATTCCTACCTAAGGTCATATCAGATTTTCTACTTTTTACCCTCCACCTCATCTTGGCAAGGAAGACGAGAGACTACACAGACCTGACCCACGGAGGGCTTTGGGTTTCTACATTTCAAGGATGTCAAAGTTTCATATGGATGACGAGCTGTTCATAGGATACACTGGTCATGGGGTGGGACAGGCTGTAACCAAACAGACCTTGTCAAGATGGATTGTTTTAGCTATTACTGAATGCTATAGGCTGGCCGGGAAAGATCCCCCAGAAGGCTTAAGAGCCCATTCCACTAGGGCCATGGCTACTTCTTCTCCTCTGCAAAGAGGTGTTCCTATAAAAAATATTTGTGATGCAGCCACTTGGTCCACCATTCACACTTTTACAAAGCATTACTGCCTTGGTTCCACCTTAAGTCAGGATGGAAGCTTTGGGAAAGCAGTCCTTCATTCAGTTCACAACAACTCGTGATGACAAAATTCTTACTCCTGCCTCCAAAACCAACACTGCTTTGGGATTCTATCAAAAGATGAGGAATACATGGGAGGACACAATACATTCGAAGAACAAGTTACTTACCCCTGGTAACGTTCTTTTGATTGGATGTTCCTCCCATGTATTCCTCATCGCACCTCCCAGCATACCCTGCAGTACAATTTCCATTTTATTGCACTTACGCTCCTTCAGCGTCTAGTATGGTCTAATCCGCTTTTAAGCGGGTAGTTTTACTGTAAAAATGACATGAAAAAACAGAACTGAAGCCAATGGGCGATCAGCATCCTATATATACATTCGATGACATCATCCTCGAGACAGAGGCCCTCGAGGGACATGCAGTCAACCGCATCGACGCACAGCGCCCTCTGCCAGAAAATATTTCAGAAGCAGCTGAAGCTGGATACTGGAGATATCAAAAGATGAGGAATATGTGGGACTAACATCTTTTTTTTATTTTTTATTTATTAAGTTGTTTTAATCAAGAAACTTGA
This sequence comes from Ambystoma mexicanum, assembly GCF_040938575.1. NCBI lineage: Eukaryota > Metazoa > Chordata > Amphibia > Caudata > Ambystomatidae > Ambystoma > Ambystoma mexicanum. The sequence goes on along the minus strand of NC_090925.1, from coordinate 254,746,268 downwards.
TTTTTCAACAAATATCATAAATGATACTTTTAAAACAGTTAACAAAATACAAAATATTAAAACGAAGAGATAATTGAGACATTGTAGCAATAACTTACAAAATTTCCAGAATGTTCACAGAACATTAATAGCAATAGGAAACGCAATGGTTGATGACATTTTTAGGAAGAAGTCGTATCATTCATAATTATTAACATGAAATCACAAAAGTTACCAAACCATTCACAAGAACCTCGTTAGTAGTTTGCTATGTATGCTCACAATTTGCTATGATTTAATCTTTTGTCTTGGAGTTTTAACCTGTAAAGATAATTCAAAATAGCGAACTTGATTAACTGAGTATTGGAGTGAAACAATAGCTCCCACAGTTTTTCAGTTGTTGTTATCACATAATCTTGTAGTAGAGGTTTAAAATGCAAAAGTCTCTGCTTAAGGAGTGATGGGCATTCTGCGCATAAATGTTTCATGGATTCAATGGCTCCTCCGCAGAACCTACATGGTAGCTCATCATCAGTTATTAATTTACGATTATGTAATATTTCGTGAGTCGGCCATAAATTTAAGCGAAAGCGCAGGAAATAATTTCGCAGTCGAGAATCAGGAAAAATCATCAAATACTTTTCAGTAGATCCATAACATTTAACGTTAAATGGGTTATTGGCAAAAGAGCGGTATTGATTACATGCTCTTCTGGTTTGTATCCAATCAAACTCCCATAAGCGCATCTTGGCTTTGTTTGGATTGGCTATCAACAGAGATGTAGAAATACCTGTCTTAGTAATGATTTCCTGCGGCTGCGTTCGCCAAGTAAGAGGAAATATATCTTTTGAGGTTAAAAGATACCTTGCAATGATGTTAATGAGGCCATTTTTGTTCTCAGCCATCAGGCATTTTCTGTAGAAAGTACACATTTTCCACTTGTGCATGGCATATAGGGACAACAAACCCAATTCATGCCTTACGATACATATTGGCTGAGATAACGGAAGACCAAGCACTCTTTTCCAATAGCAACCCTCGAGTAACGACCAGTGATGGTAGCTTCCATATCATAAATTATGACTGGAACAAATTTTTGCTTATAATAAGTTATAATGGGACTTATTGAAAATTTGCAGTATTTAATTTTAATCAAACGTGCCTGGGACACCGCCGTCAGTACTTTTTGCTTAATTCTCAATTCATCAGGATTTGAGCTGCAGTTGTGCGTGACAAGGGTGCCTAGATAGATGTAAGATTGCACTATGCTTACAGTTGTTAGTTGAAGGGGCCATTGTTGTTTGGTCCAACGTTGTCTAGATGTTCCAAATTGTATGACTTTAGTTTTAGATGTATTAACAGTTAGACAATTTGCTGCTGTATATTTATCTAAGATTTGCAATAAGATGCGAAGACCATTCGCAGTCTTTGAAAGAAGCACCATGTCATCTGCATATAGCAGATGTTTGACGTGGGTGTTGTTGATTTTTGGCGAATCTGTAATAGCAGTTTCAAAGTCCTCTCTAATGTCCGAAATGAAGAAATTAAATATTGCCGATGCCAATAGACAACCTTGCTTTAAGCCACGTGCAGTAACTATTGGCTCAGATAGGAGGCCTTCGTGGTTCAATCTAATTTGTATGGATGTACCACTGTGGAGTTGAATGATCCACTTCAAAACGTGCCAGGGGCAACCCCTGTCCATAAGTTTTTTTTAATAGTATTTCACGAGGTATGGCATCAAAGGCCATACGAAAGTCTATAAATGCCATATATAATGCCTGTTTTCGCTGGCGAGCTTGGTGAATAATTGAATTCAGAGTGATAACATTGACAGATGTCCCCAGACCTGGCAAGAATCCAGTCTGAAATGGATCACGCAACTTGCACACATCCAACCATATATTCAATTGTTTCAATACCAAGCGGGCGAAAATTTTACCCGGACAATCAAGGAGGGCAATAGGGCGATATGCTGAAGGGTCTGCTCTGTTGCCCTTTTTGAATATGGGGACTATGATAGAACGTTTCCATGAATCCGGTATACTGCCCTTTGCAAAAATGTGAGAAAAAATTGTGATGAGTATGGAGGACCACTCGTAGGGGTGATCCTTAAGCATGCCATTGTGCAAGCCATCTGGGCCAATGGCCTTCGATCGACTTAGATTTTTAATGCATAAAAGAATATCTGCAAATACAAGTGGGAAGGCATGTGATGTTACCATATTCAGTGAACTCAGATTAAGGTCTGGGAACGGAGATTGGTACAAGGTATTAAAATGGCCGTGCCATTTATCATTGGTTACAGCAGATGTAAGTATAGCTGCTTGTGATTTACAGGTGGCAATATTCAAACAATTCCAGACACCACTAGTTGATTTGGTGAGTATCTGTTTCAACATTTCTTCTCCGTTCTTTTGATAGTGGAGGGCTGTCTCACTTTTTAACCAGCATCTATAAATTGCTTTTAATTGTCTTTTAAGCACAGATCTATTAGCCAGGGGTTCAAACTTTAGATTGCGTATATATTGTCTTAGTTTAGTTTTTTTTTGCTGAAGAATTGGGTTATATATATGTTGATGCTTATGTCTAATAGTATGATCTGGTAATTTGATCTGCTTAAAAAGCTGCATCATGTTAACATAGGACTTGGGGGAATTATCAGTTGGGGAATTGAAAGAACTAATCAACGCACGATTGTAGTGGACTAATTTCTCAGGGTTCCATTGTAAGCGAGAGCCACTATTATTCACATATAAAGAGGATAAATGGGTGGATTTGTAGACAGGACGTTGACCAGATGGTACTTTGAGCAACATGATAAGTTTATGATGATCGCTGGCAGGAGAGGGTACTACATATAGAGATTCAACCTGGGAAAAGTAATTTTTGCTGATATAAATGTAGTCTAGAGTTGCCTGTCGCGATAAGTACGCCCAAGTCGAGCAGCCAGGTACATCACCAGGCACAGAGTTATTAACCATGATGAATCCTCTTTCTTGCATGATGTTAGACCACATTAATTCTTCAGGCATATATTTGTTATTATCAAATGGCAAGATATGTAAATTTAAATCACCAAGAATAATGGAACATGTAATGGTAGCATCGGCAGTTATAATGTCAAGATGAGCAGATAGGCAGGTAAAAAAGGAATCGACAGATAGATTTTGTCTACTCCAATATATGTTTACAATGGCTAAATTCAATTCACCTCGAGTCAATTTCACGCTCTGAAAGTAGGGAGATGGAGAGGGGTGTTGTGTAATACTAAAGCCACAATCATGCTTAACGGCTATAAGTAGGCCACCAGAGGGGCGTCCCATTGGCTTTTTAGTTGCAGGTGTTGAAACAATTGCATGTGAGGCCCAACATGGGGTCTCTGTAAGCCATGATTCTTGTAGAACCAGCAGGTCATGTTGGTTCATATTGCCATCTATTGAATTAATAAAATGAGCATGACCTCTAGTGTTCCAACAAAGAAGGGTGATTGTGTCTATGTTATTTTCTAGTTATGAATGTACACCGCGGTCTTGTGCGCTTGAAATTCTTGAGTCCTGGGAAAAAGATGTAGTTTTAGTTGCATCATTTTGTCGGGACGGATAGATGGGAATTTGTGATATCTCAATTTTATGAGTACTTGGTTTGAATTCCTGAGACAAAATGAAACCCATATCAAAGAAGACCATCCTTGCTTGCCAAAGTAAATCAAACACCAGGCCTGAGCGGACATGTATTCTAACTTCCGCTAGATCGTTTAGATTTATGAACTCCACCAAATCGATGTCAGTAGTAGAGAGTTCTTTCAGTTGTGGTAGATCAGAACAAATGTTCAAAATACTTGTCCTGTTGAGGACATAGTTCGGAAATGGTGATGCGCGACACTTTAAATTAAGGGAGTGAAGTCGCAGTTTACCTGGAACGCGCAAATCTTGCAAGCTTGTTATTCCTTTGCGAGCTTGCAGATCACTAGTCCTATTTAGATTTTTCTGGTGGACCTGTTGTTTATTTGTAATGTTAAATTCTTGTGGTGCAGTGCACGTTTTGGGCAAATGAGTCACTAAGGGCATTCTATGATCTCTATCACAAGATTTAAGTTCATTCATATATTGGTCGATGGATGATTTAATATAGTCTTGTATCTCTTGTGGCGAGGCTGTAGGTATAGGATTCGATTCATTTTGGATGTGGGTGACGCCATTATAAGCCGCCTCAGAAATTGCCTGCACCTGTGGCCGGTCTATTGAGGCGGTCAAAACAGACTTATTCTCGGCCTTGTTGGAGGTCAAGTCAGTAGGTAGTGGCTCATTCAAGTCCTTTGGGGGGCATATAATTAGAGATGATGCCTTCAATTGGTCCATCGTTTGAGATGGCAAGGTAATTTGGGGAGTTGGTAGCGAGTGGAGAGTAAAGCATGAATTGAAGCTCTTATTTCATCTCGCAATTGAGACATAATAGATTCAGTTTCTTGCTGCAAGCTAGTATTAGATGTTATGGGTATAGATGCGGCGGTGCCAATGAGACCATACTGCTTAGTCATTGCGGTGGAGACATTGGCAACTGGAGCAGGAAACATAGTGAGTGGAGTAGGGTTTGTAGAATAGCACTTAACGTAGACCTTCGTGGAATAGACCCGAAGCACAATATACATCTGCCAAAGTTGCCCTCAGCTTAATTGTTTGCACGCTTATTCAATGGTCACTTGTGTTTGTGCCAAGTTTGTATCCATTCAATGGTCACTTGTGTTTGTGCCAAGTTTGTATTGTCTGTTTCGCAAGGGTCACTAGATCATCAAGTGGCTTGTATATAGCCACTGTTGGAATCTTGGCCGCGGGAACGCCAACAGGGAGTGTGTTTATAGGGGATTCTAGCCGAGTAGGAATTTTGATATATTTACGTGCAGTGTCTTTGGATTTTGGGCAGTGATTTTTTTTTTTACTTGATCTCTTCATCCTTTTCCAATCTTTTCTTGAACGACGAGCTCCTATTACTTTATTTGGTAAAGTTACCGATGGTTGCGTGAAAAGATCAAATATGTTTGTTGACTTTTCAGTGGTTACTTTAGGGATCTGTGATGGATCTAACTCAGATACTAACTGAATGTCTTCAAGATCTAGCTGAAATTGAGTAGAATTACAATTGTTGGGCAAGTCATGTGCTACAGATCGTGATTGTGCAATTTCAATAAGTGACTGTTGCGTCACGTTGTTAGCCCCTACTATATTTGATTGCTGGGAGGCGATGTCAATAATTGTATTTCTTCATTGTTAATACTAGTTGCAATCCCAAGACATGAGGTTTTGACACAAAATTGTTCAATAAGTTTGGTCTGGTGTGAAACTTTGTGATCTAACAGTTCATATAATTTTGCAATAGTTAGTAAAGCTGTATTCATAGCAGTCAATGTGTTATTAAGCGCCGGGGCCTCAGGAAAAGAATAACCTTTATCTTGGGATTTGGGTATAAAAAAATCTGATGGGCGACCCTCTTCATGAAATCTGTTATGCCGTGGAGTAGGCGCAATAAAAGATGGAGATTTGTTAATGGTTTGATTATGAGTTTTATCTAATACTGGGGACGAAACAAAATTCAAATGATTGGAAAGTGAAGGGGGGCCAGGGATAGCAGGTACTACTGTATTGTTATGTGACTGATCCTCCTGCAATTGGATTAAGTCACCTGTATTTGAGCATATGTATAGTACATCAGTGCAAGGACAGGTTGAATTGTGAGACAGATTCATGGATTCCATAGTGTCCTCGCCCACCTCTCCCAATATTTGTAATTGCTCATGCGCTTGCCGCAAATTAACCTGTGCAGCTACAGAGCACTGAATGGGTGCCAAGGACAATGTCGAAGTTACTTGTACCTGTGATAAATCGATGTTTTGTGCCCTGTTTATCGCCTGAGTTTTATGAACAGGATAGCAATATTTCTGTTTATTTGAATTGAGATGAAAGGTATCATGTATGTCTCCCGCTAAACATGCAGACTCTAATGTGGTATCTGTAACTTCTGCATGACTGCTTGTAGGTGGAATGCATTCAGCAGAATGGCACAAGGTTGAGATGGTGCTCGGTAGAACGATAGGGATGGAACAGGTAAGTGGGATGTGTGTTTGCTGTACAGATTGGGGTATTGCTGAAAGTAAGGTCTCTGTAACACTGATGGCTTGTGAAGACGCAATGCCAGTTTCTGTTGTAATAGCCATAGGCACGACAAGGGGAGACAACGTTCTATCCGTTGATCTTTCACAAATTGTTTGGGAGTGGTTAGTAGCAGCATGCATTATTTGACTTTGAAAATTGGGAGAGGTGGGGGTAACAAATGACAAAATGGACTGTTTTAAAGAGGGGGGAGAAACAGCAGTAAGAGGGCCCGGAACCAAGTTCGGCATGCCTGTTTTCAAAGTATTTTTCAACATCACCATGGTGTTCTGCTATACAAGAGTACAAATTTAAAAATAAATAATTACAGTGTATATCAGAATTAATGATGGTAAAAACCTATGTTAAATAACAATTCTCCTATCTTACAAATGTATCAACTATGGTTGTATCGCTTTGGGAACGCCCGATGGCTTGAGGAGCAGCCTTAGTCCGTCTCTCCTCCCCACAGTTCAATTAATAACTAGTGAGCTGCATGATTTACCTTCTTTTGAGCCACCCGAGCCAAACAGCAGCAAAACAGTTCTTTACATGTAAAATGCAGTGCCCTTTACTCCGCAGTCGGGCTTAATGCCGCAAGGGTGGCTGGGACGGATTTTGTTGTCGGAATAGAGTCACGTGACAACTCACGTGACCGATGCTGGGCCCCTCCTCCTCCAGGAGGACACGCTGGCAAGAGTATTCCCTCACTCGCAGTGCCAGCAACAAATGGAAACAGAGAGCATTTCAGTTCCTTTGTCAATGAACACGCCGCTCGGGCGGCTGGGGCGGATTTTGTTGTCAGAATAGAGTAACGTGACAACTCACGTGACCGACGCTGGGCCCCTCCTCCTCCAGGAGGACACGCTGGCAAGAGTATTCCCTCACTCGCAATGCCAGCAACAAATGGAAACAGAGAGCGTTTCAGTTCCTTTGTCAATGAACACGCCGCTCGGGCGGCTGGGGCGGATTTTGTTGTCGGAATAGAGTCACGTGACAACTAACGTGACCGACGCTGGGCCCCTCCTCCTCCAGGAGGACACGCTGGCAAGAGTATTCCCTCACTCGCAGTGCCAGCAACAAATGGAAACAGAGAGCGTTTCAGTTCCTTTGTCAATGAACTAACATCCAGTCGAAAGAACGTTACCAGGGGTAAGTAACTTGTTCTTCTATCCCCTGCTGCTACAATCCCATTCCTTGTAGAATCTGAGGTATGTTCCTCTTCTCAGAACCTGCCCCATACCGAGGGCTGGAACAATGCTGATTGAAACATTCACAATTTTGTAGCACTCTCTCACATGTTTGTGAGTAGCTGTGATTGAAGTTACAGAAAATCAGAAGATCCTTGATACCTCCTTCTCCGAACAGGGAAGCCTTTTGCTAGGTTTCCTGTGTTAGCAGCCAAAACCCTAAAAAGAGAATCCCTTGACCTCTAATGCCCTCAAAGAAAATATCCCTTTGTTGAAGGAGGCGTATACAAAATGGCTGCCTGCTAGTTATGGGGGGCACACTCTAGCTTTACTTTGGTAAGAGCTTGTCTGCATTTCCACCACAGCATTGCATTAAGCTGCCAATAGCAGCTTTCAGGCTTCTTCCTCTCCCCACCTTGAAGAAGAAAGAAGTCATATTTGAAGTTGCGGAAAATCAGAAGATCCTTGATACCTCCTTCTCTGAACAGGGAAGCCTTTTTCCCAGGTTTCCTGTGTTAGCAGCCAAAACCCTAAAAAGAGAATCCCTTGACCTCTAATGCCCTCAAAGAAAATATCCCTTTGTTGAAGGAGGCGTGTACAAAATGGCTGCCTGCTAGTTATGGGGGGCACAATCTAGCTTTACGTTGGTAAGAGCTTGTCTGCATTTCCACCACAGCATTGCATGAAGCTGCCAATAGCAGCTTTCAGGCTTCTTCCTCTCCCCACCTTGAAGAAGAAAGAAGTCATATTTGGAGGCATTCTCCCTTTCCTCACCTTCCCCCAGAAGCTCAATATCTCCAGAGCTCTGGTCCTCTGTAGGCTGGACTATTGCAACAGCCTCTTCCTCAATCGCCCCCTCCATCTAATCCAGAACCAGGGACGTATCTCTCCAGCCCTAATATCTCTCCACTGGCTCCTGGTGACCACAAGGATCAAATGCCACTGCTTCAGCCACAAATGCTTCTGCATCATCCACAAGGCTTTCTGGGGTCTGAGACCATGCTATCTCCAACTTTCTCTCCCTAAATACCACCCTGCTAGAGCCCTCAGCTCTTCGAGCTCCAACTCTTTGCTGATAAAAAACTTCTCCAAGCATATAGTGGGGGGGCAGGTCTCTATCGTCAGCTGTTGTCTCCCTTTGGAACAGCCTCCTTGCCCCTCTCAGACTTGAGCCAGACATCCTTAAGTTCTGGAAACTACTCAAAATTCTTCTTTTCTCTTCCTCTTTCCCTCTCTTCCTCCCCTGCTAATTTCCTCACTACCGCTGGGACTGGCGACCTGGTCCTTCATGAGTCTAAAATGTTACCAGGCCCTCTCACCAGTCGATACACCAGCACCCATCCCCTCCGCACAGTCCTCTGGGCCCCCAGCCAGGCGGCTCTGCATCCCTCCCTTGGGACACCTCCGCCCTAGCACTTAACGAGTAGCCTCCTCCCCTGGGACCCCGTAGCACTTCCCCTCTTGGGCTCCCACTAGCAGGTGCCCATACACCCCTCCCTTCCCTCTCTACGGAGCTTCTTGTCACTCCACTTGCACGTCCAAATGTCACAAGGCCTAGTAGGACCACGATTGTTTATTTACTGCGTTTTGCTATTGCTTACTTACTCCCCTTGTTTTGTTGTATGGGCGCCTAGCGAAAAAACCCAATAAATACATAAATAAATAAAATACGGTAAGAATAGACTGTCCTAAAGTGGAAAAGCAGACATAGCAAGCCTTGGGGCAAGCGCGTACTCACTCTTCCTTGGCACAGTTTCCAGGATCATCAGGGCCAGCTGTTCCACAAACAAATTCACATCTGTCAGCACTCTGACTACAGATAGATAACCCACTGTCTATGCAAAAGCAGGTGTTGGGCAAGATGGGGAGATCGCTCAGAACAGGACTCAACACACAGGGAAACCCACAAGATTCAAACAGTACTCTGCAACCTTAGACATCTTTCATTGGCAAGAGGCTGGGCGATTGAAAGCCATTGCATTTCGTAAATGTTGCATGACATCACATACATGCTTACCAGGATAATGGCACAGTGCCAGATACAAGGAGGAGACCCACTGGAGAGCTGAAGAAGGACTCCCAGCGAATGCCTTCGCGGAGTCTGAACAATACTGGACTTACATTTACTTCTGCCGAGGTCACAGTGGCTGCTCACCATCAGGGGCTTTTAAGGAAGGACTAAGACACGATACTCGGAAGGAGAGGAAGTAAACCGTACATAACAATAACGCTCAAAGCCAACAGTTGGAGCTTTTCTGTAGGCAGAAAAGTTCCACACATTTAGATAATTTTGACATAACTGATATATGTTGACATTTTCAGCAAATGATCCCTGTTATGTAATGCCAATATTTTCAAATGCTTTTCAAGTTCCCCAAATCAACACCATAGTGGGCCTAGGCGTGGCTGTGGAGAGGTGCACTGTGCCGGGGGTTTCCAGACCAGACCTCAGTCTGCTGGGGGAAAATAAACGAGCAAGGGCAAGTTAAGGGGATGGGAAAACAGGGAATAGATAATATAAACATAGAAAGGGAGGATTGTAGTGGGGGAAACACTATTTTGCGTCTGCATGGGAGCAAGTCAGTTCTGTTAGATGAACCATAGTTCTGCAAAAGGAAGGAGGCCGGTGTGTCCTAAAGTGTTGTAATAATTGGGTTGTGTTTCCAAGGCAGAATTGTAGAATTGTAAGTTAGTACACAGAGTAATGTTGGATGCAAGGGGGACTCAAGAGTTTGCTCAGTAAACCTGGTGTTTTTGCTTCTTATTTGGCCAGGTATCTCGATGCATCTGTGACTGCCTGGACAGAATTCATTTCGGGAGTTATAATGTCCAACTTGCTGGGACTCCTAAACTTTCTGCTTTTTCTTTTAGTTTTTTTTTCTGGATCTTAGACTTTATTTTTGTGGCCAGTGGGACTTATATGAAAGTTCTACTGCCACTGCAACTCTCTCCTTGCTAGCACATGTGGCTCTTAGCATAAGGGTGGTTTTTTTTTAAATTCTTTTTATTGTTTTCATCCTTATAATCAAAAGACAAGAAAGACGCAAAAACGAACACAAATCAAGAGCAACATCAAACCAAACTCCCTCCCCCCACTATAGCGCCAATGGATCCCCCCAGCCCTATCCCCCCGCCACAGATTAACCGTAACTGTCCAAGAGCTTTAGTCTCTGGGGGCACCATTGTTCCCTAAAGTCTCCTTTCAAATATGCCAGTGTCTCTCCCCAATCTGCCAAGAAGTTCTCCAGCCTGTTATTTACGCATAAAATGCCCATTCCATCAAAACTATATCCCACATTTTCCTTAACCAATCCTGCTCCGTCGGGATTGTGGGGCTCTTCCACCTCTGAGCAATAAGGGCCATCGCGGCCAAAGTGAAGATAACTTTTGCCTTAGTTCTCCCCTTCCCCTCTTCCTCTCCCCCCAATCCTCTCTTCCCCAACAGAATTTCCCATGGATCCTGATTGGCTTCTTCACCTAGCGTCTGAGAGATGGCCTGCGCAATCCCACTCCAGAAAGGCCTGATGGTGGGACAGTTCCACCATATGTGGGCTGCGGATCCCCTTTCCCCACATCCCCTCCAACATTTCGCCTCAGTCACCGGGTACATTGCATGTAAGCGGGCTGGAGTGTAATGCCATCCATACAAATATTTATACCATGCCTCCTGCAGCTGGGTCACCCGCGCCACTTTTGGGATTATCTTCCAAAGCCTTTCCCAATCCTCCTATCCCATGCTGAAACCCGGTTGCTGCTGCAAGCTCCTCCATGTGGGTGCTGGGCCTGCCAGCTCTAGTTGTCTATACAGATCTGAAATTAGCCCTTTGGTACCCTCATGAGTGGTGAGAAATTGCTGAAATTGTGTGAGGCCCCGTGTCGCTGCCTTCCTTATTTCACCAGACATCACCCAATGCCTGATCTGGAAGTAACAATGTCTCTCCCGTTCCCCCACCCCAAATTCCTGTTTGCATTCCTCAAATGTTTTCACTATGTCTCCACGAAACAAGTCCCTCAGTGTTCTACAGCCCCCTCTCTCCCACTGTGCGAACGCCCCTTGCTCCAACCCCGGTGTGAAGTCCCCATTATTGAATATTGGGGTGAACGGGGATGGAAAGGTTGTGATCCCCTGCTTCTCCACTGCCCTGTCCCAGTTATCCACCACTCCCTTTGTAATCGAACTTAAATATAAATGCGATGGCCTCAGTCTTCGCGGGAGCCACAATACTTCCCCCAAATGGTGCCGAACTACAGCCCTATCCATTTTTACCCAGTGCTTAAGATAGGCATCCGAAAACCATTCTCTGATCACCCTCAATTGAGCTGCTTCATAATAGCGGCGAAAGTCAGGGAATGCAGGCCCCCCCCTCTCCCTAGGGGCCGCTAACAGCTGTCTGGACAAGCGCTGCCTCCCTCCCCTCCCAGATGAACTCTTTGGCCGCCTTATCTAATCTCTTGAAAAAACTTTCCGGGACTGGAAGGGGGATGGCCTGGAACAGATACAAAACTCGGAGAAGCACTGCCATTTTGAGGACAGCCCCCCTTCCCAACCAGGACAGTCGCAGAGCACCCCATATCCTTAAATCTTTCTTGATAGTTGACAACAAGGGCTCATATTTGGCCCCGCACCAACCCTCCAGAGAAGGTGTAATCTTAACTCCCAGGTACTGCAGCCCAGTAGGCCTCCACTTAAATGGGGAGGTCGTCTGCGTCTCTTCCGCCTCCTGCTTTCCTAGGGATAAATTCATAAGTTCAGATTTCAGGAAATTGACTCGCAGGCCTGATAGTTCCCCAAATCTGGTCAGCAATTCTATGCTTGCCCTAATGGAAACCTTGGGATTCGTGAGGGTAAGCAACATGTCATCAGCAAAAGCCGCTACTTTGTGCTGCCTCCCACCAAATGGTATGCCCTGAATCTCCTCCGCCTCACGAATAGCCAGAAGCAGTGGCCCCAAATATATTGCGTATAGTAAGGGGATGAGGGGGCATCCCTGCTTCATCCCCCGCCACAATCTGAATGGCTGGGACATCTCCCCATTTACCAGGATCCGCGAAGTGGGGTTCCTATAATTAGATGAAACCATATGTATAAATCCCATACCCAGGCCCATCCTTTCCATGACCTGAAATAAGAACGACCACTCCACTCGGTCAAATGCCTTTTCGGTGTCAAGCGCCAAAAGTACCGCCGGAGTGGACGTCTTGCGCGATTTCTCCACCAGTTGGGCCCCCCTTCTAATATTAACAGCAGTTTGCCTCCCCACGACAAAGCCTGACTGGTCCTGATCAATCAAGAGAGGGAGGTGCCTCTCCAGGCGCTTCGCCAGAATTTTGGTAAAAATGTTTGCCTCCGTGTTTATAAAGGCAATTGGACGGTATGAGGTACATTCCTCCGGTTCCTTCCCCATTTTGTGGATGAGAATAATTTTGGCCTCCTCCATCGAGGAAGTGGTACCACCCTCCTCACTGAATGTATTAAATAATTGCGTTAAGTGTGGGACCAAGAGGTGCGAGAAAGCCCTGTAGAAGGAGGCTGGGTAGCCATCCGGCCCAGGGGCCTTGCCGAGGGGGAGCGTCGCTAATGTGGCCCTGACCTCATCCTCTGAAATTGGGCGGCCTAAATCCTCGCCTTCCTCTCTGGATAATCTCGGGAGAGGGAGACCCTCTGCGGCTGAGTGCGCGGTGCCTGTGAGGAATACAACGCCCCGTAAAATTCTACCAGCCTCCGCTTTATCTCTTCAGCTTGGGTGAGCCTCTTTCCCTCCACGTCTTTAATTGCTGTTATAACCTTCTGCTCCCTTTGTCCCCTCAGGAGACGAGCTAGGAGTGAGTCTGCCTCATTGGCCTTGGCGTAAAATTTTTGCCTGACCCTGAGCATAGACTCTTCCGCCTTTTTAGTGCGCAAGATCCCCAGCTGTTCCTCTGCCAGCCTATATTTCCTATATGTATTCCTAGTTGGGGTCTCCTGTATGCGCGCCCTGGTCTTCAACCTCCTTTTCCAGCTGAGTTTCCAGGCCTCTCAGTAATCTACTTCTCTCTGCTTTCATAGCAATGATTTCCCCCCTTAAGGTCACTTTAAAGGCATCCCACCTCACGCTCAGGCTTGTGTCCCCACTGTTGTTCCTTCCGTAGAAGTCCCGGATTCTGTCTCCAAGCTCCTCTCGCAACGCCTGATCCCTCAGGAGCTCCCCCGGGAACCTCCAACTCTTCCCCCCGGCCTACGCCTCCCAAGCCGCATGTTCATTCGCACAACCTTGTGGTCTGCTACCCCAAGGGGGCCCACCTCCACATTCTCAATCTGCCCCACCAGACTGGCAGAAACCCAGATGTAATCAATACGGGATTGTGTTCTATGAACATCTGATAGAAACGTAAATCCCTCCTCCTCGCCCCGTATTGCGCGCCATGCATCGCGCAACCCGGCCTCCTCCCATTTCACCCTCAGATGAGGAGATGCTACAGCGCAGCCTCGTTCCCTTTCGTGCCAGGACCGGTCCCCCCTCCTATCCCAGGCAAGATTAAAGTCCCCCATCACTATCACCTGTCCCCTAGCAAAATTCTCTAAAGTCCCCAAAGTATCCCGCACGAATTGGTCTTGGCCTACATTGGGGGCATACACCGTGGCAATAGTATATTGAGACCCCAATATCTCCCCCCTGACCATAATGTATCTCCCATTGCTGTCTCTGAGAATATCATGGGGTCGAAAGTTGATTCCCTTCCCAAAAGCCAGGGCGACTCCTCCCCTTTTCGTGGGGCCCGATGCAAACAATATCAGTGGGAAGCCCCTCAGGTGCAGCCGACCCCGGCCTCGCTTTAATAAGTTTGTATCCTGCAGCGCTAGCACGTCTGGTTTTTGAGACTTAGTGAACAGCTCCAGTTTTGTGCGTTTGAGGGGGGAGTTCAGTCCCCTCACATTATGCGTTAGCCACCTGAAAACAGCGTTGTGGAGCAGCCCACCAGCCACCCCCCCATTTTATTCTTACCGCGCCTCCACTTCTCCTCCTGGGGTGAGTATCCGCCTCCTCCCCTTCCTTCTACCCCTTTCCCTTCCATTCTGCCCAGCCCAGAGCTCCTTCCTCCTCCGTTGGCAACCATGGCAACCCCTCGCCCCTCCCACCCCCCTCTCTCCACCCATAAACCCCAACTGAGGGTGAGATTGCCCCCTCCTCCCCCCCTGCCCGGGCCCCCCTACCCTCAAACTGTCGCGCCCTCCCTCCCCAACCTAGGGCTAGGACTCCCCCGCTCTCCCCCCCACCCGCTCGACCGGAGCGAATACCCCCGCTGCTCCTTCCCCTTCCCCCTACCGGGTCACATCGCCCTTACTGCTCCCAAAATGTTGCGCCCCCTTCCCCCGAGCTCCTCTGCCACCCTTAAGGGCCCACCACCCCTCACGTATCAAGAGCCAAATCAAGAGCCCCCCCTACTGCTATCTCCGCTCCCTGCCCCACTCCCTCCCCCTTCCTGAGAGGTCCTTGTCGGGGTCCACCCGCAGCAAAGTAGCCCCCTCCTGGACAGACGTTATCCGCTTCTGTGAGCCTTGCCAATCAAATAGAAGGCCAAATGGAAATGTCCACTTGTAGCGAACACCGCAGTCTTTCAACACTTTCAGTACTGGCGCCATCTGTCTCCTCTTGACTAGGGTGATACTTGCCAAGTGCTGGTATAAAGCTATCTGTTGGCCTTTGTACATTATTGGTTCCTTTTCCGTGCGGCCTGAAGAACAGCCTCCTTTTGTGCGTATCTAGCAAAAGTGGCAAGTACATCTCTCGGTCCTGGGGTGGGCCCCTTGGTGGGCCTGCCGATCCTATGGGCGCGATCTAGTTCAATGGCATCCGGGCCCCCTGCTCCTATAATATCCGCGAAGATGCCCTGGATTTCCCGTTTCAGATCCTTATCCGAGACTGACTCCGGTAATTGCTTCACCCTTATATTAATTCTTTGCGACCTGTTTTCGACGTCCTCCATCTGAATCTCAAGATTCTGGGTCGCTACATCAAGGCGCTGTATGGCTTCACTATTGGCGGTTGTGTCCTTTTCCATTTCCTGGAGACCCCTTTCCAAAAGATCAGTCCTTTCTCCTAGTTGCCGCATGTCCCGCTTGATCTCCCGAGAGCCTCATTGAGATCTGCCCTCATCAGCTGGATCTGATCTTGGAACGTCTTAGCCAAATTAGTATGTAGCACCTGGATCTCGCTCAGGACATCCTGTCCAACCGCCGGGGACTGCTCCCTCTGCGCCTCCTCCGTCATACTTCTCTCTTCTGAATAACCAGTTCCCCCGTCCAAGCCCTCTCCTATATCCTGCACTGACCACAGTGAACAGAGGGTGCCCTGGGATTCCTGCAGGTGCTCTAAAGGCTTCCCACTTTTCCCTTTGTGCCGCGTAGCCATCTGTCCTAACCATATCCTGCCGTGCAAGGGCCCGCTCCACCTTATACTTGTCTCTCCTGTCTCTCTCCGGGATAATCCCTTCACCAGGTCTGGCTACGTCGGGCGGCCCTCCAGCACCACGTCTCTCGTGGCTCAGCACCCCCAACCCGTGCCTCCTTCTTCCCCTGCCTCCCGTCGCGCCACCAAACTGCTGCGCTCCCAAGGTATCTCAGTCAGGTGACCATGCCACGGGGGCCAAGAGGCCACGGGATGGGCTCAGTGTCAGCGATCTCCAAAAGCAGGAAACAATGGAGTGGTCCCAGGTGCCACCCCTCCTGGGTTTAAATATGCAGCAGGACTAACAACACAATGTGGCTCTCAAACACGGGAGGTCCCCATCTGCAGGCACATATGTTAGGGCAGTCACTGAGGCACAGGGGGCGTCCCCAGCCCGCAGGGACCACAGGGGCAAGCTGGGCCCTCCAGGGCCACCCCTGCCTTCTCTCCGCGGGCCACCACCTCGGGTGTAAATATGCAGCAGGTCTAGCAACCAGGTGTGAGTCTCATATACAGAAGGCCCTCGTCTGCAGTCACTTATGATAGGGGAGTCACTGAGGCACAGGGGGCATCCCCAGCCCACAGGGTCCGCGGGGGGTGGCCGGCCTGGCCCTCCAGGGCCGTCACTGCCTCCTCTCCACAGGCCCCCACCTCTAGAGGAGCAGCCAAAGCAGCCCCCTCCTCCCGCTCCTTCTTCTCTTTCCCGATGGTTTAGGGGCCCGCTTGCCCTCCAGCCAGCCACCCACTGCCGTTTCCGCTTACTGCTGCTTCCCGGAGCCCCGGGCTGCCTCGCTCCTCCACGTCGCACTCGGGCCGCTGCCCGCCCTTCTCCTGGATCGCTCCCTTCTGGATGTTGGGGGGAAGGGGAGCCCGCCCTAAGCCGCGAGGCTGCCGGCGGCAGCCTCCCACGATGACGCCTCCTCCTCCTTCGCCTCCTCCAACGGGGCGAGTGTTCGGCTGGAGCCGCAGGGCCACACAACTCCCGGCTCACCGCCCTTTAGCCTCCACAGGCCAGCGATCCCGGGCGCCCGCCTCCAACAGCCCCCGCGGCTGAGCACCTTCCCGGGGGCCGTTCGGCACCCCCCTCCTCTGCACTGGCACCACACGTCAGCCGCAGGGCAGGCGCTCCGATTCCCCTCTGCGCTGGTCCGCCGAGTGCACAACTGGGCTCTGCTTCCAAGAGCCCCCTCCTCTCCGCGCCTCGCAGTGCCCCCCCCCCGGTAGGTGCCGGGAGCTCTGTCACTCCGCTTGGGAGGCTCACACAGCTGGCGTGGTGGTGGACCGCTCTGTGAGCGCTCCGGAGTGAGGAGCTTCAGATGGTACATCTACTCCCTACCGTCCGCCATCTTGGAATAAGGGTGCTTTTTAAGCATCCCATTTTGGTCCTACAGTGATTCTACCACCCTACAAGTGTGTTGTCGAGCAGGCAGGTGGCAGCTGTAACTTAGTTTTGGCCTGACCAGGTTTGCAGCCAGTTGTACCGCCTTATTAGCCCAATATACAGGTATTGAAGCCATTGGGATACTAATGTATTTAAGTTGTACTCTTAGCCATTTTATTGTGGTCTGTCCCTTTCTCTGTGGGGACCCCAATGGAGGCCTGAAATTGCTATTGTGGGGACATGAGCTCACTGTGTGTCTTTTGTGGTTCAAACTGGCTTAGCCAAGTTTCCTGTCTCAGACATGGCCAGGACCCATCCTCGGTGGATGGACATAGGTTTTATTTTAATTTTATTTTTTGTGTTTATTGTGCAACAGTTAATTTACAAAGTTTTAGCCTACACAAATAACATAACATAGACAAGAGGCTTTCAAGGGCACCCGCAAGCAGAACTCCTAGTATGGCGGTACGGTAGCAACGGTGCCGGTAGCGATACCGGCGCCGTTGTTGCCTTACCGCCATACTTGTAATGAGGCTCAATGTGTTCTTAGTGTTATGTGGGCCTCATTCCGGGTTTGGAGCTAACCATGGAGTAATTAGCTCCATGGTTGCCTCCGAAACCGTCCCAAATCCGGCATGGTGAATGGAGTAATTACCGGTCCATTCCAGGGTTGGAGGGACCGGTAATTCCCCATTCACCTTTTGCCCCATTCCCATGTCTGCCCCATAGGACTCAATGGGAATGGGGAAGGAGGTAATTACGGCACCGTAAATTACGGTACCGTAATTACCTCTGAAGTACCTTTGCAGGTCCCGTACTTTACTCCTGCTAAAAGCAGGAGGTAAGGAAGGACCCGCAAAGGGACCTCGGTATACGGAGGTAAGGGATTACCGGCATCGGCACCCTTACCGGTGCCGGTAATTCCTTACCTCCAACCTCAGAATGACCCCTACAGTCAGGTAATATATGTCGTCAAGTTTCAATATTAACACGGCAAAGACGACATACATCATCCGTTTCTTCAGTTTTTATTTATTTAGTGGTATATTCCCTCGTAGGTAATATGTTAAGGCGTAAATACAATAAAAAGCATTTAAGTTCCATAGAACACAGCCTTACAAGGTAGCTACGGGGTTCATTTATTTGGAAAGACTGATGGAAAACTCATACCTTTTCTTGGTGTGTAATGCATCAATATTGATTTCCATATCCCTCAATGTGGCCCTCTGGACATAAGTGCTTGGCGGTTTTTCAGGCCAGCCTGATTTTTCAGTGTGTAATTGTAGGGCTGACTAAGGGCCTCATTACACGGATGGCAGAGAACCATGGCGCTATTAGCGCCATGGTTCATACCGGTAAAATACCGGCACCGCCTTGGCGGAAAGGGGAATTACCTCCCCATTCCAAGGTTGGCGGGGGCGGTAATTCCCCCTTCCACCATTGCCCTTCCCCATTCCCATTTTTGCCCCATAGGGCATAATGGGAATGGGGAAGGCGCTAATTGCGGTACCGTAATTAGCTCCCTGGGTCCCTTTGCGGGTTGGTTTTTAACGCCTGCAAAAAGCAGGCGTTAAATCCCCCAACCCGCAAAGGGACCTCGTAGTAAGGCGGTAAGGATTTACCGGTACCGGTATTTTACCGGTACCGGTAAATCCTTACCGCCATCCGTGTAATGAGGCCCAAAGTAGCAGTGCTTATCCAGGGGGCATGTGCATTCCTCGGATCAGTATAGTCTGACTTGAATTACTAGAGCAGTGCCACAAAGATGGGCTGCAGTTTTTAGGAATACACACTTGCTGGGGCCTGGTTCCTTTATCTTTGCCCTGGTTTCTTCTAAAGGTTGCTGGCGGTCCCTCCTAGGCTGTTCCTCTTACTCCTCCAAGTCCTCCTAGATGGCTGAACTAGGGCTTTCCTGTGCACGGACCAATTCTGGGTCGCTGCAGTGGTGCCTCCAAGTGCCTCAAGGTAGGGGTCTCCCTGTCCTAGAATAGTGGAGGGTCACCACTACTCTGGCTCAGCTCTGTCTCGGGTCATCCTGCAGAATATATAGGCATTGCCACAGGACTGTTATCCACTGGCTTGCTACCCTTTTTATGCCTCGGGCTGCCAGGGTCTCCTTGCTCATGCTACATTGATTGTTCTTCTTTACATGTGTCTGGGTCGTGGCTGGCGAATGGCTCAAGATCCTGAGTATGGCTCCTGTCTCCAGCCCTGTAAAACAAGCCTTGTCCTCACCATGTCCCGCCCCCCTTTTCCGAGCTGAATCCTGAGCAACTAGTCCCATAAGTACATGTCCCTAGGTCCTAAAGTCCTGATATATTCTCCAGAATCCTGTTCCCCAGGCTCATGGAGTAGTGGGGAGTTGCAGGCTCCACTCTACCACAGTTCGCCACTGACTTGCATTGGCTCAAATCCCGCTCTGCTTCTTTTCTTCTCCGGTTGGCTGGGTTTCAAACCTGGAACTGGATCTCTTTAAGGGGGTCTCCTGTGGCATACTCTGGGGTTGATTGCTGCTTTGTCCGCACCTGTGGAATAGAACAAGTATTTACCTACTCTTTAACGCAAAACAGTGGTTTGCCGGTAGATTTTGTGCTATTAATTCCTACGGGAAACTTTCACAAATGTTTGAACTTCTCCTAAGGTGACTAGCACGGTTACCTAGATGAATTTTTACCTTTCTCATGGGTACCACTTGGGTCCCTGGAGTTTTACACAAAAGTCTGGATTTTTATAATTTACTCCTGGTATATTACAGAATTTAATGTATGAAATCATAGTATTGCATGCCTAACCCTTGAACTGTGTTGGGTTACTGAATCTAACTTTTTATATATTTTATTCACACTTTTCTAGGAGAGCATTCAGATCATGTAGGTCTTGTATTATGAGACTGATGGTATTCCTAATTTTGATGGTCCTTTGGGGCATGGTTTAGAATCCTTAACCCCTTCAGACCCTCTAGGTGGTAAACTGAGTTTATGGTCTACCTATGTGTTAAATATGCTACAGCGTACTAGAGGTTGTGTGGAATAGACAGGCGGAACGCAAATGGCGGCGCTCTTATGGTATAGCAGAGAGGACAGCTTATAGACTTGTGGCTAAAGCCTATCATAGGTCTATATTCATTGCAAAGCAGACCTTCTTTACTCAGAAGGTAACTAGTGATCTCCATCAACCTATGGATCTGTTTTCTATGTTGAAACCTTTGTCGTCCACTGAGAAGCTCTCACCAGCTGTGATCCCCTCACAATCTCTTTGCGTTTCCCTGGCCCAATCTTTCCTGTCTAAGATTGATACCATTAGGACAGATATTCATGGCCGTTATGGGAGTACCATCGACAACTCGTGGGATATTGAAGCTGGTGGTTCAAGTTTCCAGTCTTTTCGGTGGATATGATTGAAAAGGCTGTTTTCCAGTTAAATCAGCCTCCCCTTCGGATTCCCTGCCATTAGCAGTTTTTAAGGACATCACTCCAGGCTTAATTACCTTGGTTTCCCAGCAGTTAACCTATCTTGTCAGTCGGGGGTTATCCCAGTGGAGCTGAAACAGGCCATAGTTATCCCCTTCTTAAGAAGCCCTTACTGGATCCTACTCTGCCTGCCAACTTTCGTCCTATCTAACTTCTACCTCTATTCATGAAACTCATGGAATCTCTGGTTTCTCTTCTTCTCTCATCCTTCCCGGAAAGCACTGTTTTTTTTTACCATTTTCGGTCGGGTTTTCGTCTGGGACGAGGCACGGAGAGTGTCCTGGTTTCTGTCGTCGTCGGCCTGGCTTGATTAGTGG
This sequence comes from Ambystoma mexicanum, assembly GCF_040938575.1. Lineage (NCBI taxonomy): Eukaryota > Metazoa > Chordata > Amphibia > Caudata > Ambystomatidae > Ambystoma > Ambystoma mexicanum. The sequence continues at coordinate 254,725,359 of NC_090925.1, read as the reverse complement.
ATGGCAGTGGAATGATTGTACTGATATTGCTAGATCTTTCGGTGGCCTTTGACTCCGTCGACCATCTGGTTGCTGTCCCGTCTGGCATCAGCAGGCCTCGCCGGGTCTGTCTTAGCCTGGTTTTCCTCTTTTCTGAAAGACGCAGGCCAATCTCTTTCTCTCCTCTTTTACTTCTGCTTGCTGCTCTTTATCTGGTGGTGTCCCTCAGGGTTATTCCTTGGCCCCTTCACTTCTTAATTTGTACATCCATCCTTTGGTCAGGTGCCCCTCTTATGCCGACAAACCCAAGATCCTGATTTGATTAGATCTGAACCAGTCGGAGGTCTTGTTACGCTTGAGTCAGTGCCTAGTGGCCGCGGGGTACAGGATGGGTAGGAATCGGCTGAAGTTAAATGGGGACAGGAATGAGATGTTGGGCTCCACTCCTAATACTGCTCTTTGGTCCCCATCTTTCTGGCATGTGGCACTGGGTGATATTCCTCTCCCTGAGTCAGTGGTTACAATTCTGGGGGTTACTTTATCATCCACACTCTCCATGATGGTTCAGGTTGGAACAGTGTCTAAGGCTGCTCACTTCCACTTGAGGATCTTACGTAGGGTGCTCCCTTTTCTGCCATGTCATCTCAGACCTCTTGTGGTGGCCCCTCTGGTGATGAGCCGTATAGACTACTGTAACTCCTTGTTTTTCGCTCAGTCAGCGGGACTGATCCGCCGGCTAATGCTGCTGCAGAATTTGGCAGCCAGGGTGCCCACTAACACTCTTTACTGCACCCATATTACTCCACTTCTTCCTGTCGCCAGGCATATAGAATTTAAGGCCCTTGGTTTAGTTCATCGGCCTTTTATCGCCAAGGTGTAGATTACCTATGGGACAAATACTCCCCATATCTTCCAAACCGAGCTCTTCCAATGCCTGCTTGATATCTATTCCCAGAGTCCGCCTCTCAAGAGTTGGCAGTAGCGCCTTTTCGGTGGCAGCCCCCAAACTATGGAAAACACTTCCTTTCATCTTGAGAGGTAATCTGAACCATCTACACTTCAGGTTTCTCTTGAAAACGCTCCTCTTCTGAAGTATAGCAGACTGTGTATTTGAGCTTGATGCTTGAGCGCCAAGATGCCTTTGGGCCTACTAGTGCTCTATAAAACATTTTAAGATAACATAACCTACAGTGATGGTTCATGCATCATCATTTTGGCTCCTGAAAATTACTGAAGTCATGTTTTATTTTTTTCTCTACTGTGAGAAACCTTAGGGTATCCTCATGCCTAGCCCCCTGGATCCTCTGTTCAGGTGGTCAGGGAAAGGCCATCACTCTTGGAACCCAACCCTGGGGGTGGAGTAGCAAGGGACGATCACCTGGGTGTATGCAGGGTCCTAGGAGATTGGGAGTGAGGCGCTCATAGGTGGGGCAAGTTATCCCCCTTTCCCTATTGTTGAACTAGCCCTCCGCTGACCTTTATGGGCTATTGCAAGATCTCTCCCTTCAATTCCCCACACTTGACAGTTGAAAGTACTGGGACGAGGAAGAGGAGACTAAGAGTAATGAACACTGCACCTACATTTTATGGTAATGTACGCATTTACCGAGTTTAAAAGTCCGACCCCACCAAAAGACCTAAAACACACATCACGAAAAGTTCAGAATACCAAAAGTCAGAACTTTTCATGTTATGTGTTTAGGTGTTTCAGTGGGGTTGGACTTGGGGCTGCGGGGGTGTTCCCCGCAACACCCCGCTCACTATGCTATACAGTATAGTGGGGGGGGGTTGCGGGGGACACCCCCGCAGCACAACTGAGGAAAGAGGAAAAAAAAAAAAACTGGCCTGCGCGGGTGTCCCCCGTATACTTTACAGTATAGTGAGCGGGGGTTGCGGGGGAAACCCCTGCAGCTTCCGAAAACAAAAAAAAGAAAAAAGAAAGGACCCTGCAGCTCCGGTTCCCGATCACGGAAGTGAAAGGGAACTGGCGCTGCAGGGACACAGCGCGTCTTTGAAGGTAAGTAGGGTGGGGTTATGTTGGGGGCGTGGCTGGGGGTGTGGGTGGGGATGTGTGTTGTGGGTGTGTTGTGGGTGTGGGTGGGGGTGTGGGTGTGCAGGGGTTTTAAATGTGTGATGGGAAATGTACAAACCTTTTGTGGTTCGTACATTTCACATGCAAACTTTTCCGTTGCAGACTTTTACGCGATGGAAAAATCACATAGAACCACATTTGATCACTCTGGTACTGGGACGATGAAGAGGCCTGTAGAGTATGGTGAGAGCCAGGCATATGCCTTTAATCAAAGTCAGGCAAACCTAATGAAGGGTTTATACCTGCATCTTGTTAGAGGTTTTCAGGTGTATAAAATGAGAGACGGAGAAGGGGAGAGAGGAGAGAAGCAGGGAGACATGTGGGAAACCATTTCCAGGAAGAGGCAGCCATGGTAGGACCTGTGGAGGAGCCAGGATGCCGTCCAGCAGCCCAAAGAGGGAGACTCTCTGTTGCTGAACTGTGCAGGAGGAAGGAGAATGCCGTCCGCATCTCTATTGAGGCAGCTGAGCCACCAGCGTGTGGGAGGCGGGCCCTTGTATGAGAGCAGAGCTTGCAGGAGCTGGCCCGCTGACCTACAAGGAAGAAAGAAGCAGCGGCAGCCATTTGGGAATGCTCGCCAAGTACCAGTGAGTGTCTCAGAGAGGCGCTAAGTGACCGGGCGTTCCAACGCGGACTGCTAGTGGGGAATGAATGCATTCCAGTTACCGAACTGCACAGACAGCTGAAATTAAGCAAAATTAACATTTATTGAATACCGAGCTAAATAACAACTTGAAATTAAATCATACCAAGTGTATATTGAATACCAAATTGAAGGAAAACTTTAACCAATGCATATCTATTGAATACTGAACTGGAAAACATACCAGATGCATATCTAAACATGAAAGTGAAGGAAAACTTGAAATCAAGTATAACTACTGCACATTAACCATCAAACTGAATTAAAGCTTACAAATAAGGAAAGTGAATATTTGTTGGATGTCGAACTGAATGCAGCCTTACACTTTCACTTATTGAATATGGAATTGAATAAGACTTTTTATGGGCAAAGCAGAGGACAACCAAAGAGAATGTGTCCATTGGAAAATAGCACATAGGAGAGAGTGCACGTGTGGAAAGGTGTTATAGCAAGGTGGGACATGAGCATGACCACCACAATGTGAACTTTATGGACAATTACAGTGTTAAAGACTGGCAAGAGGTGTGTGACACTTTGAGGCAGAGCCAAGAGGCTAATCAGGAGAAGCCAAAGGAGTGTGAACATTGCACACAAGCCAAGGGGCCACCAAGAGAGACTATCAGAACACAACTCTGTACACAAGAATAAGCCTGGAGAACCTGTGTGCAGCAAGGAACCTAGGGATCCCGGTTGCGTGACTTGTGATGGGTGGACCGTATGGTTTGATAACTGCACCTAGCCCCGTGAGCCCAGAACTATGTGAATCCAAAGACATTAGCCATAGCCATAGCAAGGGAGCCTGAACCAATCAAGAGGGGATCATTTATTAACTCACTATTTAAAATATTGGGTTAAAATGATACATTTTAGAGCACACTTTAAAAAAGAATTGAGTAAAAAGCCAAACAAGTTGCAATTGGCACAGGGGGCGGCTTGGTATTTTTTACTGGACGCGATTGACAGTTCCTGTATTTCTCTATGATCCATTAATGTTTTAAAAATTGAGAAGGCCACTGACACACAGTATGCTAAGGAACAGTTCCCTAGGTTACTAGAACATAAAGAGACTGAATGGAATGTTTCACTATGTCACAAGTGTGCAGGGTATGATGACCCTTTTACTCAAAGAGAACAGTATTGGATATACCTTTAAAACAGCCACAGCAATTTAGTGGGGTTTGGAATATCAGGAATCCATTGGGGGCTGCTGAATCCAAACACTGCAGGTTGCGTGCATGCTAGCCGTAATACTGCGGGAGTCTGTCCGAGTCTCGGGCGCATCTTATTGAGAATCAGTTCGCAATTATATCTGTTTGTACTTTGCTGTTTGTGTAGCACTTACACACTGGATATCCAAGTGCTTCCATCTTCTGTGAGTGGCTAAGATCGTGGCTGAACGCCAGGTGTTCGAAGTCCATGACAATTCACTGTCAGAGCAAATTCTTCATTGTTGAATCAGGCAAAAACCAGTCTGCGTTTTAGTTTTGTAACATGAACCTCTGCGTTTTAGTTTTGTAACATGAACAGACCATTATTTTCATTGCAATACAACAATAAAGTCTTTTATACCATTAAGTTTACTTTGAAGTAGGACATTTTATTACAAAAGATGTGTTCTCATAAGCAAGGAAATTTGTTCTCTTATCATAGGAGAGCAACCTCTCTTGCTTACACCTTCTCCGCATTTGGACAAGTACTATCACAAGCGTGCACAATTTGGCCATGTTCTATAAATCGCTCTATGATCCACCTCTCCGCTTCTGATCTCAATGATTTGTGTCCTTGCTGCTTCCCAGTGCCAATAAACCTGGCTACCCTTATAATGATTTAGAAATGTAGAGTTAGACAGTCTGTTTCCCGAATTCCCCTTTTGTACTTTGAGCAAAAATCAATTATAATTTACATTTCATGTCATTTATTTGTAAATGCTTACAAAGCTATTCTGTTTTCCTTGGTCTGAAATCTTCTCCAGAAACTTTGGGAAGCACTGGGGTACCTGGGCTATCCAGGCTTCAGGACTCTTTTGCGACCTCGGAGACACTCTTGCTATTCTTCTCTCTGGCCCGACTGGCTCTGCAGGGCACACCTTCAATGTTCTGATCTCCTCAGACCTTCCCCTCTCTAACCCTCTCACCACCCCTCTCTCTTGGAGTGATCACTTTCTCCTTTCCTCCCAGCTCTTTCTATCTATCCGTCAGGCCAAGCCGACTCCAGCATTGCCACCTACCTTCTTGGTCATTTGACCCAGGAAGCGGGTGGCAGTTGAGGCTTTCACCACTACTTTCTCTCCTCCTGCACCTTGTCTGACTCACACCCTGACACAGTCCTCTCTAACTTTCATCTCTCCATCTCTAACACTCTGGATGCCCTTTCCCCTGTCATGAGGATCCTCTTGAAGCCCAAATCCAAGTGCAACTCTTGGTATGATTCTGACCTCACCACCATTAAACGCAAGTGTAGGGCGGCGGAGAGGAAGTGGAGGGCCTCAGGCACACCCCCTGACAAACTGGCAAACCGATGGTCCAAAGGCAGTACAGACTCTCTGTCCTCTCTAAGAAGAGAGCCGACATCTAAGCCCGCGTCTCTGTGGCATCTAACAGTTCGGCCAAACTTTTCAAAATCTGAAAGAAGCAGTCCAATCCTGCTGCAGTCTCTACCTCTCCTGTTCCCTCCCAAGCCTTCTGCATAGCCTTGGATTCTCATTTCACTGCTAAAGGTCAGGACATCCTGTCCACCGTCTCTTCCTCTACTTCTTCATACTGCTCCTCTACCATTCCTGGCCCGTCTGAGGCCGTCACTCCTTCTTTCCCCTGTTCGCCCCTGACAATGTTTCTAGACAAGTCCGATCTATGAAAGTCTCATCAAAGCAGGTTCTCCCCTGCTCATCCAGAACAATCAAGGACCACATTGACACCCATGCTCTAGCCTTGGCCGATTTCTGCAATCACTCCTTTGCCACTGGAACTTCCCCTCCCCCTTAAGTACTCCCTTGGGCACCCCCTTCTAAGAAGCCCTCTGCCAATCATTCCTCTCTGGCTAACTATCGCCCTATCTCCATCACTCCTTTCCTGGGCAGACTCTTGGAAAAGCTGGCCATCTCACAACTTAATCTACATACTGAAACTGTTGGTTGCCTCCATGACCACCAGTCTGGCTTCAGAGCTGCCAGAAGCATGGAAACTGCTCTCCTGGACACATGTGAAGACCTGCTCTCCAATCTTGACTCTAATCTTCCTTCTCTCCTCACTCTCCTTGACATATCCTGTGCTTTTGACATGGTCAACCATGCCATCCTTCTCAAACGCCTCCGTGACAACCTGGGTATCACTGATCAGGCCCTGGCCTGATTTACCTCCTTTCTCACTGACCAACCCTCTCAGGCCCAACTGGGGTCTTTCCTCTCTTCTATCCCTCTCTCTACTTGTGGTGTTCCCCAGGGGTCTAACCTCTCTCTCTGGCTGTACAAACAATACCTGGCACCTCTTGCCCACAGCATTGCTACTTTCTGCTCTAATTCTCAGTGTTATGCGGATGACACCCAGCTCTCTTTCAGGCTCCCCTCAGCCACCTCTGCTCCTTCTCTCATACCAAACTTTCTGGCCGCAACTCAGGAATGGTGTGCCACCAATGGGTTCTTCCTTAATGCCAGTAAGACTGAGATTCTCCTCATTGGGACACCTGCTCCCTCCTTTCCTCTCTCTCTCTCTCTCTCTGGCCACCCACTCTGAGCCCTCTTCCTGCTCCTTCCTGTGAGGCTAAGAACATTGGTGTCATCTTTGATTCAACCCTCTCCTTCTGTGCTCACATCTCTGATGTCTCTAAGATGTCAAATTATCAGCTGCACCTCCTCAGGGGTATTCTTCCTTTTCTCACTTTCCCCCAGAAGCTCACTGTCTCTAGAGCTCTGGTCCTCCCTAGGCTGGACTACTGCAACAGCCTCTTTCTAAATATGCCTGCCTCTACTCTTCGACCTTTACAACATATCCAGAACAGGACTGCGGGACTTGTCCTTGGCCTCAAGCCCAGGGACTGTATCTCTTCAGAAATGAAATCTCTTCCCTGGCTCCCTGTGGCTGCAAGGATCAAGTTCAAAACCCTCTGCATTGTCCACAGGCTTTCTGGGGCCTGGGACCACTCTATCTCCAACGTTCACTTTCAAAACATCTTCCTTCTCAAGCCAAGCTCTCCGCTCATCCACCTCCAACTCTCTGAGGGTCATACGCTTCTCCAAGCAGAGTTGGGGGAAGATCTCTCTCCTCGGCTGGGGCGTCCCTCTGGAACAGCATCCCACCCTCTCTCAAATTTGAGCAGAACCACTTCCGGTTCCAGAAACAACTCAAGACCTTCCTTTTTGCTTCCGCTTTCTCTTTTCCTCTCACCTGCTGATGTACCTGACTGCTGCGCGCGCTGGTCACCTGGATGCTCTCTGAACTCAGGCCCAGGCTCCTGCTTATCCAGTTGCCCTTGCACTACATCTGGGCTCCCCCAGCACTTAAGGGTCTGCATTCCATCCTCACCGCACTTATGAGCCACCTGCTGGCTGCACTTATTGATCTACCTGCACTTCTCCCTTCCCCTCCCCACCGGTACTTCTCCCCTTCCATCTTCCCCGTTTTGTCCTCCCTTTCTTTCCCCTGCCTTGTCTTGTTGCGCCTAGAAACACTGGGCACGTTATAAATGCCATATCATATCATATCATAGTGTAAACTAAAGTCTTGGGGAAGGGCACCCTGAGACTCAAGGAATTGTGAACCTTCTCTTGAGAACAAGGTCTCAAGACCCTTTTTGCTTTTGACCTGTGTTGCTTGGAACGTGGTGAAGGGGGAGCTGGAGAAGAAGCTAAGAGCTGGATGAAGCTCAGAGCTTTATGTTGATCACCATTACTTTCATTGTTGACATCCCTACACACTGTTTAGCTTTAGTTGTGAGGGCAAGAATAGGTTTTGGACACAGACAGACTTTTAAGTGGAACTCTTTGACTCGGATTATCCTTAGTTTCAGTCAGGTAGGGAAATCCTACCTTCAACCATCCTGACATTTAAGTTAATAAATATCTTTTGTTTGAACTTTAAGTCTGTTGTCTGTGTCTTTCTTCATGATGCCTTCACACTACCCATTAGCGATATAATGGATAGGTCTGGCTACCATGGGCAAACCTTGGGAAGGGTCTATTTGAGGCGCTGCAATTGTTTTTACCTACACAATATTTAACTGTGTTTTGTTTCCTGGGGGACCAGCCAGCTTCCATGTAGAGAGGACGTGCCACCCTGGAGCTCCCGACAGATCCTTTGGTTTCATGTGTTTCCTGTAATTTTGAATCCTACATTGACCCTCAAGATCAGTGGAGCCTAGTGCACCTCCCAGGCTAGGCTTGTACTGAATAACAACAGCATCTGGGTGACTGGGTTGTGTGCCTGGAGCCCTGTAGGTGCTCCTAAGAGATACAAAATGGCACCCAAAGCAGATCCTGGGCACCAACGCACCAATGCTGAGGAGGAGTCTGCAGCTCACCCGGTACAGACAGAAAGCGGAATGAGAAGATTGGCTGCTTGACTGATGGAAAATGCAGAAATAGCAGAATGGCTGCAGAAACAGTTAAGTGGCTAAGGATGGAGGGTACCAGCAAAGGTTGCACCCTGAGACTGCCTTGTGAGGCCAAGAGAGTCGGAGCCCCGAGTGTTTGCTGATTGAGAAGGGATGCACTAGCAGTGCACGGTTTCAGCTGTGTGACATTGGGTGCAGCAGGAGAGAGGCCGGGTAAAGCCATCAAACATTGGCACAGGGATTGATGCGGAGCCGGGGGCGGACCACGGCCTCAGGAGGACATCGGAATCATATGCCAGGGTGCTGCTGCAATCCGGGGGAGTGGGAGAAGAGGAAGTTGGCATAATATCCGCACTGTGTTAATTCTGCTGGCGCTGCCTCTCCTTCCCAATCGCTCGCGGTCGCAAACTTCTTCGCTCACTCTGCAGCCTGCCGTTTTCCTTCTTCTTCAAGCCGAAGCTCCAGCAGGGCTTCAATCCTCCTGTCAGCGCTTGCACCATTCTACATACGTGCCTTACAGCTCATGTGTCTTGCTCAATCAGCATTCACCTTGGAAATACCCGCTTCACCTTTTGCCTCATCTGCAGTCTGTGAGGGGAGAAGCACCTTTCTTCCTCTAGTACAGCTATACTTTATTCAGTGAGAGATATCTACCTGCTTATCCTTTCCTCCGCATAATACACAGCGACTCAGGATTCAGGAGCACTCCTGTACAGCATTATTATTTTGGACTTGTCCTTTTTTCGCCAACTTCAGAGACCCTTCATCTGCATCAAAACACCCCAGGGATTTTTCAGCTGCAAGGCTTTTTCCCTGGTTGGGGTCAGCTCCTCTGAGTCCTCCTATGCCTGAGGTGTTTGCCACCTGGGAAAGTTGGCCTTCGGGGGAGCTCAGCCTTATCTATTCGACAAAAATGGAAGAAAGACAAGAAGACCTATGACCAGCAGAAGAAAGCAGAAGACAGAGTCCTCAGAAATCTCATCCGAAGAGCCAGGTGAGGAGGATCAAAGGGAAGGGTCACCAGTTTATGACAGAAGTACGCTCCCTAGCCACAAGGGTCAGTGAGACAAGAACGAAGGTAGAAGATGCAATGACTGCCAGGAGGGAATTGAGGTTGAAGATCCAAGGCCTACCATCGAAAGTGAGAACACTACTGGCGAGAGAGGAGGACAGAGACCATACCACCACCCTCTTCTGGAAGCAAGCCCTGGTATGATGATGCAGAGATTTACTGTGGAAAGGGTCCACAGGTCCTTGTCCAAGAGACCGCCTGTCAAGTTCCACAAGTTCCACTGGGTAGAGGTGGTATGAATGACAGATGGACCAGAATAGCATGGTACTATTGGGTCGAATAGTCATTGTTTTTTTTGTTTTGGAAGATTACATTACAGAAATGCTTGCTATCATATTGGGGGTCAAGGCGAGTGGGTAGTCAGAGCATCTGCACCAAGAATACACTACGACTCACCGTGGCAGAGGAGAGTCACTTAGAGGAGTGGCTGGTAGTAGCACACTAGACACTACGTTCCTGGCTGGCTCCATATTGGGGGATTATGTGGATCTGGGGGGGGGGGTATAATTGTACATTGAACCCCAGATTAGACAGATCTGACGACAAGCACATAAAGCCAGCACCACCAGCTAGAGTCCTAAGGAAGCTATAAGAGGACCTGGAGCTGGTGGATATTTTGAGGTGGTTGAATGGGAACAGAAGGGAATATTCACATTACTCAGACCTGCATAAAATCAACACACGTATAGATTACTGTTTTACCGGTCTCGAAAATATAGGGAAATTTGCAGGTGCCATATACGAGGGTAGGACACTTTCAGATCACGCACTGTTGTTTGCGAGCTGGGGGGTAAGCACGGGTCCTCCTCCTGTTCCCGCATGGAAGCTCAGAGCTCAGATGTTCAAGGATGGTCCCTTTCTGGGTCATATGGCTGATAAGAGAGAGGAATATTTCAAGGTTAATATGGGTAGTATGGGAAGAGGGAAGAGGTGGGACGCGTTTAAGGTGGTGATAAGGGGAGACACAATAGCCAAAGTGGGAGGAGTTAGGAAAGAACTACTAGGGCTCCTATCAATATCAGAGGCTTGTATTCAGCAATTGGAGAACTCACAAATTAAGGAAGGCAATGCAGAGGGTGAACTTCTAATACTTTTGCAAAATTGTATGGCAAATTGGGAGACGCTGCATAGTTACGACTACGCAAAATACACAGAAGGGTTTCACATAAAGGGGGACAAGCCTAGTAGGATGTTAGCCTGATTTGCACATGCTCTTTCCCCTTTCTGTAATGGCTTGACAGTCGAAGAACGATGGTCTGGAGGGTTGCCCAGAGCAATGCCAGTGGTTGAAATTCATTTTAAACCTTCCAGCCATCAGCTTTTGTTTTTCTATAGTCACCCCAAGGGGGACGGGTTTGCTCAGACATGGACCGGGAGCCTGCTGGTCCTAGAGACCCAAGTTACTCCTCACTGATGACATCCAACGAGACAGAAACATGTCTTGGGTTGCTTGTGGTCTCATGCAGAAGGGATGTGACAAAGCAGTTCTGGCTGGACTGCCCTTTTTGGGGTGGGACCAAGCTTGATTTGCATATGTCCTTACCCTTTCTGTAATGTCTTGGAAGGGTGAGGGAGGTTGCCCAGGGCAATGCCAGAGGTTCAGATCAAAACCTTCTGGCCGTTTTGCTTTAGTTACCACCAGTGGGACAGGTATGCCGAGACGTGGGTCACGTGCCTGCTGGGCCTAAAGAGCCAAGCTTTACATGCACATTTTACACATTAATTGAGTACAGCAACTGCTCAGCTATTTATCGTATTTAAAACAACTTATTCTTTTAACACTTTAAACATGAAGTTACACAATAAACTTGACACATTATGTTAAGGCTCACAGCTTGATTGCATACATGCTAGCTTTATCTGCATATTGTAGCTTAAACAGTACCATTTGTTTTGCACCCACATTTTTATTTGCCAGCTGCAGACAATTTTTACTTTGGAAACCCATATGTATTTAAAAAATGTGGAATTTGCTATGCCAAATTCAATTAACCCCATACTCATTACTATAGTTAGCAAACCAAGTTTTGTCCTGATCCCAGACAATGGTCATATTGGTTTTAGGAAGTGAAGTCCAGGGTCATATAGAAGAGGGAATGTGCCAAGCATGTTGTAAGGATGAGTATAGGTTCAGCTGAACAATGGCTCTTCCCGTTTAACGCCAATAAGTATTATAGCCTTGGAACCTCCCCCATACAGAAATTAAATTCATGATGTCGTACATGGGTGCAGGAAAGCAAATCAAATAACCCTCAAAAGCAAATCTGTTTCATATGGGATTTAGTTGGACAAGCTGCTGCAATTTGAATTTCCACACGTATGGGTTAGGGAAGCAGGATGCTTGGTAAGGGTTTCTTGGTTGGGGGTGCTGGAGAGGCAGGACATCAGGTATAGAGTTAGTGTTGTGGTGGGTGCGGAGACAGGACACTGGATATGGGTCTTGTTTTGTTGGGTTGGGGTGACTACATGCAGAGGTTGGGTCTTTTGATGAGTCGGCACATGTTTCCCTTGGCAGGCCAGTCCGACTGATAGGCTTGTCTATAGGTCAGCTCACCCCGTTAGGTATAAGCCCGGTGCCCTATCTTCTCCTTTCTCACAGCTGGGCATGACTTCCCTACCACCCGCCACCCACACCAGTATCCCTTTCACTTCCGATTTCATAATTTTTCTTTCATAACTGCTTTGGCATATGTTAACAGTGGGTGACGCCATCAGGCCCCTCCCCAACAGTCGTCATTACCTGCATCTATTGCATTATCCGTGTAACATTAAATTGCACTGTGCTTGCTGCTCTCATGCCAGGTCCCTTAATCCTATTTCCACCTTGTAACTTGCCATTTCCTGGAGTCTTCCAACCTTTTTTTTGTGGCCAACATAGGACAAGTACACTGAGGATATTTGGGATAACAGGCTTTATTGCCAAACAGGTGTACAACTAGGACACAGTTGCCTCACTGTGTTCTACTCTGGTAGATTACTGTTTTACTTGTAGTGAGGGGTGACTTACAGGAAGGACAATGATGCGGTGTTCATGCGGAGCGCCGGGGCTGCCGTGGCATCTGTCCGCTGCCTGCGCTCAGAATGCGCTTCTCGGGCCGTCTACGTCTTCCGGGTCGCGTCATTTTGCGAGAGATTGCGAGAGATTTGGCGCGACTTCTCGCAAGCTTGTAATCTCCACACTTTTCTCAATCATTAAAAAGATATCATTTATTTTTCAAATTTTGTTTTTTATGCGCACCCAAACTGATTCCAAGAGCAAATAATGGCAAGTTTTACGAACATTGTAAAAATCAGCCTCTCGATGGTGATGGAATACTCTTCTGGGACCTGAGTTACAAAGAGTTTTTCAGTGGGGAAATCTCGTTGAAAAATCACATTGTATATCACATTGTATATCAGGCCCTTGGTCTTTCTTTCTGTTTGGACTTTTGCTTATAAAACTCATCTACTGTTTCCTTTCCGTAGTCTAATGGATTGAGGGTCCCTGCACGATATAAGGCGCGGCTTTGCCTACTGATTCCTTCACCTTTTAATAATCAAAATACTATCTTGGGCGTACCAATAGGAAAAAACTGCAATGGCACCTTTGGCACAAACTGTTTTTGAATTGGGGAATATTTTCTGCAAATGCCCTGCTGGGGAGAAGAGCAGACCCTGCTACCTGGTCAGATGGCACTCGTACATCAACAATAGAATACATTTATATTAGAAAAAGCACTTATACTGGTTGCGCTCCTGGTATGCATGGTTTGATCACACATTTGTTGTTTTTCAAAAGTTTATTTGTTCGTATACATTTTCAATCTCATAATTGCATTAATTTTCATGCAGTTTTTAAATTTTCTCTCAACTCAATTGCATTAATTTTCTCTCAACACATGTTTCCCCACAGTGCTTAACCGTGGTTCTTCAGGAGAGATGCTGTTTGTGAATCAAAAAGAAAAAAGGAAATAATTTTTTAGAAAGTGAATATGAGAATGAATAGGAAAAGGATCCAGATAAATTTGGTTTTAGCCACTATCAGTACTCCTTGTTGACAAGAACAATATAAGAAATAATTTACTAACATTTTGGGCTCACTCATCCTTTTGTTCCATAATTTTTTCTTCCTAATGTGACATGTTGGTATTCATCTTAATTGTTGGCTTCATATATGTTCCCCATAAAGAATTGGTTTGGAGTTTCTTACTTTTTGTGACTAGTCTAAAATATAAAGGCGAGAACATAAATAATAATAATTTATTTTCTAAAGACTAGTTTTTCATCTTTCTAGCTTTTTGTATGAGGCAACTTCTGTTTAATTACAGTGTGTGCCTTCCTTCTAGCTAACAACAAAAAGTTGTATTTTTTAATTGAAATTGTTTTAGCTGAAACATCAACTTTTTCTATATATCAAATCTGTGATCACATATATTTTTTTCTTTTTTAGATATAGAAAAACAGACAGCTCAATAGTTTAAAAGATCAACATTATACAATTTAAAATAAATGATATAACTTGTCTTAAAACCACAACTAAAATCAGTTAGATTAAATCATTTGTCATATAAAATCATTAAGATAAATTGTGCAAGGTCACCAGCAATTATCAAGGTATCTGATTATTTTTCAAATTCAATTAATTAAGAAAGTGTACAGTAGCTATAATTAATGAATCCTTTGATGCATTAAATATGTCATTCCATAGTTGATCTCTGGTCAGCATCACCCTATTCTTAAAATACTTGAAGGAATGTTTTTTCCTTAGTTCAACCAGTGAGTGACACTCCGAGATTAGATGGTAAGTAGATTCCTCCTTCTTAGGTATGCTACAGAATCTACAAGTGGAGCTTAGTGTTGGAACTTTAGAATATTGTGCAAGTTTAATTTTGGTTGGGAGTAGGTTTAGCCTAAAACGTAAGAAAATATCAGCATAAGATTTGTCAGGGAAGGTAAGGATATCTTTGGGTATATTGTTCAGTGCTTTGATCAAGAAAGGACCTGCTTTGAAGACTGAGTAATGGAGACACTTTTCTCTTGTATTGATCCAATCATGTCTAAAAAGCTTAAGCTCAGCTTTGTGCGGAAATTCCAAAAGTTCCTTGAGAGAAATATCTGCATCAAAGAGTAGTTGTTTGCAATGCTCTGACCAAATCGATAGCGCATTATTGTTTACGGATTCAATCATATCTTTTACAGTAGGAAATATATTTTTTGAAGGATCTGTAGCAAGGAGCGCCTTTCGGTATAATGACATCATGGACCAAAAAACAACAATAGATAGGGATGACAGGCCTAGTTCATAACGAATTATGGCTATTGGACAGGTTAATGGAACCGGCAGAATTACTTTCCAATATACCCCTCTAGGTAATCCCAATTTACTTGCTTGGTCACAATTTTGGTCTGGCTCCCATAAGTGATTATAGGAACGGCTTTCTGTAAATAAAACATTTGAGCTGGCATCAGAGAGAACAAACCATACTTTCTTTGTAATGCTTTAGCTTGGGTTATTAGGAGTTTGATCCTAATAATGAGTTCTTCTTTATATGGTTTGTCAGCCAAATCTGTGTTGATATTAACTCCAAGATATTTGTATTGTTTTATTTTATCAAGAGGGTTTTTTGAGATAAACCAATTAAATTTAGTATTTGTTTTTTTCACTGAATGGTGAAAGATGAACATTTTCATTTTTTTGGTGTTAATTTCAAGTTAATTAACTTCAGCATATCGTGATAGTGCGGCTATTTTCCTCTGTAAACCTATTGGAGTTCTGTCAAAAAGAACCATATCATCTGCATATAATAAGTAGGGGATATTCAGAGACCCTACGCGGGGTGAAAAAAACTTGACTTCTTAGCTAGATTTTTAAAATAATATATGCCAGCTTCTTAGCTAGTTTACAAATAGTTTTACCTTAGAGATTCTTCTTCTGCTGCCCGGTACGATTGCCGGTAGTTCCGTGCGCCAGGATCCGCGCTGTCTGCTGTCCTTTCTGTTGCTATTTTTATAGTTCAGTATCGGCAGGTCATCAAGCATCATGCGTGATGACATAATACGTTCCGAAAAACGTATAGTGGCCATTTTGAGAGTATGTGCTGGGACACCAGTCATTCCTTCAGGATAGTTGGGTATTCGGCAGCCATTTTGAGGTGTTAATTCAGTCTTTAATTCTTACGGTGGCCATTTTTAGAGTATCTTTTTTAATTCTAAATGATCTTTGGCTGTAAAAGTACATACAGCGAGCATTTTAAAGTTGATATTGGGTCGCAAAATTAGATTAGGATAATTCCCTTGCATATCTCCTCAAATATACTGTTTCTACGTGTCATTCTGTATAAGGATAAATTAGGTATTAATCAAAAGATAATTACCAAGTTCATAATTGTTGGAAGGGAAATTCGAAAAAAGAGCAAAAACAAAAATGTTTGTAAGGTAAAAAGAAGGAGAAATAAAGACAATTTAAAGAGATTATGTACAGAACAGTCCCATTGCGAATAGAATAATGAAATACATATAGAAATTACATGGATATAAGCCTAAGTTCAAAATGTTTTGTGAAGTGAATACTACATTAAAGTATTGGTACGTATAAAGATTTCATTAGTACAGAATATGTTCCTTTGACAGTTATAGCCAGTACGACATCTCATTTTCTGTGTTAAGGCCAGAGTGGCATGTGTCCAGTGAACAAATCCGTTTTGCTTCTCTTCTTCGTAGCATTAATTCTCTATTTCCTCCTTTCCGGTATGTCCACTTTTTCTAGGCCCAAGAATTTGATGTTTTTGGTGTCTGACGGTTGGTGTTCTTGACTGTAATATATTGCCAAGGGGTATCTGGTGTCTCAATTTGATATGGCTCTCAAATGTTCTATAAGGCGAATGTTTAGTGCTATCATAGTGCTTCCTACATATTTTTTGCCACTGATGCAAATTATGGCATAAATTACATATTTCGTATTGCAATTGATGTATTTTGTGATATTTTGTTTTCTTCCATTGGGTAAACTTATTTCTCTTGTTCCATTTGTTATTTGGGTACAGATTGTACAATTGCCACATCTGTATGTTCCTGTTGGTGCCGGCACTTTTAGGAACTGGCTTAGACTGTCAGTTTTTTCTTCTTTGAGATGGCTTGGACTTATCTTTTGTTTTTAAAGTCTGTGTTTTTCGATAGACCATCTCTGGTTTCTCCTCTATGGTTTGCTTGATTGTATCATCTGTTTGTAAGATGTTCCTATGTTTTTTCAGAAGTTTCTTCATAACATATGCTTCACTGTTGTAAGTGGTGATGAAGTTCACTTTTGTATGTTTATTTTTCATTTTCTGTTTGTTGATTAGTAAACTTGTTCTGGGTATTTTTTCAGCTTTTCTTATTGCTCTGTCCACATCTTCTGCTTTGTAGCCTCTTTTTATAAACTTTTCTTTAAGATTCTGTACATGTGCTTGAAATTTCTCCTGTTTGCTACAGTTCTGTTTTATTCTTAGCATTTCCCTGTAGGGGTATTTTTTATAATGTGTCTGGCATGGTTACTTTCTGCATGTAGCACATTGTTAACCGCATTGGGTTTAATGAAAAGAACGTCAGTATTTTTTCTGATTTTGTCTGTAAATTTGATATTATAATTTTTGGTATTCAGATGTCTGATATAGTCTTGTAATTTAATTTTGTCTTCATTCCATATCATCAAAACGTCGTCAATATAGAGACCCCAATACACATTGTGTCTTTCATTAAATGCCGGATGTTGCCACGCATGATTGATCTCAAAGTGTCCCATAAACAGATTAGCATATGCAGGTGCAAATTTGGCACCCATCGCTGTGCCCTGCTCCTCAATAGGAACTCAAAGCCGACAAGGACTGTAATTCTTCAATAAAACAATAGAATACATATTTATGTCCAAAGCACTTATTGACATTGTTCAAGATTTTCACATAAGAAATACTGAGATGAGTGACCATAAGATGCTAGCACTCACTATGTTAATGACTGCGGAGAGGACTAGCAGAAACTATTATAAGGTACCTCTTACTGTGAACTGCATAAAATCGAGAATTGTCTGTCATGAACCTAAACTCCTTATTCATGTTGGATTTTATTGGCCAAATATTTAAAAGTAAACTCTCTTTATGTAAACATGACGGCTTTGGATCATATGTTGATTCATTAATAGAGAAATATGTTAAAAGACCTCCCCCTAAAGTTAAAAGTGAAACACACAAATTTGGTTTCAATAAAGATGTTCAAGGGAGGAAAAAAATTTGCCGTAAGGCTGTTTGCCAGATAATGAAAACCTGTAACTCTCTCGATGCAAAGCTTAAATTGGTCAGGAGGAAAAAATAAAAGCTAAAAAATTGGCTAAAGGGGCATCGCGTTTTTATTTACCAACATGACAGTGAACAAATGTTTGATGCTTTAAAAGATTGTAGCTCTAGGCAATTCTGGGTTCTCGTCAATGCCATGGAGTCGTCCCAGGCTCCGGAACAGACCTACTCTATTCCTGAGGAGGTGTGGGCAGTCATTTTGGATCACTATATGAATGTTAGACACAGACACAATTAGATCGGGAAGGCATAAAAAATTGTCCCTGGGAGGTAAGGTTCACAATTGAAGAAATTAAAAACCTCATCATTAGGGCCTGTCCTTCTAGAGCAGCTGGTCCAGACCAGCTAACGAACAAAACCTTTAAACGCAACCCTGTTCTGTGGATTAAGGGCCCGTATTTACAATTTACGGATATTATTTGGACTAGATGTATACCATCTTCCTGGCAAGTCTCATTTGTGGTTTCCATCTATAAAAAAGGTGACAGGTGCAGTCCCCAGAATTATCGTCCCATTGCACTGTTGGATTCTGACTCCAAAATATTTTCTGCCATATTTTCTGCCATTGTCCTAAAGTACATAGGGTACTGGAGTAATAGCAATGATATCCTCAGTTTGGTTTTAGGAAAGAAGTGGGCATGGATGTAGGAGGGTTCCTTGTGAGGGCATTGCAAGAGATTGCATGGGAGGAGAGTGGTCTAACAATTTATTTGGCTGCTATGGATCTCTCAATTGCTTTCAATTTAGTTGATAGAGCTACTCTTTGGCGCAAATTACTTCAATTGAGAATGCCGGGAGGATTACTATCCCTATTGATTCACATGCATGAGGGCTACCAAATCAAAGTTTTCCTAAATAGAGAGGCTCGTTTATCGTATTCTATACATTTACAATGGCCTCCACCAAGGATGTGTTTTTGCGCCAGCCATGTTTAATCTTTATATGGCAGACACGGGTAAAATACCGGAGGAAGCTACTTTTGTGTCACACAAGATTGAGGGGATTAAAGTCTGTTGGTCTGCCTATGTGGACACTTTTCTTTTTCTGGACCACACCCCTAGAGGCCTACAACATCTAATATCCGTATTTAATTAATATATCTTCTCGAATTGCCTGAAAGTGAATTCCAAGAAAACCGTTGTTATGCGGCTAAGCAAACGTTCCCAACCAATAGGTTAAGCCTGGGTTTTGAATAAAGAAAAACTTGCGACTAGGGCTTCCATGGTTTACTTGGGGTTACCTATTTTTGATAAACCAAAGAAATGCTATTATCGTAACTATCTACATGAGAAAGCACTCAAACAAATAGCCCAAATGAAAAACATGGACTATAAATATGGTACATTTTCATTGGTGCCACTGATGCAATTTTATTCGGCCAAGATCATTCCTCAGCTGATCTATGGCCTGGAATTATTTCCAGCATGGCCTAGGGCTGAGCTGAACAAATTCGAGGCCCTGATCTGGTGTTCTATTCTGTTCTGCCTACCCAAATCTGTCCCCTTAGCAGCAATTAGATATGAGCTGGGGCAATAATACATTGAAAGTTTGGTATAATGGCAAAGATTATACCTATGCCAAAAATTATACACTACTCCGAATAAGTCCATATATGCATTATTAGGCAAGGGACCATGGTAAGGTGGTGCACAGACTTGCTTTATATCAACGTTAAAGGAAGATAGCGTTCAGTCCCTAGCAAAACTGGGCTTGTCAATGGAAACCCTAATACTGCAACCTCAACGAGTAAAAAGATTCTTGCAATATAATGATTGAGCTAGAACAGTGGGCGCATTACTGGTCTCGAAACTGTATAACCAATTAGTGTGACCTCAAAAGAAAATGGGCTGTCTGGAACCCTACCTCAGGAGAATTCCAGATAAGATTCAGTGTCATAACTTCATGAGGCTTAAATTCAATGTTCTCAGGACTAGAGAGATCTTCGTAATAAGGGGTGAAATGAATATGGAAAATGTCCTTCTGCAGATTTTGTAAGTGTATTAATTGTAAGGAAACGCTCTGGGAACCTACTAACAGAATGCACAGCACTCAAGAAGGAGCAGATTGACTGTTTTAAAATGCTTTTAGTAAATTTAGACAGAGTCAGTTAAACAGAGTCCGTTCACTCGGGATCCTCAATACAGTTGGGTGGTTGAGCACATCTCAAGTACATCAAGCAACCAATTGCACTACATCTGAGTACAGGTAAGTGGTAGTACAAGTTATGCCATCTAGAAGACACCTCTAAAGTGACCACCATCTCAGCCCTACACTGCTCATCTTTTTGCACTTCCTCTTGCACGAGTTAGCCTTGAGAACACATCTGCACACCCCCTTGCCCACCTCCCACTGTGTGCTTCTTCCTCTTGCTTTCACCATCTCCCTCGTGTTAGGTAAGATTTTCATTTCAGTGATAAATCCTCCCGAACGGTGTCTTTTTGCTGTACTTTGTGATTATTTTTCCCTTATTCCTTGGTGAGTGGGAATCTTTTTCCCCTCTCACCCAGTCTTTTACTCTTTTTATGGGTGATCGTTTTATGTCGCTCCATAGTGTGTGATTGGAATTATATAGTTTCCCAATAACTTTGGACTGACTGTAATGTACTATGGCAGCACACGGCATTTTAAATGCAGTGGCTGCCATTTAATTATCTTATTATTTCTTGGCAGAACTACGGTTACCAAGGGGTAAAGTGGGATTTCATGTAGTGAGCCAGCACTTAAATTGAGTGCTGGGGAGATACCATGTATCCCCTTTCTTACTAACCTGGTAGAGTTTTTGTTACAATTACCAGTTTACTTGAATGGCTGGTGGCAGTGAAACTACTTTTATGGCTTTTAGTCATTATTACTTGCAGGCTGTCAAATCAGCCTCAGTAATGCACAGAAGGGCCACCATTCTGCTATAATGGTGGGCTTCTTCTTTTTTTGCCATTTCTCTTTTGCTTTTTGTTTCCTAGGTATTCTTCTGCCATTCTAGGTGGGAACGACTCAGTTGAAGTTTTGTCTTCGGCGAGAATCCTTTGTATTCTCTGCAAAGGCTCCAGAGTTTCTGAGAAGGCAGGAAGCGAGGGTGGAGTGCAAAACTCTGCAGCATATCGTCTTTTACTTTGCCTGAAAGGAATCAGTTCCCACTGGGGGGCTGGCGTCCTGATTGGACAGCCAGACTGCCCCTTTCTGTAAATGGCAGGGAGAGTTTGCAGAGGTTATGCTGTAGTTCCTGATAAAGACTCTGATCCTGGAAGCTGCTGACAAGTCAACCACTGGAGCTGAATCCAAAGAGGAAGATGGAGAAATGGCATCTGTAGCTATTTTCAGTGAACGGAGAGCCTGCAGTGACTCTTACCCAGAGGCTGATGAGCTCCACTAGTCATAAGAGGATCTGTAAATCGAGCCATCCCTCGATGTGCTGTGACCTTCCTGGGCTGATAAACGCCAATACCACAGGACCTCACGCCTGAGTGCAGTGCATGGTCTTCCGAAGTCCGAATCCTGCTGAAAATGTGATGGACTCCTGCTTGACCTCCAGAGACACAATGCAAATCCCTGAAGTCACCTCACCAGAGTGCAGGACCGAGAGAGTGAAGAGAATCCCACAGGTGATATTCATCCTTGACCTGGTTCCTGTAAAAAGGCACCAAATCCACATAGCTGTGATAAACTGGGAAGAATCCTTTGCTGGACGCCTTCTCTGGTGACTGCTGTTGCAAGTTCCCATCCAGTGTTCAGTTCTTCAGTCTCCAGACCAAGAATCCAGTGACAGGGTCCTGTGCTGCTGCATCCTGAAGGCATCCACCCAGAAGCTCTTCTTTTCTCCTAAGGTACTGCATTGGCTTGGGAATTACTTACCTTAAGCATTGTGTGAATCCTTTGAGGCTGAGTGGGTGATTTGTGTGGTTTGGAGTTTGCCCATACCATTCACCCAGGCCTAATGCAGGAACACATATAGGGAGCCTTCTGTGAAGTTCCTGAACACTTTTACCTAACACTAAAGCTAATACTTACTTGTTGAAGAAGATATCCACTGGAACTCTGACTTTCCTGCATCTGAACGCTATCCTGACCTGCCTACAGCCAGCTCCCAAACCACTAGTGTCCCTCTTCTGCCTCTGAGAAAATCATGCTATCAACTAGCGAATGACTACAAAAGATAAGGCGTCTGCCTTGAAAACTATAACAAGTGTAAAAGTTCTTACTTGTAAACGAGTTAGTTTTGCAACTGTATCTCTGGAATAGAATAAGTAACAAAGTGTCACACAAGTTATTCCTTACCTTTAAGTTGCTGGTTGCTCCTTTAGAAAGCATATAACTTACTTTGAGTAGTAGCACACTCTTCTTAAAAGTAATTTTGTTGGTACTGTTTTATTATTCTTAACTGAGTGTTAAAGCTTACCAATAGGGTTACCTACCTTGAATAACCTATTGTCATTCATGAAAGTGTATTATTGGGTTTTGCTTTCCCTGATCTGCTTAGTGCATTTCTAAAACAGTCTTGTCTATGCTTACCTATGCATTGCTGAATGCCCTTCTTAAAAGTATACATTACTTACCTTGAAATACATTGGGCCTCATTAGGACCCAGGCGGACTTCGCGGTGCTAAATGCACCGCGAAGCATGGCGGAAAGCCGCCGATAGCGCCATGGGGGTTGGCGGATTTACCGCCCCATTCCGACCTCGGCGGAGCGGTAAATCCCCAATCCCCATTCTGCCCTTCCCCATTCCCATTTTTGCCCCATAGGGTATAATGGGAGTGGGGAAGGAGTTAATTACGCCACCGTAAAATACGGTGGCGTAATTAACAACGAGGTCCCGTAGCGCCATGGTTTTCTCCGCCTGGTAAAACCAGGCGGAAAAGGCCGCCATGGCGCTACGGGAACTCGTAGTATGGCGGAGAGGTACGCCATGCACTACGCTGGCGTAACACCCTCTCCGCCAGGGTCCTAATGAGGCCCATTGTGTCATTCTAAAAGTGTATAACTGGGTTATGTTTTTCCTGTACTGCCCTAGAGCACTTCTAAAATAGTCATGAGTTCCTACTGACCTTAGTATTGTATAGCACACTTCTGAAAAGTATCATTGACGAAACTGTCTATTCCTATGCTTAGTAATAGTGTAATAGTTTAAACCTCAATAGGTTATACTGACCTTGAAGAGCTGCTGCCCTTCTAAAACTGTAATACTGGGTTGTGCATTCTCTGAACTGCTCTAAGGCCCTTCTAAAATTGTTTACTGTATTCATACCTATTTCTGAGTAGCTGTAGGCCTCTAGGTAGTGTACAGGTTAAGTTTCTCCCTTTAAACCGTGTTCTTAAAAGTGACATTGGTATTGTAACGTTATCCATTATTGAAAGAAGAAAAGTTAGATGTGTTGTAAGAGATATTTCTAGCCAGTGTTGGTATAACTAAGTGACTCTGAAAGTGAACAACACTATGTTTTAACCCATAGGGTTTACTACCCTTGATTTACTGAATGTAACCTAAAAGTGTGGTTTTACTCCCTAAGAATAGCTGAATGCCATTCTGAATGTGTTATAGGTTTGACTCACCTTGAACTGCTGATTGCTATTCTTAATAAGGTTATACTTTGGTTTGTATACCCTTAGTATTCAGTTGGGTTTTATAATTGGGGTTATATGATATGTTATAGTACTTACTTACCCAAGGGTTATCTTGGCCTACTTGTATTTAAATAAACCATTAATTTTTACAATACATAGTGTATCCGTTTCCTTTGGACCGTATGCATGCTACAGTTTCTTTGTACCCTCTCTTCCTCCTAAAATAAGCCTAGCTGCTCTGTCTACACTACCAAATGTTCTCAGTTGGTACAGCCTTAAGAGTGGAGTTTTGTACTGCATCAGATATGGTTTTATGAAGCCCTTAGATGGACTTTAGAAAAACTGTTCTAACACCTTTACAGACCAACGGCTGGAAACCCAGAAAGCCTCAGGGCCAGAGTTACACTGCAGTGGTAACTGGCACAGTTAGAAACATTTCCACTGATTGCTAAAACCAGGCACAATCCTTTGTAATCAATGGAGGCATGGCGGCAATTCTGATTCTGCTGGCATTCACATGGGCACGGCGGATTTCCTCCCAGGTTCACCTCATTGGTTGTGTGGTGCAGGGCATGGATATCTGGGCAGATATGCGGTTTCCGCACCCCTTAACCCACGCATGCATTGGACCACTGCTTCATCTATGCCATACGCAGCCATGGCTCAGAATGCAGGCAATGGGCCGCAGCGGTGGCTGGATCCTCCCAGCGGCCATTTCACTCAGATGGGACTGACCTGCATAGACCACAACAGTTTGATTGCAAACGTTTGCAGTTGGATGCCATATCTGTTATATGCAAACAGTGTGACTGTGCATGGTGAATGTTAGCTGTGGTTTCCCATCAATTCATGAGGAAGTTCCCCTAGCAACTGCACAGACAAACGCCCCTGCTATTGTATATGAAACTTTTCCCTTGGAAAATGTGTTTTGCAAAATCTTTGTATAGCACATTTTTCAATGCAAAAATTGTGCACCAGGCTAGACGAGGGATCAGTACTTTCCGTAACTATGAATTACCGTTTCGAATTGCGCACAGATCTGTGTGCTCGCAAATAAACACATTCAATGAACAAGGTCATGGTCTAGCAACTTGCTGATAAGTGAAAAGGCGCGCCCTGTGCTAACAGAGACAAGCAGGGCTCTTCCGGGGGAAGGGGGAACCGTTCAGATAATGAGGCCCAGCTTGACAAGCCTCGTAGACAGGCAGATCTGGAAAGCGGCGGTGTGCAGGGAGGCCTGTGTTGCAAGAGCTTTCAAGGGCAGGCTGGGCCCCTGCCAGGTAGGCCGAGCCATGAATGGAGCACCTGTCCTGCCTTTGTGAAGGGGCGCCGTTGCAACCAAGGTACAGTCTGACCTCAGAGTTAATTGAATTCCTTGGTGCAGAATGGAAAGCGCGGCGTCGGTGGAATTGTGGGAATGGCTTTTGATCCTGGGGCCTACGGGGGGGAAAAGACAAATAGAGTGATCGCGTGTGAAAAGCTATGAGAAATGAAAGTCAGAACTGGCATCCAGCAAGGAAAGGGCGAAGAGTCACAATGGCAAAAGGTATGGGAGAGGAAGACGCAAGAGTCCCAGAAAGGAGAATGAGCAGTCACGATGGCACACGGCAAGTGAGAGGAGCAAGTCAGAGTCACACTGTAGGAGATCGAGGAGTCACAATACGGGCAAGCCATTGGAGATGAGCATGCAGGAGTCACAAAACAGGAGATCGAGCAGTCACAAAACAGTACAAGCACGGGAGAAATTAGCACTCAGTACAGGAGATTGAGAAGTCACAATGCAGCACAAGGCATGGGAGAGGAGCAAGTAAGAGTCACAGTACAGGAGAACTGCAGTCACAAAATAGCATCATGCATGGGAGAGGAAAACTTAAGAGCCACAGTACAACAAGGCATGGGAGAGGATAGCGCACAGTACAGGAAATCGAGAAGTCACAATACATCGCAAGGCATGGGAGAGGACCAAATGAGAGTCACAGTACAGGAGATCACAAAGTCGCAATACAGCACAAGACGTGGGAGAAGAGCAAGCAAGAGTCACAGTACAGGAGATCAGCAGTCACAATGGCACACGGCAAGGGAGAGGAGCAAGCACGAGTCACACTATAGGAGATCAAGCAGTCACAAAACAGTACAAGGCACGGCAGAGGATAGCACTCAGTATTGGAGATCGAGAAGTCACAATACAGCACAAGGCATGGGAAAGGAGCAAGTAAGAGTCACAGTACAGGAGATCGGCAGTCACAAAACAGTATCATGCACCGGAGAGGAGCAAGTAAAAGCCAGCGATCAAGCAGTCACAAAACAGTACAAGGCACGGGAGAGAATAGCACTCAGTACAGGAGATCGAGAAGTCACAATACAGCACAAGGCATGGAAGAGAAGCAAGTAAGAGTCACAGTACAGGAGATCGGCAGTCACAAAACAGCATCATGCATGGGAGAGGAGCAAGTAAGAGCCAGCGATCGAGCAGTCACAAAACAGTACAAGGCACGGGAGAGAATAGCACTCCGTACAGGAGATCGAAAAGTCACAATACAGAACAAGGCATGGAAGAGAAGCAAGTAAGAGTCACAGTACAGGAGATCGGCAGTCACAAAACAGCATCATGCATGGGAGAGGAGCAAGTAAGAGTACAGAAGATCGGCAGTCACAAAGCAGCACAAGGCCTGGGAGTAGGAATATCATTGTGATCATTGTGATATATGCCTTCAATCAGCTTAGAATATAGTGCTTAAAAAGCAACTATGTACTTAAAGTGCTCAAAGAGTGTTAATTAATTAATTTATTTATTGGACATTTGTATGGCACCTATACACAAGTGTTTCTAGTCGCCACAAGGCAAGGAAAAGGAGGGGGAACAGCAGAGAAACAACAGGGCTCCAGCCTTTCTCCCTGGCTCTTTAGCATAGATCTTGCTCCGCTTGCACACCTAATTTCCACCTTCTCCCCTCACTTCCAGTGTTATGCAGATGACACACAACTCTTCTTCAAACTTCCCTCTCATCCTCTCCTTACCTCCTCCATCATTCCTGACTGCCTATCTGCCATCCAGTCCTGGTGTGCCTCCAATGATCTCTGTCTCAATGCCAGAAAGACTGAAATCCTTCCCATTGGAACTCCTGTTCTCTCTTTCTTCCCCTCACTCTGGCCACCCACTATGGGCTCTCCCACTTCCCCTTCATCTGAAGCCAAAAACTTTGGAGTCATCTTCGACTCCTCTCTTTCCCCCTCACATCCAGGATCCTGCCTAGAAGTCCCACT
The DNA here is from genome assembly GCF_040938575.1 of Ambystoma mexicanum. Taxonomy (NCBI): domain Eukaryota; kingdom Metazoa; phylum Chordata; class Amphibia; order Caudata; family Ambystomatidae; genus Ambystoma; species Ambystoma mexicanum. The sequence goes on along the minus strand of NC_090925.1, from coordinate 254,698,900 downwards.
TTTAACTCCACCTCTTTGTTAAGATGAATTTCTAAACTCTGACCTGGTGGGCAGAAGTTTAGGAGGCCACCCTGGTTTAGTGGAACAGAGGAACCTTCTGGACAAGCGAGACCGATCAATGTAGCTTGGGGGGCGGTCAAGACTAAGTCTCAGGAGTGGTGAGAGAGATCGGAAGACCACAATGAGCACACACAGTAACGAGCCACAGAATACTCTTAGACAGGTGTGTATCAACAATACATATACATTTATTATAGGCCTTATAATCAAACACGAATAACCACAGTAATAGAGAAACATTCACCACACAAGCTTATCACTATTTGACATATATACAATCACATTTAGCCTAATGCAGGATGGGGGGGGCACATTCACAACCTTTAACATAAGGGGGGTTAACATAATTATTGCATTGTGCAGTCTTCAGAATCCAAACCCTAACTTAAGCAGTCCAACACTACAAATTGGGGAGCCTTGCTCTCAAAAGTACAGCAGTGCATTTAAAACGTGCTGTTGTGTGTAAGAAGCAAAAACAGTACCTCTTCATGGGTTGTAGCAGTTCAGGAAGGGGCTTCAGGTGATGAAGAATAAAGTCCTAATATTTGAGGAGGGTCTGCCCTTGCAGGCAGAGCGACTTTTGAGGTTTGTGAATCACTAGGGAGCGCAGGCTATCCCAGTCAAAGTGGGGATCTTAAAGGAATCCTTTTGCGTAAAAGTACAATGGATGTGCCAGGGGCCACCGATAAGTTAAGCAAGTACTTACCACCCCTCGGCACACTCTGGACCAAACTTCGACAGTGCAGTCCAGGTCGCTGGTAGATTTAAACACTGCAGTTGCTCGTCATTCCGGCTCTCATGGGCTGTAGAACAGGGCTGTCATGCGTGATGGGACAGTAGCCTTTACTCCGCTCATGAAGGGAGGATGAAGACAATTCTGGTGCAGCAGAACTCATGGCTAAGAGGAGCAGGCAGGTAAGACACCCAGAGTGATCGTCTCCACAGCGTAGTGACACAGAGACCGCACAGGCTTGAAGCATGGTGCACTCTCCTAATTTGCTACCCAGAGGAGCTAGGCCTTTGAAATTTGGCGGATGGGGCCGAAGACCACAAATCCCCAAATTCTAAGTTGCAACTCGGGACGGCGGAGCTCTTATGCAATATCCCAGGGTAAAGCTGGTCAGTTCACTGGACAGCCCTGGAACACTTCTGAGAAGGATCTTTTGGCAGGAAAGCAGGAGTTGCTGAGAGCAGCTGTTCCCACTACTCCAAAGGCTCGAAGTGCCCTTGCAGGCCTTCTAAGATCGATGACAAAGCAGGGGTCGGACAGGACAGCAGCAAGCTCTGGGTGGCAAATGTTCCAGCGTGTCTCCGGCAGATCCACGGGTCTGCTTTGGCTTACAGGATACTTGGCTCCTTTCGTAGTTCGGTGTGAACCATGGTAGATTGACCTGGAATGGATGCAGAACTCCTTCTCTTATCCAAAGTTTGGGCCGTGCTTGGATTTGGACAGCCAATGGAGGATCTGCTCTCTTGCATACACACCTGGCGTGGACCAATCATGGCCCACGGTGATCTCAGTCATTCAGGAACACCAGACATACAGGCACCAGTAGTGCTTCCTGGATACTTGCACACGTGACATGCAGGAGCCAGCGAAAAATGCGGTTTTCGCGGGAGGCTGCATGCCCAAATAAGGATGTCCTGGGTAGCTCGACATGGGGGAAGGCTAAGGGACAAGATGGCCAAAGTACAGAACAAAAGACTTTGTGGCAGGGCCATTTTTGGCACCGTCAGAGACCAAACGCGATAAAGGAGGTATGGTACGATGAAAAGAAGTAAAAATACCAGTAAAGTAAACTGCTGCCACCAGTTCCTTCTAGGCCCACTTGTCTCACCTCCAACAATTCCTTAGAGGGTGTCTAGGGCCATTAAATGAAAAAGACCGCTGTGCGCGGTACAGTAAGGTATTTGGCGCACAGATAAAAAGTTACCAAGAAATGGCAACAAAGTCAAAGACTAAGGGAGACAAGTGTCCGTTTCCTCATAACAAATTAGCAAAAACCCAGGCTGTGCTCCACTGGAAAAAGTCAGGTTAGGTCAGCCAACCGAAAGCAAAAGGTTTGGGGGGTCCATAATATGGAGGGAAAATTGCACTTAGGAAAGATTTCTCTAACACTCCTCAAAGCAATCCTTCCGTTTCTCATTTTCCCCCAGAAGCTCAATGTCTCTAGAGATCTGGTACTCTCCAGACTAGAGTACTGCAATAGCCTTTTCCTTAATCTACCCTCTTTCTCTCTACGACCGCTCCAGCTAATCCAGAATAGGGCTGTAAAACTTAATCTTGGCCTTAAGCCCAGGGATTGTATCTCTCCAGCCCTAAAATCTCTCCACTGGCTCCCGGTTGCTGCAGGGATAAAATTCAAATCCCTCAGCATAATCCATAATGCTGTCTGGGCTGGGGACCATGCTATCTACAAAAGGCTCTCACTAAATACTCTCCCTCCAGATCTTTACATTCCTCCGGCACCAACTATCTGCGTGTTAGGTGCTTTGCTAAACAGCAAGCTGGTGGCCGATCTCTTTCCTCGGCTGGCTCCCTCCTATGGAACAGCCTCCCCCTTCATCTTCGTCTTGAGCTGGATCTCCTCAAATTTCAGAAGCTCCTCAAGACTTTCCTTTTCACCTCCCTCCCCCTTGCGCTAAACCCTACAGTCACTGAGATTGGTGTCCAGGGCCCTTATGTGCCCACCAGTCACCTTCAGCCTCTGTCCGTCTCCAGCACTTGCCTTGCTGCCCACTGGCCTGTGCTATCACAGGCCTACACTTATTATTGGCAGTTGACCACTCATACCAAGTGATCCCTGCCAGTCACTTAACAATTGCTTGCAACTTACTCCTTAGCACTTCCCTCCGTAACACTCCTAGCACTTAACCCGCCCACCCCTTCCCACATCCCTTCTCTCTCTCTGCACTTGCACGTTCCGAATGCGCACAAGGCCTAGTAGGACGGCCTCTCTCTTTCATTCTCATGTTGCCTTTCATTCCCATGTTCCCTCCCCGTTGCCATGTGGGCGCTTTGAAACACAATTTACTTGCTGTATAAGTGTCTTACAAATGCACAATAAATAAAATAAATAAAAACGGTCCTACAAGGCCTTGTGACATTCGGACCGTGCAAGTGCAGCGACAGTAAGAGCAGCTGGAGGGGGCAGGTCAGCACAGAAGTGCTAGGATATGGGAAAGGGGATAGGAGAAGTGCAGGAAGGCGAGGGCTCGAGGGGCTGGGTAAGTGCTGATGGGAAGCCCAGGAGAGCAAGTGCTGGGGGAAAACAGGGGTAAAGGTTAACTAGTACAAGGACTGGGTGTATCTGATTCAGGTTAGTCAGGGAAAGGTGTCCGAGGGCAAGTGCTGGTTAAGGGGTTATGGGGGTAGAGTGGTCGAGAAGGGCCTGGCCCCTGCAAGATTCATAAGGGACCAGGCCCCAGTTGCAGTGGCAGGGGGACATTAGCAAGGGAGGGGGAAGGAGGAGGAGAAAAGGAAAGCCTTGAGAAGTTTCCGGAACTTAAGGAGATCCGGCTCAAGTCTGAGAGGGGCAGGGTGGAAGGGATTTGTATATGTATATGATTTGTATATGAACAAAAGAGGTTCCTATAGGAATATTAGATTTGTAGTGGAAAGCGACTTTTATACAGATAGATGAGGCTTTCGGATGTTATGTTTCAAACACTGAGAGAAGTGCTTTGAGTTAGCATTCATTTAACCATGTAGCTCATTGACAATAGCGAGGAGCTAGATAGTTCAGCCTGCAACATATATATCCACATATATGTAGTTTAGCTGGGATAAGGGTGTATATTTCAGACAACCCTTATTGGTATAATGAATGGCTTTATTCAGAATGCCAGCAGAGCAGGCTTAGGCCTCCTATTATATTAGACAGCTAGAATCACATTCAATGCCCATTATACATCTTGCTGTAGTATTTTATCAGTCACCTGAAGACCTTGGAAAGACCTTGGAAAGGGAACATGATAGCCAAAGTGGCGCCATATACCACAGGATTGTTGACACATATATCCAAAGATTACTGTTACATGCATGTGGGGAATATGAGGCATTACCAAAGACACTATTGTTGTTATGAATCTCAGTAGAAATAAGGACTCTGGAGTTAGAGGCTTGAGGTGGTTTGTCCGGCACTGGGTGACCTAATAGACATTCATATGTAAGAAGGGGTTTCCCCGGATTAAAAACCCTATTAAAATCCCTTCCTCCCTCAGACATGGGCTGATGCTGATTCTGAAAGCAGAGAGAAAGGGTGTTGTAATCTTTCGCTGTTTTAAAGTCATGATGGGTAATGAATATACAATGTTATATTTTCCATGCTGACTTTGATTTGCGGGATGTGTGATATTATACAATTAGCATTGTGCCTTGTTTTCTTATATTAATGTCCATTCTAATTCTGATGCTTTGAATTTATGAATTGCTATAGAAAGGTTTGATTGCCTTTCGCTGTGAAATGACTCTCCCTACGGAACAGTTGGGAGGTAATTACTAGCTGCCAGTGGATGATGTCTTCTTTAAGGTTTGGCCATTGAAGAAACCACATATTTTGTGATATAAGTGTTTTGTGACTCATCTAATGTGAATATCTGAGTTGTGGATATATTTAATTCTGTTTTAAAGCACAAGGCATGGGAGAGGAGGAAGCAAGAGTCAAAGTACAGGAGATAAAGCAGTCACAAAAATACAGCACAAGGCATGGGAAAGAAGGAATCAAGGGTCAGAGTAGAGGAGAACCAGCAGTCTAAATGAAACATTGTTGGCAGAAGATGGAAGCACAAGTCAGAGTATGGAAGAATAAGGAGCCACAATTGCAGAGGAGCAAGCTAGAGTCAGATTAGAGGAGAATGTGACACAAAGTGGGAGAGAGGGAGGGTTAGAGGGAATGGGGGAACACACACAAAGAGGATATGAGCAGATACAGGGAGTTAGCAGAAGGCAGGGTTAGAGTTGAGCGCATAAGCAGTGCAAGGAACACTGGCATAGAAGGGGAAGCATGTGTTGAGGTACAGGAGATGAGCATTCAAAGTGACACCAAATACAGGCATGGGAATAATCAGGAAGCAGGGGTACCAGAGAATAAGCATTCACAATGGCACAAGGCATAAGGTAGGCTAAGAGCACAGAGTCCGGGGTAGAACAGATGACCAATCAGAGTGACACTGGACACTGAAGAGGTGAGAAAACAGAAGTCAAGGATAGAAGAGAGCACACAGTCACAAGACTATGCATGAGATGGGAAGAAATAGGAGTACAGCGGTATAGAGGAAGAGCACTCACATTTAACCAGACATGAGAAATGGGAGGAAGGATATAGGAGATCAATTAATTACTTAATATTCTGTTAAATCTAGCTACTCCTCTGCATTGCACAGCTAAGGCCTGTCTCCTTCAATCTGTCTCCCTGCCAGAAGGATCAGATGGCAGTCCGGAGAGTGAGTTGTGTCCTTGCTCATAGAGATGGTCAAACTGGGGCATAAAATTGCCTTGGGCACCAATGAAAAATGTGTCCCACAGTTGCAGACTGAGTAGTACCCAAGGGGGTATTTCCTGGTGAAATGTTAAAACACGCGGCAAGACTACTAGCTTCACAGTGAAGTAACTCATGGAACTGGACCACTTTGGGCAAAACACTGGCACACTTTGACCCAAAAAATGGCCCCAAACTAACATGTTGGGCCTGCACTTTGGGCATTCCAGTGTTAGGGAGAATTCTCTGTAAGGCTAATTTCCCAAACCTAGTGAGTCTCCCAGCAGCTTTGCTGGATTTTTGGGGTTTATTTTTTTCTCTCCTGCTAAGAGTGAGATTCTTTTGCTCCCACTCTAAGACATGATTTGAGGTGTTCCTTTCACTTTCCATGCGTTTTATGGGCTATGGGGTCTTTTACTCCATAGGGTCTCATGTGTTTTTTTATGTGGGTTACACAGCACCCTCCGTGCCGTAACCCAGGGGTGTCGTAGCGACCCCCCAACATAGACTCCATACCCTGGGACTGACTACTGTCTCCCAGGGCATGTAAAGTCACCATTGGCTTTACTAGTCCCAAATTATGAACAGAAACCAGTACAAACCATCATATTGTGGACGTACTGGTCGGGGCAATTCGATTGCCCCGGGGTCTGTTGTTCGAGGGGGCACGTCTCCGTCCCCCCTGATCGAGTTTTGGCTGGTGGCAGTGGATACTACTTTTTATGTTCGACCGCGAATATATCTCTATGGGATTTTACTATTGTTCGAGGCTACCAACTTTAATTATTTAATTCTTATACCCTCGAACATACCGCCAGTTTATTTATTTAATATTAATTCACCGGTTGGTATTTTATGCCAGAACTTGATTCTAAAATGGCGTTTGTGTTCTCTTCTGTGACTCCAACCCGAGTCGAGCCCTTTGTTCCACTTTTTGGCATGCTTCTCCACAGAAGCCTCCAAAAGTGGTGCCACTCTGTCTGGGTACCACATGGGGTGTGGGAGGGGGTTTAGGCACCCTGGACTGAGTTACCTTGGTAACTCACGTCGCACTCTTGTGTGATTGGCCCAAGTGGTGAGCCGGCCGGCTCACCACTTAGCATGTTTGATTGACAGCTAGGCTGAGTAAATGGGGGTTTGCTGCATAAAAGCAGGGCTTTGGGGACTGGAACTTCAGAAGTCGCCACAGGACCTAAGAATCTGAGGAGGGAGAAGCTGAGCCGACCTGCAACGATGATACCACCGGTGGAGCCCTGCTGAACCGTCTCACCACTTTTCCCCGACGACAGAGGAGATCTCCAGCCCGGAGAGTCTTCTTCCTTTGACTGGTGGGGATAACCAGTTTCGCCTTCTTTTCACCTTCCTGGAGCATCTCGTGGCCGCCTTGCCCGTGCCAAGCACCCCGGCAACCGGAATACCACAGTTTACCACTACCGTGAAGAGAAGGGTAGTGCCTTTTAACCGGAGAACTCCGCGGCTGGTTTCTTCCCTGGCAGTGCAACAACCTTCATCTTTCCTCCACGGCGAGACCTCTTCTTCCTCTGGACGAAACACTGACTTGCACCTGCTGCCAGGAACAACTTAAGGTACTGTGTCCCGCCTGGCTTCCCTTGCGACAGATCGTTCGGGGTGACAGTAAAGCCTCGACTTTCTAACCTGGGCTGGCCTGGGACAACCTAGCTAACTTTTCCTGACTTTAATTTCATCCTTTTTGTGCAAACTATCTACAAAGACTCGTTGGGCATAACCCCACTGGTGAACCTGGACCCCTTCTGCTTGCTCTCTCCAAGACTGGGCCTTGCAATTGACTGCCTTGCTCACCAGTAGAACTCTGCCTATCCTGCCTTACTGTGGTTCTTTGAGAAAGTATTGAAACGTGTGTGCTTCTTTAACACTTCCTTTTTCCCTCCCTTTCTTTACAACTTATTAGTGTCATCTTATGTTAAGCGCTCACCTCTGTCTGAAAATAAGTGGTGTTTCTCACTAAGACTTGTCTAATAAGTGAATAGGGTTGCATATGTGATAGTGACTGTGTGCCGAAATTACTTATCTCTTTTTTTTGCTAGTGTGATTTACAAGTGTGTTTTTAAATAAATAATTATATACTTTTACACCAAAGCTCTGGTCAGTGTTTGTTTGTACTACTGTGTCTCTGTACCTATTGTGTATACTCTGCATACTGCCTTACACTATTTGAGAGAGGTCTGACTGCTCAGCCACAGCTACCAAGTGAATCTGTGTGGTACAGACTGCTAACAAGTGGGTTTACTGCCAAACACCTGTAGTCTTAAATCTTTTGCAGTGGTCCCTAAGGGAACTGCACAGGTTTCTGCCTAACATCCAAGCCTGCTCATAGAGTAAACAGAGACTGCTTGCAGGAAAGTGTTACAGAGGAACTGTGCACACCATGTGCGAACATCTGCTTAAAGCATACCTACAACTTCTTTTGGACAGTTAGAATTCCTGTTTCCTTTGTGGGGTGTAATCAAAGGCCCCAAACCAACGGAACTGAAGTGCCCACTGGGCAAATTACCTTCCAGTATTCAGAAACCTGCATGCTGAAAAGGGTCCTATTTAGGCAGACTATGTGGGTGTCCTTGTGCAGTTGAAATCCAGAGAAAGCTAAAACAAAATTGTAATCCAAGTGCAGATTGGAAAGACATCACATTACTGGCTGAGAAATAAATGGAGCATTTTCACTGCAACTGCCAACCATCAACAGGTGGTGCACTGTGACTAACGTTTCAGCAGAAAAAAGAACAGCAGATACTTAAATGTGTATTTTATTGATGACTGAAAGAAACAGCCCTGTACTTTCAGTGTGAAAGCAAAGTGAACCCTGATCCGTAAAACACACTGCATGTCAAAGATGTTAGAAGGCTGATGTTAGAAAATGCAATATGGGAATTCCTTTCATCCAAGGACAAATGGTGGGCCTCTGGCCAGAATTGTAATATTTGCAAGATAATCTTTACAACATGAACTCAAAGTTTGCAAACACCAGTTGAAGTGTAAATCCACTGACCTGTTCTGACGCTTATTTCGTGATGACTATGAGAAGCCCACCTGATGCACCCCTTTCTCTTCCACGGCTTAAATGGCCGGAAGGAAAGGAGCGTCCCAGCGAAACCCTCTGGCGAATAAAACCCTGTCAGCTCCGGAGTGTTGTTCAGTCCGTGATGCAGTGAAGAGCCGGGCATGGTTCCAGTGGTGTTTCAGGAATTCAGTGTCTAACACAGAGTAGGGAGATAAGGAAAATAGTTTAGTTTATGAAGGGGGTACAGAACAAAGTAAGATAAGAGGAAGGTAAGAATAGCTACAATACCCTCAAGGAGAATGGCACATTAAGGAGACCCCAGGTTTCATGCATTCTGCATTCTTAGCATACAAATTTGTGGCTATCGACAAAGAAGAGAGATCGGACCAATAAGTGAATATGGATTCAGATGCGTTGAGATGAAGGACACAGAGCTTTCTGTTTACCTGAAGTTGCGACTTGTTTTGACGGGACAGAAGCAAGAGTGTTGTAGGGGCAGCGGGAGAGTCTCGCAACCGCTGATGGCTGCTGGGAGTTGTGTACCGCTACACGGTGAAAAGAAAGGCAAAGAAGGGTAAATCCATAGAGAGATTAAATTCCTGGATTTTGTAAAGCTAAGAGCCTCAAACTCACGTACATCAACGGAACTGATCTCTCTGTGACTGAAGTGTAGGAGCGAAGCTTGGAGAGGGACGCAAGTCAGGTTGGAAGCGTGGGAGAGTTCCAGCGTGACTGGGGAGGGGTCGCGTGTCGTAAAATAAGCAGAGCAGGATGCTTAGAAAGAGGGAGCAACAAGAGGGTGAGGATTTAGATATTAAGGACAGAAATTAATGGTAGGCCTAGGTACAAACTTACGAAGTGCTGGTAAGGTACAGTAGCAATGCATCCATGCGTTGTCCAGGGAGACTGAAAAGCTGTTTCCTGCAGAGGGGGTGGAGCCCTGGCGTATGCGACGCTCTGCAGAGCTGGAATGCTGCATCAACTAACCCCTGCCATCTTGGAGGCAAAAACTTGTGCAGTGCAGATACGGGACCAACGGGGCACAAAGACCACTGCCTTCTGAGGGGTATAACAAGAATTCACAAATGACTCAACCAATGAAAGCCTGGCTTGTATGCCCACTATTTACAACTACAATAAAATGTGGCCTGCCTGAAGAGTGTCGAAAACCAAGTTTCCCTAGACCTGCTGTCTCTGAGGGCCGTTCTCTGCAGGTCAAATGTTGCAGGCTGCATGACCGGAATGTAGGGGGGAGGCGTGAAAACAGGGGCTGCAATCAAGGCTGAGCTCTGAATTTAAACAACAAAGAGGCTAAAAAGAAAAAAAAGACTCTGGTCACAGACTGGCTAAGAGTGGCAAATGGCCTGGAGGAAGGGAAGCTCATATTTACCCATATGAAGATTCCCTTTGTTTAAATGGGCGATCACAGTTGTTGTATTTCCCCAGAAACCACAAGTCACACTGATTACATATAGGTCTCATTTTTTAGATAATTTCCAGGCGATTTTGGTGAAATGAAAATTCATCCACCTGCTACTTCGGGAATTGTACTGACCAGCTAAAAATTGTTCCTGGAGGCTCTAAACATGTTCAGAATTTGAGAGTTGGGGAAGTGGTGGAGGGTAGAATTAGGAATGTGAGGAGTAAGTTGCATATGCATAACTATTATGCTTTTTGTTAAAATGGTGGAAAATTGACAAATGCTCGTGCAACATGGTGCGGATCCGGCTGTCCTTTTATTTCATTCCCCATGATTAGCTAACTCAGACAAAATATATATATTATGGCAGTTATAAGTAAATCACAACGTTTTTGACACATAACTAGATTTTTACCAAAAGTTCACATAAAAACAAAAAGAGGATTGCAAATGGGAATTGCCATATGTCTGCTCCAGACTACAAAACCAATCCTTAGAGAGAGGCTGGACATGGGAGTAGAGAGACGGGTAACTGTCTAAGTTCCGGTTGTGGGAATTCTTGCAGGGCATCGTCAAGTATTGAAATCTTGATGGTGTCATCACTGGTATATTAAGTCAATGCACTATGTGGAAAGGGGGGGAGCTGCTGAAATGTACCATCTGACAGCCACGGGGAAACACCAAAAGGATACTTTGCTGAAATTGCATCTGGTGGAGTGGTCTATTGCTGGGAAGGCCTAAAAGCTGACTAGTTCCTATGGTGAAGAGCTTGGGACCACCCTTGAGAGTGGAGTGACCAGAGCCCTGCCCTGTCCTCCAAGAGGGTCCTGGAATTCAACTGGCTTTCCTGAACTTTAAACAGAGATTTTAAATGTAAGTAGAATGGCACCATTTGAAACCAAAAGGTGGGGAAGTCTGCTTGCCTTAAATCCTTTTCCCTTTATAGGGGCCGGTGGGGCGTGGGGGCGGGGGCAAAACTGTGTAGATCATTAGCTTATTTAACTAAAAACATTAATTAATTTCCCATTTGGCAGAACACCACAGGATGATTTTGGTTAAAATTCCTAATTAACAAAGCTCAGTCACAGTGCTGAAAACTATAGCCTGTAATTTAATTGGGCAATCTTTCTGTTCAGCTTCCCCAACAGAGGCCTTTAAGTGGAGGGGGGGTCTGAAATCCAGAATTCTCAAATCATCCGTTTTTTCTTTCCAGCTTCCCCAACACAGGGGTGGGGGGTGGGAGAGTGTCTGAAAACAAACCGCTGAATCACCATGTGTTTATTTTAAACCAAAAGTGTGGGTGAAATCATAATGGAAATCATAATTTGTACCAATCTATAAACCAAACTGCTAGCCTTGTAAGTATACAGGAAAATCAAAATTCCACAGCACTACATATGTGAATTGCTTTGTTCCTTGACCAGTTTGATTATTTCGTGAAGTGAAATCTGCATAAAGTGTTGTGATTTAAGTTTTCCCAACTAACTTGCGTGATTTATTTGTGTTACAAGAAGTTTAATTTTGAGCCACAAAGACGGTACCTGTGTCATTTTAGAGGGATCTCTATTACCTATCTTCCAAATAAATACAAATATATTTCCTATACTCCGGTCTGGTTCTTGGCTCACTGTGGGCACAGGGGGCGGGGTGGGGAGGGAATTTGTGTGACTCTATATGAGTCTTTAGTAAAACATAAGCGAGTACTGCAGGGCTCCTTCATTGGGGGTGCGAAGGAACTCCCCAGGTTAAGGGTGGTCTCAATATAACACGACACCTTGAAGACATTAGCTTTGCACTCCCAGATCTTGTGTTTAGGCAGTCTGCGAAAAGCAGTTTCCGAGGTTAGCCTCAAGATGTTCCTGTGTCTGAAAACCTCACTTTGTACAAAGAAACGTGGATACCTGGCAACTGCACCCTGCCACAAAGAACAAATGCACACATGTAACTGCACCCTGCTACAAAGAACAAATTCCATACAGGCAACTGCACCCTTCCACAAACAAAAAATGCCACACAGGTAACTGCACCCTGCCAAAAACAACAAATGCCACAATGGTAGCTGCACCCTGCCACAATCAACAAATGCCATCCAGGCAACTGTACCCTGCCACAAACAACAAGTAACACAAAACCAAATAAACCATCAGCTACATTATAACATTGTCATAAGTGATTTATTTTCCCTAGTCACTGGGTGACCTTACTTGTCATTTTGTGCTTCTTTTCTTCAACAGTACAGTTAGTGTTTGCATGTGTTTGAGCAGATGCAAAGCATGCCATCTATGAATGTATATGAATGGCAGACCTCAAAGGTCAGACATTGATGTCTAGTAACTACTTCCAGGTTACGGACTACAGAATGGCAGGACTAACTTCACTGTTTCATTAGAATACGATTTCCTGACAGCAGGTGCATGCTTGTCTTGACAGTGCCTTGTGTGGAGTCATGCTTCTGCTTAACGACTGCAGTGCAGAACATACCTTCATTGTGGAAACTATAGCTACCTTATTTCAGTTCAGGCATAGCTCTGGGGCTTTGATGTAAGCTTGCAGCCATTCTGTTCCTCAAATCCACTGGAAATATAGATTTAAGGTATGTTGATGAAACTAATATGGGTAGTCTTTTGGGAAACCCATGTTTAATCTATGCTCTTTAGTGTTGTGCCAACTTAAGCTATTGGGTGTTATGTATCATGACCTTTGCCTTTTGAATGGTCACTTATCACTTTGGGTCCTGCAAGAGTGCAGCGTGCAGCAGAGCAATGTGGTTTTTGCGTAAATTGCGGTACAAACCAGATCGGAGAATCGGTTCACTGCTGCGTGTAAGCGTCTGTGTATTAAGAAACGTGGTCGTGTATGTGGGTTCCCGGGTGAGAACTCAAGATGGCCAAGTTGCTTCATGCCAGGCGGTGCCCATGGGCATATGGCCATCTTGTGTGAGCCTCATCATGAAGGGGTGTTCAGTTGCTGGTCGGGATATTGTGTGGAGGTGAAGGAGAAGCTGTTGGGGGTGAGTGGTTGTTGCTATACTTCAAGGCGATTGTTGCTGGGGTCACGGCACCTGGTCGCTTCCCTTAGTCATCTGCCCGGTGACACCAGCAGAGGCCGCTGCAGTGACCCGGGGCCCCCAATGTGTGGGTGGAGCACCAGCGAAGAGATAAAGATTCAGCCTGATTTGGGAATACCAACTAGAGTTACATGTAATGACCATCGTGCCCAGTATAGAAAACAGCTGCCCAAAAATAACATAATACATCAAAAAGAACGAATACAAAACATGGAATGAGAAAATAATAAGATGGAAAATGCTTCCCTGTAGAGCATATCCATTGCCAGGTCAGCACGAGACTGGGGACCGACCTGCCCTTTGTACCTGTGGCTGAAGGACATACTACTCACTTTGCCTATTATCCTTCCCATGTATGCAGCCATTTGACATGTGGCAGTGGCACATTTAATGTATGCGTGAGATTTTTGGGGTGTAAGTGGATAGTGCACTTGCTATGAGTGTGGCATCTGTCTGTTGAAGAGGGATAGCACCCTGACTACGAGAGTGATAGGTATTTGATGAAGAATGAGTGCTATGCTATGAGTGCGATATTCGCTTGAAGAGGCACCTCAGTGTATTATTTGTTTAGTTTTTTGGTTGGGTTTTTTAATAGGTCATATATTATGCGCCTATAGACCTGTGTGTCTCAAGGCACACACAAGGCAAGGGGGAGTGGGGTGAGGGTGGAACGATCCTACTAGGCCTGGAACATTCAGATTGTGCAAATGCAGGTTACTTATACAATGCGATTGGTTTCAAGCGCAGATTCGGGATTCGAACCTGTGTAGCTCAGCATGGTCTTGCTTCCAAGGACCGCCACAGAGCTATCCTCCCTTCACGTTAGGTGTATCTAGGTGGGGCACATCCTGTAAATGTGATGTTTGATTGGTGGAGAGCTCACGTGCACTGGCAATGGGTGTGGGATGTGCACTTACCCTGAGCATGGAATTGGTTTGGAGACGAAATATCTGATACTAGTGTACAGGCACACGTACACGGGCCAAAGTGCAGGTATTCATTGACACAGTAGGACCACTATATATCCTAATCCAACAGCTCCCTCTAGCGGTCACAGCAGGCGAAGCTAGGACCACATGGACAAACATACATCTGACCTTTTATTATATTGTTAGATTAGATGTGTGATAATTGATGCAGATGTTTAGTGCACATGTGTGTTTCAGGGGTAAAATGTGTTCAGTAAAGAAAGATGGGCCTCTTGTTAAGGGTGGGATTTGTTTGGTGAAGAGGGTGAGTGCACTTCCTATGAGGGTGGTGTTTGATGAAAAGGGGGCATGAAATTGCTAAGGGCACAATACTTGGTGAAGAGGGTGAGTGCACTTCCTATGAGGGTGGTGTTTGATGAAAAGGGGGCGTGCAATTGCTTTGGGCATAATAATAATTGGTGAAGAGGGTGAATGCAATTCCTATGAGTGAGGTGTATGATGAAAAGGGGGAGTGCAATTGCTATTTTTGTTTCATCATTGTATAGCACCTTTCACCATGGGTATGGCCCTAACACGCGAAAGGTTCGACACCCTCAGAGGGACCAAAATCCAGAGTATGGGACATTTGTAGGTGCTATAATGCATGTGTGCATACTTGCCCTCAGCGGCTATGTGGGTGGCAAGTCCCTACTAGCCACCAATGTTTAATTGGCATTTGAAGGGGTAAACTAGAGAAATAGCTTGAGGACGGAGTGCAAGAGGATAGACAATTATGTGTGTAGCTAAAGTTTGATATTTTTCTCGTGAAAAGTAGCTGCGTTCTTATGGAAAATTTTTAAACAAAGTGGCATTCCAGTTGTTTGTGAAAGCAGATGCATGTGGGAGTGTGTCCTCACCGTTGACTAATTCCATAGACGCGGAGTGCGAGGGGGAAAATGCACTTGTTATGCACAAAGGAATGCCTTGGATCGTGCACTCTGTGCATTCTGTGCTATTCACTTAAGTTTCGTGTTTTTGACTGTTTCTTTTCCTATTAAACTGTGAGTTTCAGGTTCACGGCACAGTTGCTGTACACAGCGGTACATTCGGCAAGGTTCTAACATCTGGGTTAAAATATAATGTGGCATCACTCTTTGTATTTCTTTTATTTTTATAGGCTTTATTGGATTGTGATTAACAGACCTTTTGCCTTTTATGTTACCATCAAATTGGTTCAAAAAAGAAAGTCTCAGATCAATTACAATCAGCAGCAATAGAACATAGAAAGAGAAGAAAAAAGAAATAAATACATTTTTCATTTATCAAGTTCTGTTAAGTTACTTGGTCGGTAACTTGTTGGTTTTTAAATTGTTGATTTTTTAAAAGATTTTCAACAAGAGTTTCACCAACGCTAAGGTAAGTCGTATTCGTTCTCCTCTCAGTAACTCAAGCCATCAATCTTCTGCTGTCCGTCCTACAGAGATGTTAGTAATCACATCCATTAGTTGTGTTCTTGTTGCGTCCAAGTCTGGACAGAATAAAACCAGATGCTTTAGCGATTCATTTGTTTCGTCGTTTTGACACAGTCTACGTTTTTGAGGCTGTTTTGATCTTGCGTTAAGGATATCTCTGGTGGGAAACAGATTCAGCCTGAACCTCAGATATTGATCTCTGAACAGCGCATTTGGGAAAATGTCTAGGTATTTTGGTATTGTATTTAGTTTTCTGCTTTCAGGAAATGATTTGCCATATAGTTTTAACTTTTGTCTTTCGTTATGTGTGTTGATCCAATCCATCGCATAAAGCTTCCTCTTGATCTTGTTGGGGTTCTCCATGAATGATTGGTCAGTTTCATTTAGGTCTGCAATAGTTGTTTGGCATATTATTTTCAATTCTTGTAATGTCAGGTCATTGCTTTTTGTGAGCGCGTTTTTTTTGCAGTTAATTCACTTTTCACTGGTGGGTCTAGACATTTGCGATACAGTGCTAGCAATTTCCATGTAATAATCGCCTTTAATGAGATTAAGCCCAATTCCATACGCAAGGCCTGAATTGGTAAGTTAAGAGGTATTCGCAACAATCTTTTCCAAAACAATCCTTTGATGACCGTCCAGCTGTCGGATCGAAATGTGAAGGCTGTTTCAGGACCATATGTTAGAATGGGAGTTGCTTTAAGCCGATAAAAGTCTATCAAGGGAGAACTCGCAATATCTTTTCAACAAGATTCTACCTTGACTAGCAAGGTTAATAGCTTTTGCTCTTAGTGAGTCCAGTCTCGGTTTATCGATCTTGCTAGTTTTGAGACTTACTCCTAAGTAAGTAAACGTTGATACTTGTAGGATCTTTGCTCCATTGATATGCCAGGTGTTATTTTTTTTCCACTTCAGCATTCCTGTTTGTTCTCCAAAGACCATCACTCTGTATTTGAGCGGATTGATTTTTAACCCGTTAGTTTGAACATAGGGTTGCAGTGCATCCATTTGGCGTTGTAGTCCTACTGGAGTTTGGTCCAGCATGACTACGTCATCAGCATACAGAAGACGACTTATTTGTGTGCTCCCAATATTGGACGGAAAACTTCTAATATGCTCAAATGCTTGGTCGATGTCCAAGATAAACATGGTAAACAAGTCTGCTGCCAATGGGCAGCCTTGTTTTAGATCTTTATTTCTTATTATTGGTTTAGTCAACATCCCCGGATGATCTAGTCGAATCTGTATTGAAGTGTCCGAGTGAAAGTCTTGAATTGCATGGAGAATAGGAGTCAGACAACCCCACTGTTTCAGTTTCTTCCAGAGTTTGGGTCTGTCAACTGAGTCAAACACTTCAGTGAGGTCGATGAATGCTGTATAGATTATGTTCCCGTTAGATCGTTCAGTTTGAGCCTTCAGGATGTTAATTGTGAAAAGATCTAAAGAAGTACCCACTCCATCATTCTGCATGCTATCAGCTATCATGAAGTGATACTTTCTAGAAACCCGAATTGATTTTAAAGGCAGCAATCTGCTGATACCTGGATTACCCGCAATAGACAGCTGTCAATAAATAGTGTCATAGGCTTGCTAGCCTCAAAGTGCAAAACATTGTTGTGAAGGCATCATGATGCAAGACACAGGCAACAGTATCAAAGTTCAAATAAAAGATCTTTATTAACTCAAATGTCACGACGGTGTAAGGCCTAACTTGCCCTATACTAAGGTGGGATTTCCCTACCTTAATAAACTAAGGATAGTCTGAGTCAGTAAATTCAACGTAAAGGTCTGTCTGTGTCCAAAACCTATACTTGCCCTCACAACTAAAGCAAAACAATGTGTATGGATGTCAACAACCAACGAAACAGTGTTCTAACTAATGTTCTGAGCTTCTTCCATCTCCTGGTTTGCTGTTAGCTCCTTTCCCCAAGTTCGAGACAGTTCCAGGAAAATGGCCTTGGGGTTCCCTTCCCCAAGTTCAACACAGCTCCATAGAATAGGCTCGGGGTTCCCTTCCCCAAGTTCAACACACTTCCACTGAATGATCTTGGGCTTCCTGTTCAACACAGTTCCACAAAATGATCTCAGGGTTCCCTTCCCCAAGTTCAACACAGTTCCCCAGGTTTAAAATTCACAGTCACATTCACTTGTTTAGTTTGCCTTCTGGTTTTGTCACTTTATAAGATATGATAAGATATGGCATTTATAACGCGCCTGTACACAAGTGTTTCTAGGCATGACAAGACATGGAGGGGGAAACAAAGGGAGGACAAAACAACAATCTTACTAGGCCTGTGTCATTCAGATCACGCAAGTGCTGGGAAGAGAGCAGGGGAGAAGTGCCGGGGAGGGGGTGAAGAGAGAAGTTCTGGTAACTCAATAAGTGCAGCCAGCGAGTGTCTCATAAGTGCAAAGATAACGGACTGTAGGGTTGCAGGTACAGACCCTTATGGCAGTGCAAGGGCAACTGGACATGTAGGAACCTGGGTCTGAGTTCAGAGGGTATCCATGTGACCAGTGCGCAGAGTAGTCAGGCATTTGAACAATCTTAGGCCGACCAGCGTCAGCCTCTAGACTTCTCTTGGTCTACTCCAAGTAAGTGCTCCTCAGTCTAGGCGCAGTTGTCAGACCACATGGTCTACCCATCACAGGTCGTGCAACCAATAACCATTGGCACTTTACAACAGTTAATTCTTTCTCATAGGACTTCCTTGACACCACAGGTTTCCTTTCTGAACCTTTGTCATAAGTACAAATATGCTTCTTGTTTACTTTAGCTGCTTCTTGCCTTTGCCAACCTGTGATTCTCACACACCGTCCTTTGTGGTATTTCTCCTGGTTTCCACCTTGCTTCCACACTATCCAGTAGTGTTTTGCGTTTTACTCATTGTACTTTGTTCACAATTGCTGTCCCTTAAAATTCACTCTGTTCGCAAATGCACATCACTTTTTGTTTCATTCGAGTGATATTCTCATCTCTTTTACTTTGTTCAGTATTCAATTCTCATTACGTTCTTGACAACTTGTTCAGTATTCAATATTTCACATTGGGTCTCGGAACCCCTTTTCCATAGACTTTTGCTTGACCGGCATCAGCCGTTACCCACACAACGCCTGTGGATCATCCGGGCCTGAGTGAAGCTTCCCTGTCACTCACCGGTGTGCGGCCGCTGCTTAGGGTGCTCTGGTTTTGATCTCGGGCTCTCAATATCTCTGTTCTCTCTACCGCGGAGCTCCGGCGAGCAGTGCTTGTGTCATCCAGACCTTCCGGCAGTGTTCAGCGGCTTCTCTTTCCCACTCCCAACAGGGAACACTCAGCAATGGGCTTCGCTGAGCTCCAGACCCTCTCCTTTTAACCGGCCCATACTCTACCTGCTCCAACTCAGCTTGCCGTGTTCTCCTGCCCCACTAGTTACCTGCTCTGCTTCTTTCCTCCTCTTTTATACACCTTCAACCATTTAGCAGATTGCAGGTGGAGTTCTTGATTCTCATTGCCTGACAATGGTTATTGTGACATGCCTGACCCTCACAACAGTCCTCAGACCTCCTCCTCGTCTCAGTACCAGACTGGTGAAATAACATGTAAGTGTGCACTACTCTTCCTTGTCCCAGTACTATCATTGTCTGAATGGGGAAACATGGCGGGAGATGGTTTGCAACAACCTATAAAGGCAGGGGGTGGGAAAGTTTGGTTCTCACCAGAAAAGGGGATACCATGTTTCGCCTGCATATATTCTCTCCCCAATCCCCAAGCACCCTCTGCCCAGTTGATCCTACCTCGCATCTCCACCCCCAAGGGCAGGATCCAAAAACGATGGCCTTTCCCCGGCACCTGAGAAGAGGATCCAAGGGTGTAGGTGTGGCGATACCATCAGATTTCTCACATTGCCCCTACTCCAAATCCATCTCAGGGCAAAATAAAAGTTAAGTGCAAAACATTAGCTACCCTTCACATTTCCTCCAATGTGCCATAAATCGCCTGCCCTGAGTGTTCATCTAAGTGCGGTACTCTGCCCACTCTCAAGTCTGCCCAACTGCAATGCACTACCCCCATCAGACAGTTCAGGTGCAGAGAGAAAGTCCAGCTCCACATTCATTAAACAGTATTACATTGTCCACCCCTAAAAGGTCCAAATGCAACTCATAGTACAACCTCAGATCCATCCAGGTGCAACACATTTCCTGCCCTCACGATTCAATCTCAGTGCAGTGCATTGTCCATCCTCAGTGTTCATCAAAGTGCGATACTCTTCCCACTCTCCAGTCCGTCCGACTGCAATACATTACCCTCATTATGACAGTTCAAGTGCAAAGACAATGCCTCCCACCTAAAATGCATTAAAGGGTAGTACACTGCACACGCCAAAACAATCCCAATGCAACAGAATAGTCCATCTGCAAATCCATCCAGGTGCAAGACATTGTCTGCTCTCAGGAATTGTCTAAGTGCAATATAATGCCCACAATCAAATCCATACAGGTGCAATATCTAGCCCTCTTCAGAGTTCTTACAAGTGTGGGGGGCTAGGCGTCCCAAGACTCCTCTGGGCGCCATACCGTGGCTACACTGATGCGGGGGGCGGTGGCACAGGCGGAGAGGGTGAGTGAGAGGGGGGAGCAGGACTCAGAAGAAAGATAGAGCAGTGGTGCAGGGAGGATTAACTGCTGAAGGTCAGTGTGTGTGTTTGAGAGGTGGCAGCAGGGTTTCAGGTTGAAGGGGGCAAGAGCCAGGTTTCAAGGGCCTTCCTGGAGGAGAGGTGGCCTTCTATGAGGCGGAGGGCAATAGGGAGGGAATTTCAGAGGGTGGATGCAAGGACGGAGAAGGAGGAGCCACCTAATATAGAGAAATTGAAAGGGGGTACCACCAGGAGGTGAGCAGAACCAGATTATTAAGATTTGGTTGGGGCGGCAGCATGTAAGTTTGTTTTGGAGGAATTCAGGGCCTTTCTTGTGTAGGGTGTGGTGTGTAATGCACAGGGTTCTAAAAGAGGCCCGGCGGCTGATAGATAGCCCCTGGAGCTCCCTTAGAGCAGGGGAGATGTGTTCTCTGGGGAAAGTGCAAGAAGGAGCCTTGCTGCAGCCTTTTGGATCCATTGGATTTTTCTCAATTGAAAGGCAGGGTAAGCCTAGATAGAGGGAATTGGCTAGTCTAGCGGGGTAGGATGATGGCCAAGATTGCAGAGATTCTTTGAGGGTAGGACAGATAAGGAAAGATCGGCTTGAGCATGCAGAGGTGGAAGTGGCATGATCTGGAGACGGCATTAATGTGACGGGATAGGGTTAGGTCTGAGCCGAGGGTGCAACACAGGTTTTTGACTGAGGATGATGCAGCAGGTGGGGGCCCTAAGGAGGGTGCCAAAGGGTGGGTTGGGTGAGGAGAGCAGTTTTGCCACAGATAAGGATTTTGTTTTGTCAGGATTGAGGAGGAGGTGGTTGTTCGTCATCCAGTGGTCTATGTCTTTTAGGCAGGCAGCAAGTTCTGGGAGGGGTGAAGAGGGGATTTGGGGACCTTGAAAATTATCTGTGTGTCATCGGCGTAGTTGTAGCATGTGAGGTTGTGGGAGCGGATGAGTCCGGGGAGAGGGGATAGGTAAAGGTTGAAAAGAAGAGGGGAGAAGGAAGCTCCCTGAGGCACTCCATGAGGGACTGGCGGGGGTGGGGGCTGATGAGAAAGGGTATTGGGTGGTGATTTGGGAGTGGTCGGAAAGGAAAGAGGATAGTCCCTGATGCCTAGGGAGAAGAGTCTGTTCGTGACAGTAGTGCAGTTGATTGTGTTGGCATATGAGCATACTACTTGGTGAAGGGAGTTAGTGCACTTCCTATGATCGTGGTGTTTGGTGAAAAGGGGCAGTGCAATTGCTTTGGGAATGATACTTGGTGAAGTGGATGAGTGCACTTCCATTATTGTGGTATTTGTTTGCTGAAGAATAGTTGTGCACTTCCTATGAATCTTACATTTGTTTTCCCAACTGTTGTAGAGCTCTTGCTCTGAGAGTGGTATTTGCTCTTTTAAGTGATGTAGAGCACTTGCTATGAGTGTGGTATTTGGTGAAAAGAGGTTGTGCAATCGCTATGAATGTGATAACTAATGAAGAGGGAAGTGCATTTCCTACGAGGGCAATGTCTATTTAGTGCCATATGTTACTTAAAGGTGTGACTTGGTTGTTGAATGTGTAAAAATAATTTTAAATGTTACAGAACATTTTGATCATCGAGTAATGTAAATATACCAAATTAAATATAGCAAAGGAAAAAGTGCCTTTGCATATGGGAGCACTTTCCTGATGTACCTCGCATGTTGTCAACAAGCCACTTGGTGTTGCGAGGGAGGTCCAAGGCACTGTGTTAGCCAGACCTAAGTGAAATGCATCTCATGCACCATCATTTCCACTCAATTGGTGTTAGTCACAAACCATGGAAACACACATTCACTTTTGACCCAAAAACCCTCAGACTTCACTTCAGTGGCAGCATGAACGGTGTTTTACATTTGCAGGATGAGCATTTCGCCCTTTCCACAAATCCACCTGCCTTCAAACACAGCTGGAAAGATCACCAAGGCGCACCGCAAGCATGCAAACTAAAAATGCAGGGTAGGCTTAGAAGTCTCAGTAGGCAATGCCATCAAGAGGGTGCTCCGACAAACAATATATTTATGTTTGGAGGATACAATTTACATCAATTTGAAACATGAAAAGCCTGAGTGTATCATGAATAGGCCCATATCAATGTTAGGGTAGTAGACTTGTATACATTGGTACCGTGAGAAGAATAAAGGGTGTGCACGGCTAAATGCAGCAGCTGAAGACATGCAAAAGGATCCAAGCTCAAATCATAACATGCGTGAAATAATAATGGTGGTTAAAGGATGGGTGTGCCATGCACTATCATATATCTGAGTCTTGCATTGTAATGTTAGGCTGCTGTGTTTGTCTGCTTTGAAGGGTATAGTTCGCCAGGGTCGAAAGGCACACTAGAGACTATAACGCGTGCCCTTACTTGTGGCATGCACCAGTAGGGGGTGGCCAATTCTTGAAAAGAAGATGGCGTCTGATAACTCATAGATCCTACTTTGCCTCAGCATGTTTTTATTGAACACATCAAAGATTGTTTTAAGCAGACATATGTTTTTGCACCTACAAGTGCTTTCTTAGGGCTATTATTTTCTCATAGACAAAATAAGTACAGTGGCCACAGCCAAAGGCCGTTCCTACTGGGCCCAAAACAAACCTATTGGTGCAACATGTACAGGGGCCACGGCTGAAGGCCATGGGTATTGTGCCCAAAAGAAACATGTATTTTCCACACACCTTCTTGCTGCGCCACAATTATGTATGAACAAAGTTCCACAATCACATGTGTTGGTGATCCAATTAGTTTTGTTTATTGGCCATGACTATGCCTTTTTCAAATCAGGGCATATCCTTCAGCGTTATTCATATATGCATGTTTGTAGAGATGTTGAGATAGTACTGGGGTAAATCCCATCTGCTGAAAATGTTTGTTTCTTGCAGCTCGCGTCGTGTAATCGGAAAGGACCAATGAGCAAAACTAATTGGATCACCAACACATGTGATTGTGGAATTTTGTTCATACATAATTGTGGCACAGCAAGAAGGTGTGTGGAAAATACACATTTCCTTACAAACAAACGGCGTGGGGGATCTCTTAGTCTGCGTCTTTCACACACCAATGCGATGCCTACAAATCTAAATTAAAATACTGATCGCGGGGGTTTCTTATCACAAAAAAAAACGTTTCCCTTAAAGAAACATATTGGTGCAACATGTACAGTGGCCCCCAAAGAAATTGATTTGTACAGTGGCCAAGGACAAAGGCTGTGGCCACCCGTGGCTAGTGTGCCCAAAAGAAACTATAGTATAACAAAACCCTTGAAATTCTGTGAAAAAAATGTTAGTTAAGAGAGTTAGGGAGATCAGATTTAACATGAAAAAACATAGCAATAAAAACTTTGAGTTGAAATTCAGTGAAAAACATTTGAGAGAAAGTTAAGGTGATCAGAGCTATCGCAACAAAACCCATGAAATTCAGCACACGCATTTGAAGCAAGTCCACCTTAACTTTGTGCCGCTTGTTGTGCAGCATATCACCACAATGATGACATCACTGGTGGCATGACTAATTGCATCATACATGGCATAAATGATGACATGAATGATGGTGTCACTAATGACATCATACACAACAACAATATTGAGCTCAATAATTACATAATATGTGACATTACTGATTATATACATTCTTTTGTTGATCACTTTTGATACATATTTTAATGTATTACAGTTAACAATACTAACAACATGACATAGAACAATGCAGTCATACACAAGTATCATATGATTACGTGTGGAGCATTCCTATGTAGTACTTATCAACTCACAAC
Source organism: Ambystoma mexicanum (assembly GCF_040938575.1). Taxonomy (NCBI): domain Eukaryota; kingdom Metazoa; phylum Chordata; class Amphibia; order Caudata; family Ambystomatidae; genus Ambystoma; species Ambystoma mexicanum. Next base: position 254,675,052 of record NC_090925.1, on the reverse strand, counting down.
ATTTAAAATAAAAATATGTAATGTTATAAACATGGTTTGAATTTCATATATTAGTAAGAAATTACAATACTTAATTGCAGGGAAAGTACTTGATCCAGCTAAACCTATTTCTGGTATTTCAAAGATAATATAATAAGTAGATGTAGTAGTAAAGAAAATAAGAAGAATAGATACAAGAAGAAACATATTTAAAAGTAATATAAAAATAGTCAATGTTAATACCTACATTTACAACTTTCCTTACTGTAATACTGTTACATGAACACATTTTTTCTAGATGTCAGGTTTTATAAAACAATAATCTCAAGTGAAAGAAAGTATGTGTCAATGTGCATTGTGATAGTATAGAATCTATGCATATGAAGTTTGGTTGATTTCCAACAATCATCATTTACTTATACTACATAATGGTATACCATATGTTACATTTAAAGAAACAAGGGCAGACTACAATGTACTGTGTGAGTATACAATATGTACATATATGGTATGTATCAAAGTAGAGTTGTCATATTTCAAAATATAATGACTCAAACCAGTGATATCAGTTATGTATGATGTAATTAATGATGTCACCAGTGATGCCATCACTGATGCCATTAGTGATATGAACATTGTGGTCATATGTTGCGCAACAGAGGGTGCAAAGTTAAGGCCGACTTGCTTCAAATGTGAGTGCTGAATTTCAGGGTTTTGCTGCGTTAAATCTGATGACCTATACTCTCTTAAAGTTTTTTTCACTGATATTCAAAGGATTTGTTGCTATGTCTTTTTCACGTTATACATATTCAGTGAAAAACCTTTGTTAAAGAGATGCTAAGGTGAAAACTTAATGCAACAAAACCCTTGAAATTCTGCAAACAATTCAGAAAAACCCACCTTAACGACTGGCTCCCTGTTGCGCAGTGTATGACTTCAATGATGACATCACAGATGACATCACGGGTGACATCACTGTTGGCATAAGTGATGGCATCAGGCATAACATCATATATGACTTGACTAACTAAGTTTAAAAGGTTTTGTTGCAGTGTATTGCTCATCTTATCTGTTTTCAAGCTAAATGTTTTTTCTGTGAATTTCAAAGTTTTTGTTGCTGTGTATTTTTATACATTACATCTGATCATCTTAACTCTCTATTAACTAAGGTTTTCTTCACTGAAATTCAAGGGTTTTGTTAGGCTATAGTTTCTTTGGCACCCACTCGCCATGGCCTTCGGCCATGGCCACTGTACAAGTTGCACTAATAGGTTTCTTCAGGCCAACTAGCCATGGCCTTTGGCCTTGCCCACTGTCCATGTCGCATCAATAGTTTTTTTTTGGGTCCCACTAGTCATGGCCTTTGGCCATGGCCAGTAGCCACGGCCTCACAGGGTGAGGTGGAGGGTATTTACACTAATGTTCTTTTAGCAACATTATGTATGCGTTTAGTCTGGTTGCATTTGTGTGATCTTTCTTTAATTGATAATCACTTTTTCGTGTGTATATATGTATATATATATATATGTGCATGTAGCAGGTTTTGTGTGTGTTATGCCGCATTGTGTGTGACATTTCTCTAAAGGTTTCATAAAACAGACAAGTAAAAAAAGGTTTTAAAGAAAAGACATTTATCTATGAAACAATAAACATATATATTGTTTTCATCATTTTTTGACCAATGAGATTTATACTCAAGTAACAGGTCTTTCGGCGTTCTCAAAGGTTGTGCCATGAAGTAAGGGGATCCTTCTGTGTAGTTGTCACTATATATGTCGCACCAATAGGTTTCTTCAGGCCCAAGAGCCGTGTCGTTTGGCATTGACCACTGTCCATGTTGCACTAATGCCTTTCTTTGGGGCCCACTAGCCATGCCCTTCAGCTGCAGCAACAAAAACTTTGAAATTCACAGAAAAAAACATTTAGCTTCAAAACAAATAAGCACCAATAGGTTTCTTCGGGCCCACTAGCCATGCCTTTGACCTTGGCCACTGTCCATGTTCCATCAATAGCTTTCTTTGGGGTCCAGTACCCATGGCCTTTTGCCATGACCAGTGGCCATGGCTGTCGGGAAAAGTCTTCTTTAGAAATAGGGTCAGAGAGGCCTTTTCCCAACCCCTTATTTGTTTAATAAAGTGTCTTTGTTTGAAAATATGATAACCTTTTGTCTGGCTCTCATTTCTGACCCCTCACAGCGTGTAGCATGGGAGAGAGGCCTGTCTCTTCAGAGGAGTTCCTCGGAGCAGCAATGGATTTGGAAAAAGGTATGAACGTGTTTTTTTGTACATGTGTGTGAGTGCGTGCATGCATGAAAGGGTGTGTGTGTATATGTGTATTATTGTAACATGTGTGAGTGAGTGCATGATGTATGGGTGGCTGGGTGTTGGAGCAAATGGTGGGTGGGTGCAATGTAAATGAGCAAATGGTGTGTCTGTGTTGAATACCTAGATTACTTACCTGTAATCTTCATTACACCTAATCCTACTGTTCCTTGTCCCAGTACTTGCCTATCTGTGGGGGATTTTAAAGCCTAAGGCAGACCCCACTACAACAAAACTTCATTTAGCAGTTACCAAGAAACCACGGTGGTGCTGTGTTTACTGAGCACCTATTCCCTGGCATCACAAAACTGCATTTAGTAGCTACCAAAGTAATGGCTGCACTTTGTTTCTTCATTCAAAGAAATTAAAGTAAATGAAGAATGGCTCTGCACTGCAATTGTCCTCCTTTCATTTTAAATCATCCCAAAGCTGTGCCCTTCATGGAAACCTACCCTGGCACTTGTGGGGCAGGCATTGTCAACACTGTAAACAAAAACGGGCCTGCATGGCCTCAGTCCCCTGAATGACAAACAGTTATGGGCGGCTTTGAAAAATGACATGCATTCCGGATGACTTCGCCCTGGTGACATTTTTGTTTTAAAAACAGCACAAAATTAATTTGTGTCTTGCACCCGAATGCCATGCAATCAGATAAACCCTGTAGAACAGCATTGTTTTCATTTGAGCAAGTCTGTGAAAGGCAGGAGTTACATTTCCGCTCGCATGGAAACAGTTTTACTTTTGCAACAATCTAACAGAGTCCAAACCCTTCAAGAAAAGCTCTCTCTCCTTTTGATTGATATCAGTTTCAGAGAGCCCTTGTGTTGGACAGATTTCTGTGCATTAGAAATTAACTAGGGCTATAAATAATGTTCAGACTGTAGATGCGAGAAAGAGCTGCATTTTGTAAAAGTGACCTCCAAGAAGAATTAACCCACGTGCAAAAGTCTGCTTTTGCCAAACAAGAAAATGACTTTTAAAAAGGTGAAATGTTAAACTAAGGCTTTGTGTTTGGATAGAAATGAAATAGAGATTTGCTTTATAATATATACATGATATTTATTTCAAAAGACTTGCTTTCTGGTTAAAGGAACAAAATAAATAAATTACTTTGAGGCCAGCATGGAACAAATCACCTTCCCCAAGTGGACCAGCCCCCTGGAAACTATGAATGGGCCAAGGGCGAGAATCTAGCACCTTCGTCAGACGAATCAGCAGTGTTCTAGCATGAGACAATGGACTGCCATGGCACACAGGTGTGAATTCCTGGTGACACTGCCCCTCAACTCAAGCTGAAAGACTTCAAAGGCGAATCCATGGCAACACAGGGCTAAAGCTGACCAGAGCATGACATTTGGCTGGGGGGTTTGAAGGAATGCCCATATTTGGAAAAACAAAGCCAGCCCCTTTGATTGCAGAGTGTTCAGATTATGTCATTTATTTTAGTAATCAAAAGACATATTAATTTGAAATTATGACCGTTTAAATGTCATGATTGCGCCATTAAAATAAGATGTTGTACGTGTTCCTAGCATTTTGGGGACGCAAACACCAGGAAATTGCCTTTTATGGGAAACACACACATGGTACAGCTTTGAGAATTAATGAAAATATGCCCTGTGGTAATATGTATACATATATAAAATGGTAGAATTTTAGGTGAAATGGTTCCCACTATAAATTCCAAAAGATTATTAGAAGGACTAAACAACATCGTACAAACTTGGGAGTTGAAATGGCAGGTCCTGTGTAAAATATGGAATCTGCCTATGTGATTTTTAAACGTGTAACAATTGTAGAAAAGGTGCATTTTTGGGTCATAACTGATTTTGGCAAAGGTAACTGTGGGATGGCCCGGTACATCATAAAGCACACACGATAAAACTGATGTCATGTCCCTGAATCCAACCGGCTAACAGGAAAACGGTGACATCCAAAGCTGACCTATCCGATTTTAAGAGGTGTGTTCAGCTTGAGTCTGCCCCATAGTAAAATCCTGTGATGTCATGCTCCTTATATAAAGGGGAGGGATAAGGAGCTCTGGACTCTCTTCTGACTTTTCCAGCTCCGGCGCATCCAGGGATCCAGACATTCCATATTCACCCTGCAAGATTCCAGATTACAGAAGCCAGGCCAGAGGTTGCTGATCATACCCAGACTGAACCTCTAATCCAGAATTAAACCCTACAAAAATCCCAGTAATTCGGGGAGAAGGGGGAAAGGCTGTGGAACCCTTTTTTGGGATGATCCAGTGACAGATGACTTTTTCCCCCCGTGACCTGCTTGCACAACTGATGCACCTCGCTGTCTCCAGTGACCAGACTAGGCCCAGCTGTCCGTTCTAGGAGAGTCCGCTGCTGCGCACAGACCAGATCTTGCCTCGCCGTCCAGAAACCCGGCTCGCTGTCCAAACCATCAAGTTCTTGGTGTCAGTATTTCCCTTCCCCAGTATCCACAAACTGCATCCCTTGCTTTGGTACCTTGTATTAGGTCCAATCCCATAGAGATCCTATAAGTATCCTAGTAAGAACCTTAAAATTGTCAGAATCGTCTGTGTATCCTGTCCTTTAATCTCCATGTGTTAGCGCTGTTCCTTCCCAATCATTTCAGTCTGTTGTATATGTCCTTAGCACTATTTTGAATAAATCAATTAATTCCCACATAACGAGACCCACTGCGTGAGGGGGTTAAAACTGCAGCTTAACCCTTTTTCACAGGCGGCGTTCCTCTTTTCTAGCCACTAAAATATGGTCTCTGTAAAACTTGCCCTTTCCTTTTCAAACCGATTTTCCCTGTGCAACTGCTTTCATTTTATAAAACGATTTTTCCTTGCCCTTTAAGAAGCCCATCCTGTCATCCATTCAGAGTTACCCTTTCAATCTCATATAATACCTGTGAGGTGTCTTTGTACCTTAGCATAAAAACTGTGTTCCGATTTTGCCTGTTTAGCCTAAATTCCAAGCGGTTTTGTCATTTCAAACCTGTGAAAATAAGCAATTGCATTTTCTCCACGTGTGCTTTTGCTGCACTGTGTTTCTCCTTCCAAAGTCGATTTTCTGAACCGTATGCCTGTTGTTAATACAGTGCCTTGTAGTTTGCTAGTGTTCTTACTTCTTTGATACAGTCATACTAATTTCTATCTCATTCATTCAACCGCACATGTAAAATAACTATTTAGTAATTCCGAGTGCTATTTTGCTCAATTTCAAGGGCTTTCAATCCGATTTTTGCCTCCCATTCAGGGGTGGAAGGACGGATTTTTATTCTGTTTGTTGCCTACTATACCTGACTCCTTGCTACTCCTTTCTACCCACACAAACCTCGGTTAACAGAGGTTTGAGGGAGTGTTGCACTGGGATATATTAACTGTCGTGCTATCAGAAAATACCACCCAAAAAGTAATCTTGCCTTTATTCATTTGTGCATTGTATATCTTATGTAAGAAAGTCAAACTAAGTGTATTCTATCAATTTACAGTGTAATTATCACCAGACTGGTGATAGCTGCCCTATATTACATTTGTGTGATTTTCATTGGAATTTAAAAATAAATAAATATTGTATTATTACACACCGGCTTGGTTCATGGTCCATTGCGATATGGGTATTTGTGAAGGGGGATGTGAGACAGGTTGAGTGCCTTCTCAAACTGAATTCGTAATAACTAAAATAAAAGTGTTTTTAATTGTGCGCTGCATCCTCGCCCAGTAGAAATAGTCCTAGTCTGGAGTGTACCATGCCTTTGAAATCCTTAACATATGAAGCACCTTGCTTCATACATAAGTACTGGGATGAGGAGATGGATGTGGAGATAATGCTGGGCAAAGGGACAGAGTTTGGGGTTGGGGGAGGACGGTTGAAGGGATAGGGGACGTGAGGAGGGTGGGGCAGGTGGTGGGTGCACCATCACATAATGGGCATCCATGATAAAGCAGGCATGACATGCTTTATTAGGGTCTAGACTCGCATATTGGTACAGTGAGTCTAGTCATTTCTTAATGTGGCATGTTATTTTTACAGGCCATCTATGATAAAGTATGCATGAAAAGTGTCTCTTACCTGTCTAGACTGGCATTTTGGTGCAGCCAGTCTAGTCATTTCTTACTGTGGCATGACATTTTTACAGGGCATCTCTGATAAGGTAAGCATGATAAGTGTTTATTACCTGTCTTGACTGACATTTGGGTGCAGTCAGTTCAGTCAAGTCTTACTGCGTCATGGCATAATTCTCAGGGCATCTTTAATGAAGTAAGCATCATAAGTGTTATTACTTGTCTAGACCAGCATTTTGCTGCAGCTAGATTAGCTATTTGTTATTGTGGCTTGACATTTTGTGCTGGGCATCTCTGATAAAGCAATCATGATAAGTGTAATTACCTGGCTAGACTGGCATTTGGGTGCAGCCATCCTTACTGTGGCACTGTATATTTTTCTGGGCAGCTATGAGAAAGTAAGCATGATAAGTGTAATTACGTGGTGTGATAAATCTGATGGTGTCATCACTCCTTTCGCGGATGTAGCCTCTCCTCATATGGCCAGGGGATGGCAGCCACTCCCTCATCCTGACAGTGTGGACCTCTATTTGAGGGAGGACCACATAGGGGGAGCTGATCCTCAGGGGGGAAATTAGGCATTGTCGGATGAGACATGGTATCCCCCTTTCCCTTTTTGGGATATCCCCTCTAATCCACATGCTTTGATGGCATATTTCTTCACTTCTAGCCTGGAACAAAGCTTTGTGGGACAGAACATTGCCACGGAACACCACCTAGTGCTGTAGGAGCAGCGTGTGCACTCCAGCTGATGAGGTAAGCCTAGATGAGCCGCATCTTGCAAATAACAACAAAATACAAATTTCTAACGACGCGCGCTCCTCTCACACTGCATTTTTCTGGAAGATCCCCTGAATGCTTTCTGTGACAACGCTAACCGTGGTGTTTACATTTTAAGTAACCTTACTGAGGCCAGTTGGGTTGTTTGAATCGATTCTCTTCCAACATGGCCGTCTCCTCCTCGAGCAGAGGAGTGCTCTCACTGCCACCACAGCTGCTTCACTGATTGGCCACCCTCACCCCAAAACAGGCAATCCATGGAGTCAGCAGGCAAAAGCAGGCCCCTTCAGCCATGACCCTCTCCTTATGCCCCTGTCTGGACCTTCCCGGAGCTGGAGGTTGCTCCTCTCCATGCCGCCTTTAAGTCGACAGGCCCCCTGGGCAGGCCATTCAAAGACTTAAACTGACAGTGATCAGGCACAAACGATTACAAAAAAACATATTTTTTCCTGCCTCAAGGCTACAGCCAACATGATAAGTGTTATTACTTGTCTGTACATTGTGCAGCCAGTTTTTTACATGCTTTCTTATGGTGACATTGCATTTTTAAAAGCAAAGTGGTAAGATAGTTCAGCAGGTTGGGGTCGAGCACGCGCTGCTGCGATCTGTGTGTGAGCTGCAGGTCGCAGGTTTAAATCCTGTTAAGGCCTACTCAGCTTTTCATTCTTCTGAGATTGATAAATGAGTACCAACTTTGTATATGAAAATGAGCTACAGCGCTTTGGCAAAAGCACTATATAAATAACAAATCATTATCTTTAAAGCATTAATGCTCCTGTATACGGACAGTGACTTGCATCTATTAGAGTTTTGGATACTGTATTATCGCAGCAACTGGCAATGTAGGGGATGTACTCTTCATATAATGGCAATAGCCGACATGCAGCTATAATTGGCATAATATGAAAGTAACTGGCCATACAATGCTGAAGTGGCCTATTTATGTTTTGTGTTCATAGTTTATTAAACACGTTAAGACACTTATAATCATATACTACACAACTCTTGCATTACAATGGCAACAAATTACTTCAAGCACAGCATTCTAAAAAAACATTGCAGACATGAATTCATTCAACACAATGCAATTTAATATCATATACTATATACCTATCAGGGCCTCCCATTCTAATCCCAAAGATTACATTTTCCACCTATTCCACAAATTACTCCCTACTTCATTATGATGGACTAATCGAGAAAAACATGTCCCCAACCTTTTGTGTGTCACTATTAAAATATTCACAAAAGCAATGGTCATTGCGATAGAGTATCCATACAAGAGCTAGCCCCCTTGACTTCACTGTTGAAATCCTCTAATCTCCTCATGAGCTTTCCCAGCCACATTTTCCTCAGCCCTAGTGTTGCGCCACAACTAATCAGCCAATGTTTTTAGCGTTTCTGCCTCCCCCGGCTTTCTACAGATCCAACAATTTCTTGCCAAGGGATCCCTCTAATGAGACCCCACCTTTGTAGGAAACCTAGTAAGTTAAGACAAAAGCACATTCTCATGTATCAATATTTTGGCCCTAGGAATCTCATCACGGAGGACTGGATCTCTTTATATGTCCTTGATGGGACATGCAAGGCCCTTCTCAAAAAGTCACCAGAAGCCTGGGCTACAGTACTAGAGCCACTGTTCAATAAAATAGGCAGTAGTGGCGCAATACCCGTCTCATGGAAGGGAAACATCATCCTTCCCGTTTACAAAAAAAGATCGTGGAAACTTCCCACAAACTACAGAATGCTAGCGATGCTGGACATTCCCGCAAAAATGTTCACACGTGTCCTACTTAAAGAACTAAATGAGTGGATTGATACCAATTCGATTCTTCCCATTAACAAAATAGGTTTTAGAATTAATTCTAGCAAGTCATAACTTGATATGTCTTGTCTCCACAATAGAATACGCGTTGGGATCGCTGCCAACTTCCAGTATATGCTGCATTTGTAGATTTCAGTGCAGCATTTGACGCGGTCATGAGGAACAAACTGTGCAACAAGCTTGTTGCATGGAATGTTCCTCATGGCCTGTTAAAAATGATCCAGCTGCTGTACACTGATACCAGGGTGAGAGTGAGAACTGCTGATAATTCTGGCCACCTTTCAAATCCTTTCAAAACAGTTTGAGGAGTAAAACAGGGATGTTTATTAGCAGCGACACTTTTTAACCTATACATGGCGGATTTGGTGACAATCTTCAACTGTCCAAATGCTTGGCCGATTAAGTTTGGGGCCTTGAAATATAGTTGGCTAGGTTACGCAGATAACTTGCTCAAAGCCGACTATGCACCCAAGGGCCTTCAGGTTTTGTTAGACGCCTTGAGTGAATACTCGAAGTTGAATGGCTGCATAGTAACATAGAAAAAACTAAAATGTTAGCCTACTTACACAAAGCTACGGTGCGGAAAAAACCCAAGGCAACATGGAAAATCGATGAGAAAGATGTCGAACAAGTAAAAAGCTACCGTAACTTCAGAATTATAATAGATGAGAGATTATGCTGGAAGGAACAATTGCGAGCCACTGAGAGGAAATGTATGAAAATTTCACAAACGTTGAGCAATTGTATAGGTCGCAAAAGTGGTATCTCAATTAAGACGACGCTATTGTTATACTCCTCAGAAATTGCATCATATATGGTATATGGGGCAGAAATATGGGGGCACAAATTTACGTACGAATTAGGTAAATTAGAAGCAAAGAATATGAGATTGCTTTTTCGGATGTCTTCATCTCTCCCCATTGAATCTCTTATTAGAAATGTGTCTTATGAAAATCACTGGAGTGTTTAAATACAAAATGTCCATAATGTATGATAAATTACAATGTCTAAATAACAAGACTATCAGGAATGTGATGGTGGATAGCTTTATGAAAATGTCTACCCCTGCTCAGACAGGGACTTTGGGTTTGCTCTTGTGAAACACAAGAAATGGGTTACTGAAAATCTGTCCATTAATAATACTATGGGCCTCATTACGAGTATGGAGGCAGCCATGCCCTAAATAAGGGCATGGCTTACTCCATACTGGGCTCCAATACCGGGTTCCTTCAATGAGGAATAACAGGGTCATTCCAACATTGGAGGACCCGGTAATTCCTCCTTGAAGGAACTGATCCCCATTCCCATTTGAGACCCCATAGGGCTCAATGGGAATGGGGGTGGAGCTAATAACGGGCCTGTTTTTAACAGGCCCGTTATTAGCTCCTTGGTCCCCTTGCAGGACCCGGAAAGGACGTCTGGTTTTACTAGATGTCTGTTCGAGGTCCCGCAAGGGAACCTTGTAATTGCGCATCCCGTAATGAACGGTACCGGTCCCGTACCGGCACCCTTCATTACGGGAGCGCAAGCCTTGTTATGAGGCCATTTGTCACTAGGACAAAAAAAATCATTGTTGTAAAACCACAATAGACGAACATTATCGTGAGAGAGACATAGTTCATTTAGCATCTCTGTCCATCAGTGGAACTTTTATGACATATTGGCTAGAGAGACCAAATCGAGGTGCTTATGTTGACGCATACAGTAATAGTGAAAGCATGAGGAATTATCTGTTGTGTAAGTTTAATCAGGCCGGAGTAATGGAAATCATAGGAGCACGTGAGCACTTGAAACGTGAGGAGCGTTCATGTCGTCTTTGTGGCAATCATTTTTTGGAAACTGTAGAACATATTTTATGTAGTTGTGAGAGCTTGGTAATCCTGCGAACAAGAACAATGCAAGCACACACAAATAGAGGTGATACCTTATCACCAACAGAGATGCGGTTTGAGTTGAGTTGATGTGTGGAAATTATATCAATTTAATCCATCATGTTATGCGCCTTTTTAAAGAGATCACTGTAATTTTTAAATTGCTATCTGTATGAGCTATTCAGTGATATTTAAGTCTTTATATTTTAAGGCAGATTGGTTTTAATTCATTATATTTTAACCTCCAGCTGTCATTTGATGATCTACGTAGACAAGTCATTATGTGTTGTATGTTATGTACGTAGCCCATTGTGGCTATATGTATTGAAAAAGAAAACATATGTTCTTGGGTGTGTGATTAACTCCCACTGCAGTTTATACAATGACAGTCTCTATATACCTTTCCCCGTGTTATAATGTTCCTTTTGTTGTACATCTACACCAGATTTTCCATCAATGTAAGCTTGCCCGAGTCCCTTTCAGCAAGAATCTGGTCCATGCACTCCCCAAAATTGCTCAATGTTTTGTTATAATTATTGCTTAAAGATATGTTAAAATCTTCAAATGGTGAACCCTATGGTGGAGCCAATATGTCCTCTGCCTATGTTGTACTATTGGGTCTAACCCTATTATATCATGACCCCATCCATGACATATGAAGGCAGCACCCTTGTTAAAATGTGGTTGGTATCTAAAATATTATTGACTGCTTCAGTACATCTTTTGCATGAGATTTTTTCTTGGCAGTTAAGCCATGAGTTTACTATATTAATGTATTTACTTAATGTATTGTGATTTTGGTTTTAATGGTGTTTACCAAATAAACTCTGTTTTATTGACTGAAAATGAATTCCTGCTGTAGAGGAGGTGCCAAGCTCGATTCGCACTCCAACCACCCATTTTGAAGTACCAGGAATGTTCACGCTGAAATATGTGACGTATGATGAACAAATAAACCAGCAGAGAGCCGCAGTGGGCCTCTGTCCAGTACTTATCAAATGAACAGCACCTGTTGAAGTACCGACACCTAAGAAAACCTGGACAGTGAGGTACCCATTGAGAAAACCATATCGACAAGTGAGACAGAAAGACGATTGTCAGAATACAATGCCTGAAGAAGTTAAAAAGATGCTGAAGGAAGGCGAATGATGACGTCATAAGAGCCCGGACTGACTCACATATAGAAGATATGATGACCTATGAACGATTAAAGAGACGAAACACCATGGATAAGTGACATCCTGAGCCTTACGAGAAATAAGTGATGTCAAGATGTCAGAAATTATGCCATATGCACAATGAAGATATTCAGTTAGTTTAAATGTGTGCATATGCAAAGTGACCATAAGAAGCACAGAAATCGTGAGGCTTGCTTATGCTTAGTAGTAAGATAGATTGCGGCAAGCGCCACCTATACATACATCTACCTCAAGGAGCACTTTATATAAGTATACTTCCACTATGCACAAGAGCAGAATCAACCAAAGGTTACTAAAGGTCTCACGAGAAGAGTTTTGAAGCAAACAAATCGAGAATTAAAGACAGAGACAAACTCAGACGAAGGCAGCCATGCCAAGAAGCCAAGGTCGTATCGTCTGAAATAGCCCAACAGAGGATACAATAAATGAGAAGAAGAACAGACTATCCTGTGCAGAAAGGTCAAGATAAGCCACAGATGGCAGACAACGGGCAGAATTAAATCAAATACACGAAATTGCATGAAGAATAAGACGATTTCATGGTGTCTGAATCACGTGACCAAGCAAGCAGAACGGATGAAATTTTCACACCTACGCATGGACCTTGGCCATGCAAAGATGCCTTAACTTTCCCAGACCAAGAAGCAGACTCGAGGCCAACCACAAGGAAATGATTGACACATGACCACTGAAGTGATGATTGATTGTAGCAATAATTGGAGGGAAGCTGGGGGTGCAGACGAACTCCGTGCACCTGACCGGCTATTCTGCACGCAGCTAAGCAAGTAGAAAAGTATAAGTGGGGTTGATGCCAACCCAATCATAGAGGACCATGTAATCTAGGGTCCTATAGTTAGTAGAACCAATGAGACGTTGTACTTTTAGTGATATTTACAGTATCCATTTTGAAGGAAGGGCTTAGTTGCCCCACCTGACATTATTTATTCAATTCCCTCTCTCCGTTACCATATAGAGATATAGTGCCTTTATTAAAGTTACCTTCCTAGAACAAATCAAGTTGCATGCTATGTTTTGAGAGTTACACGTCAGTGATGACGGGTTTTTGGTATAAATACTATGTTTTTCTGAAATTAATTGGAGTTGAAGTGAGAGAAGATCAAGCGATTGCTGATATTCATGAACTCCCCGTTTTTTGTACTTCTCATTAAAAGGACTGCCTTTGCCAAACTATTGAGTTGTCATTATTGATTTGATGCAAGAGTATTAGTGCCTCATTACACGGTAGGCGGTAACCATGGCGCTATTATCGCCATGGTTGCTGCCGGTATTTTACCGTGTCCGCCTTGGTGGATGGCGGAATTACCGCCCTACTCCAAGGTGAGCCGGGGCGGTAATTCCCCATTCACCAAGGCACTTCCCCATTCCCATTTTTACTCCCATAGGGCTCAATGGGAATGGGGAAGGCGCTAATGACGGTACCGCAAATTGCGGTACCGTAATTAGCACCAAGGTCCCTTTGCGGCATGCTACTTTAACGGCTGGTAAAACCAGCCGTTAAGGTTGGGTCCCGCAAAGGGAACTCGTAGTAAGGCAGTAATGAGGTCCTTAATCTGCATCCCCATCCATCTCAAGAGTGCTGCTACTCATCTTAAAGTGCTGTTGGGAACCCCCCAGTCCTATGGGCCGGCTGGGGTCCCTGCTCCACACTTGGTAGCAGAGATTGATGATTCGATTAGAATCGATTAAATAAGACACCCATTGGCCGTCGACATAAGTAAATCCGGGTCCTCGGCAATATCACAAGTCCTTTGCCATCCGGCTAAGTAGAATGAGAGGCTCCCCGTAGATAATAGATAGTCTAAGTAAAAACCCTGCAGGTTGAGGTCTGAACAAACCTGTGCTTTCCCCCACAGGCCCCTTCTCACTTCTACGAGCAGCTAATCGGACGAACGGTAAGGAGAGGCGGTAACGAAGCCGGTGATCCTGAGCATCCAGACAGGAAAAAAATGCGAAGGGTGAGTGAAAAAGACTAAATGCTTTGGCAAAAAGTTTCATACCTTAGAACAAGTAAGGGAACATAACGGAGGGAGGTGGGACAAAAATAGCGGCAGAATAAGAGTATAATATATATATATATATATAGGGAAAATATTGACTCAAGGGTGGCTGAGCAATAGAGAGATACCGGGAGGATACCAGAGAATAGAGAGAGATACCGGGAGGATACCGAGAGATAGAGAGATAAGTATACGCCCAGATACCTAGGTTAAAATAGCGCTAGAAGAAGCGTGCATTTAAAGGCCTGAAAAAAATAGGACGCTATAGGAGACCAAAACGATTAAAGACGTTTCTGAAAGAAATGGGCTTACATTCCATGTCAGAATAATGATGGGGGCATGAGATTTATGTAGCCGGCCGGAGTCTGTCTAGTCCATCGTGTCTGTCTTATGTTTTTTTTTTTCTCTGACGTCACGAGGTAAGAACATTTTTGGGGAAATAGCATGAAAATTGTGCGATTGCATAGATAACATGTTGTATGACATGAATTGATGATTGTTGTTTGAAAACGTAAAAGTACATTTTTTGTGAAAAAACGGGATTGGAGCTTGCGACGATTGGTGTTCGCTCATATTGTTGATTTTGTTTGAGAACCGTAAAGCATAACAAAGTGTTATATGAGGAGAAGGTAAACCGATTTAAGCATGGAAGACCTTACACCGTTAGTACACTTGTGCACACAGTTGCCAAAACATGCACCTAAACTGAAACAGTACAGTGCAGAATGGGTTAAAGGAACCGCCCACAAAATGTTTATGCCATGGCCCCAAGGCGGATCGCTAACTAAAATGGTCCTGCAACACATGACGACATATTTGCACGCCACGTATACTGGCAAAATGTTAGATAAACGCCTAGCTAGTTTAGAGCTTTGGAAGATGTACCAAGAGGTAAAGGAGGAGGAGCCACCATTAGATTGGATACTTAACATATGCACAGAGGGGGTGAAATGCCTTCTGCGCCACCCGCCCCGTCTGAAATGAGAAGCAAAGCCAGTAAAGACGAAGGATTATACCCGTTGAGGGAGCTTAAAGCAGCCACGGGATATAGCAACCCGTCATATGAGTCCCCTACACAAAGTAGTGACGAAAGCCCAGAGAAAAGCAGAGAAAGAGATATCACCTCCAATGTCCCGAGGGACAAGGAGAGGCACGAAAAAGAAAAAGGAGATCAAACACAAGCAAGTACATCTCTAGATACGAGTAGCGAGGGAAAGAGATGGAAAGGAGATGAGGACAGAAATGATGAGATGCCATTCACACAGAACAAATGGATGGGAGGTCAGATTTTATTGAAACTCGATGGTAAAGGCATTGAGGATGTGAGACAAAAGGGAGAGTCAGACGATTCAAAAAGGAAAGAGAAGGAAAAGGAAAAAGGATTGAGAGATGAAAAAATCAGAAAAAAGATAGAGACGAGAGCAGTTGTATCATGAAGAGCAAGAAAGGAAACGTGATCATAAGCCAAGAGCAGCTAATGATCAGGTCAGGCAAGAACAAAAGAGAATAGAAGAACAACAAAAGATATGGGAAAAGAGAATAAAGAGACAAAGGGATGAGGAAATACGAAGGGCAAATGAACGTAGAGATGCGAGGAAACAGGAAGAAGATAGGGTCAGAGAGGAAGCGCACAGAATTCGATGACGACATAGAATGTAAGCGAAGACAGAGAGCACAAGATCTTGAATATCTGGAAAGGGAGGTTAAAAAACCTGATCGAGTAGTATACTGGGAAGATATAGAAGAATTCTTTCCTGAGTATGATTCATACCAGGCACGTCTAGGGCAAATATGGAAGATGACTTTGACACCAGAAGCATCGGAAAGACGTTCGATAGAATATATGATGAAATGGGGCTAGAACAGGTACCCAAAGGGAAAGGAGAGGACGAGCGTCTGGAGATCACTCTGTTCTACGACACTGAGGACGCCTCCCGAAGAAGCAGAAATAGAGAACTGTCCCTAGATAGGTTGACGCTAAACAGGAACGAGAAAGATGAGAGGAGTTGCACGAGATGCAGCACAGACAATATCAGATGCAGAAAGAGAGGAACATGAGGAAAAGCAAGATGAGAAAAGACATGAAAAATGCTTCTCTAGAGGAAAGG
The DNA here is from genome assembly GCF_040938575.1 of Ambystoma mexicanum. Classification (NCBI taxonomy): domain Eukaryota; kingdom Metazoa; phylum Chordata; class Amphibia; order Caudata; family Ambystomatidae; genus Ambystoma; species Ambystoma mexicanum. The sequence goes on along the minus strand of NC_090925.1, from coordinate 254,658,900 downwards.
GAATAAGGTCAGATTCTAGTGAGTCTGCACCTAAGGCATCAATCAGCCACACAAAGGAGTATTTTACGGTCAGAGGGAGTATCTCCACCACCCTATGTGAGCAGACTAAGGACATTGCAAGGTAGACGGCGGTGCAGGATTATTACCCATGCAGTGGATAGGAAAATGATAAGGGAAGAAAAGGAGTGCCATGTGTTACAATTCCCGTTACTCGAAAAAGGAGGAACGAGGCCACAGTATATACCCTGGCCACACACG